>NW_027527956.1:9186916-9211053 GCF_008692635.1 Crocuta crocuta
AGATTGTAAGACATAGGTCCCTGTTGATCCCTGGGGAGTGGGCAAATCTGTTTCTGTTTCTGGGAAGCAGTTGGAATGTGTATTACAAGCCTCTAGGTAAGTGATGGGATGGTTACAGAGACCAGCAGGCCATTGTCACTGATGACTTAAAAATTTTAAAGTTTATTTATTTATTTATTTATTTATTTATTTATTTATTTTAAGAGAGAGAAAGAAAGAGAGGTAGAGCATGAGCCTGGGAGGTGCAGAGAGAGAGGGAGAGAATCCCAAGCATGCTTCAAGCTGTCTACACAGAGCCGGATGTGGGGCTTGATTCCACCAACTGTGGGTACACGACCTGAGCTGAGATCAAGAGTCAGATGCTCACCCAGCTGAGTCACCCAGGTGTCCTGTCACTGAAGATTTTAATGGGTGGATTCCTTATGATGAGCTGTTAGGTCTTCCAGATAGGTATCCTCATAAAGTGCCTGTAAAGTGTGCTTTGTTGATTTTAATAGTAGATATTATTATTTCTATTAACCCTCCTTGTAGTTGGTGTTCCAGTGAGAAATATTCCAAAATGTTACAACATTGCCTGCATTTTTCAAATTTTTAATGAGTATTTGCATATTGAAAATGTTGGTAACTCTCCCACAAGCTGAACGTTGGCACATGCGATTAATTATCAATAAAATTTTATCTCTGACAACAAAATAAGAAGCGATAATTTAAACCTGGGGAGTTTTTGCTACCTGTAGTGAGTTCCACAGTCCTTCCTGGGGGACATTACCAGATTCTATTGAGAGCCAAACTTAGTTTTGCTACTGTGGAAGAATATGGAGTACATGAATTGTTTGTCTCTTGTTTCATATTCCACGAGTCCTGGTTTTTGTTTAACACCTCCATGAATCACACATGATCCTGGATTTGGCACTGGCTCATCCCTGTCTGCAAAGGGGGAAGTTATGGGGACCCTAGCTCTGAACTAGTTCATGACACACAGAGTAAATAAATTTCAGATTTAGAACCTAACCTGAACTCTGGACACAGAACCCAAACCCCAGTCTGAATCCCTAGTCCTGAACCTTGACCAGAAAAGGGAACCCCCAATGTGACCTGTGAACATAAGACTCAAGCTCTGAACAATTAGCAATGTTAATAAAAGCCAAAATGTAGAAACTATGTAAATGCCCATCAATAGTGAATGCATAAACAAAATGTGATCAAGGTGTTAGGGGTTAGGAGTTAAGGGTTAGGGGTTAGGGTTTAGGGTTTAGGGTTAGGGGTTAGGGCTTAGGGTTAGGGCTTAGGGTTAGGGTTAGGTGGTTACAGTTAGAGAGTTAGGGTTAGGTGTTTGTGTTTAGAATTAGAGTCTGTGTTTTAGTTGATATTTGGATTATAGGGTTATGTTGTAGAGTTAGGGGTTTGAGGTTAATGTTAGGGCTTACGGGGTTGGTTTTGGGGTTAGCTGTTTGGGTTTAGGGTTTTGGTTAGATTTAGGGTTAGATCCGAGGAGGGTCTAGCATTGAACCCCTAGCAGTTCGGTGGTCACCCTAGGGACTGCGTTGAGGGCTAAATCGAGGATCCTAGTCAAGCTTATTCTTTGGGTTCAAGAGCAGCTTCCTTTGTGGACCAGGCTATGGTTGTGCCTAAGGACACCTGTTTACAGCTACATTCGTGCTTTGGAAATCACATGTTGACGGTCCACATTTCACACTGATTAATCCTGCACTGCTTCTGGTCTCTATATCCCTGGTGTTCTTGGACATAGAAATTCGATTCTTATGGGGAGAGAGTCTCGGCTAGGGTAGGATCAGTCCAGGGCCATGTCAAGGGCAGAAGTGAAAGCAGTCCCGTGACCTCCCTGAAGGGCTGAAGTGATGGTTCATGTGTGGGTGCGGGACAGGGGTAGGGTTAAAGTTAGAGTTAGATTTAGGATTAGGGTTTGGTTTCCGGTTAGAGCTAGGGTTAGGGTTGGTTCCCAGGAGGTCCAGGTGCTGAGCTTCTAGAAGTGCAGTGGCCTCCCCGGAGGGCTGAATTGAGTGCACCTGGGAGGATGCCGATCTGGCTTCGTCTTTGGGTTCAAGGGCCAGCCTCTGGTGTGGTCCATGCTACAGTTGGATCTCATGTGCAGCACCATACTGGCTATGTAAATAGCATGGTGATGTTCCATGTTTCACAACAATTATTCCTACATCACTTCTAGGCCCTATGTGCTTCTTTTTCCCTAACCTAGGAATTCAGTTCCTATAGAGAGAGAGCCTTGGAAGAGTTAGGGTTCCATCTAAGAGAGTTGCCAGGGCTGAAGCAACACCAGTCCTGTGTTCTCCCTGAAAGGCTGAAAATAGGGCCCATGTGCAGGTATGGGTCAGGCGTATGGTTAAGGTTAGAGTTAGTGTTAGGTTTGTGATTAGGGCTACGGTTTATGGTTAGTTCCCAGGAGGCTCCAAGCACTGAACCCCCAGCAGTACAGTGGTCTCCCTGAAGGGCTGAGTTGAGGGTGCATGGGAAGTTGCCAACCAGGCTTAGTCTCTGGGTTCAAGGGCCAGCCTCTGATGTGGCCCATGCTTCAGTTGGTCCTCAGGACCCCTCGTGTGCAGCTCCATCTGGGCTTTCTAAATGTCATGGTGATGTTCCATGTTCCACACCAATTAATCCTACACCACTTCAGGACCCCCATGTGCCTGGTGTTCTCAGACCTAGGACTTGGGTCCTCATGGGGACAGTCTTGTCTAGGGTTAGGGTTCCATCCAAGGGGGTTGCCAGGGCAGAAGCAGCACCAGTCCCGTGAAATGAGGGCGCATGCGTGAGTGTGGCTCAGGTGTAGGGTTACAACTAGACGTAGGGCTAGGGGTCAGGTTAGGGTTGGGTGTAGGGTTAGGGTTAGATCCCAGGGGCCTCCAAGCACCGAACCCCCAGCAGGGCAGTCGTGTCCCTAGAGGGCTGAATGGAGGGCACATAGAACGGTGCTGATCAGGCTTAGTCTGTGGGTTCAAGGGCCAACCTACTCTCTGGGGCAGGCTATCGTGCTCAGGATACCCATTGTGTAGCTCTAACCAGGCTTTGAAAATGGCACGGTGATGTTACATTTCCCGTGCCAATTAATCTCGTATCACTTCTGGGACCCTTGTGCCTGGTGTTTTCAGACCTAGGAATTCGGTCCCCATGGGGAGTGAATCTTGGCTAAGTTTGGGGTTCTCTCCAGGGGAGTTGCCAGGGCAGAAGTGACCCCATTCCTGTGATCTCCCTGGAGGCCTGAAGTGAGGGTCCATGAGCAGGTGTAGGGTTATGGTTACAGTTAGAGTTGGGGTAAGAGTTATGGTTTGGTTTCTTGTTAGGGTTAGGGTTAGATCCTGGGAGGCACATGCACTGAGCATCCAGCAGTGCTGTGGTCCTTGGAGGGCTGAGTTGAGGGCACATGGGACAGTGCTGGTCAAGCTTAGTTTTGGGGTTCAAGGTCCAGCCTACTTTGTGGGCCAGGCTATGATTGGGCCTCAGGACACCCATTGTGCAGCTCCATTCGTGTTTTGGAAATGCCATGGTGATGTTCCTAATTCTGTAAAGACTAATCTTGCTGAGCTTCTGGGCCCTATGTCCCTAGTGTTCTCAGGCCTAGGGAATCAGTGCACATTGGGACAGAGCCTTGTGTAGGGTCATGGTTTGTTCCATGGATGTCTCCAGGGCTGAAGAGACACCAGTCCTGTGATATTCTGGAGGGCTGAAATAAGGTGCCATTCTTGGGTCTGGGTCAACTGGAGGATTAGGGTTATAGGTAGTTAGGAATAGAGTTAGGTTTCCCTCTAGGGGAGTCAACAGAGCAGAAACAGCACCAGTCCCTTGATCTCCCTGGAGGGCTGCAATGAGGGCCCATGCTTGGGTGCAGATCAGGTGAAGGGTTAGGTTTAGAGGTAGAGTTAGGGGTAGAGTTAGGTTTAGGGTTTGGGTTAGATCCTAGGAGGCTCCAGGCACTGAACACCCCAGCAGTACGGTAGTTTGACTGGGGGGCTGAGTTGAGGGTGCTTGGGAGGTTACCAGTCAGGCTTAGTCTTTGAGTTCAAGGGGCCGCTTGTGGTGTGTTCCATGCTTCATTTGGGCCTTAGGACCCCCCGGTGCACCTCCATCCGAGCTTTGGAAATGGCATGGTTATATTCCACGCTCCGTGCTGATTAATCCTCCACAGCTTCTGAGCCCCATGTGCCTTGTCTTCTCAGAACTGAAATTTGGTCTCCATGGGGAGGGAACTTGGCTAGGGTTGGGTTTCCATCCAAGGAAGTCACCAGGGCAGAAGCGACACCAGTAACGTGATCTACCTGGAGGGTTGAAATGAGGGTCCGTGCGCCGGTGCGGATCAGGTGGAGGGTTAAGGTTAGAGTTGTTAGGGTTAGAGTGAGGTTTCCAGTTAGGGTTAGGGTTAGGTTTGCAGTTAGATCCCAGGAGTCTCCAGGTGCTGAATGCCCAGCAGTGCAGTAGTTTGACTGGGGGGCTGAGTTGAGAGGGCTTGGGAGGATGCTGAGCAGGCTTAGTCTTTGGGTTCAAGGGCCAGCCTCTGGTGAGGTCCATGCTCCAGTTGGTCCTCAGGACCCCCTTTTTTGCAGCTGCATCCGGGCTTTGTTAATGGCATGGTAATGTTCCACATCCAACACCTTTTACTCCACCATTTCTGGGCCCCATGTGTCTGGTGTTCTCAGACCTAGGAATTTGGTGTCCATGGATGAGAGACTTGGCTAGGGTTAGGGTTCCGTCTAGGGGAGTCACCAGGGCAGAAGCAACACCACTCCTGTGAATTCCCTGGAGGGCTGAAATGAGGGTCCATCCATGCATGAATGTGGGTCAGGTGTAGAGTTACAGTTAGGGTTAGGGTTAGGGTTAGGTTCCAGGTTAGGGTTAGGTTAAGAATAGAGTCCAGGAGGCTCCAGGTGCTGAATCCTAGCAGTGCAATGGTCTGACGGGAGGGCACATGGGAGGGTGTCAATCTGGTTTAGTCTATGTCTTCAAGGTCCTGCCTCTTGTGTGGTCCATGCTTCACTTGGTCCTCAGGATTCCCCCTTGAGCAGCTCCATCCATGGTTTGGAAATGGCATCCACATTCCATGCCACTTAATCCTGCACTGCTTCTGGGCCCCATGTGCCTGGTGTCAGACCTAGGAATTCAGTGCCTATGTGGTGAGAGACTTGACTAGGGTTAGGGTTCTGTCCAGGGGAGTCGCCAGGGCAGAAGCGACACCAGTCCCGTGAATTCCCTGGAGGGCTGAAATGAGGGTCCCTGTGCGTGTGTGGGTCAGGTGTAGAGTGACCCTGGGTCACAAGAAATGTGACTCCTAGGTCTACATTCTAACCATTGCAGGTAGTGCCTTCCTAAAATAGGCTGCCAGACTCTCTGTCCATCTGACACTGTATTATATCTTTGGTTTTTTCCCATCTGCACACATTTCCCGTCTGGCAAACTCCAGAGCAGAAAGGGGCCCTGACTCCTGCAGCATCTCCCTGCACCTACAGCAGAGAGAAGCATGAGAAACACTCCAAAAATACTTACAGGCTGTTTTCATTAACTTACCAAGCTCTTTTACACAAGACCGTTGGTGTTAATCCACGGGAGGAAAGGAACACGTATGACAGGGACAGACAACGGAGTTTCTGCTGTTGGGACCATCCAGAGGATTTGGGATATTTCTAGGCACGACATCAGAATGGGAAAGGACTGTTCCAGCAGACCTGCCAAGGTCCAGGAAGCTGAGGCTCAGAGAGGTTAAGGTCACATGGTCAGCAAATGGAAAAGCCAGGGCTGGGTGCAGAATGCCAGACTCCTAACCTCTGCTTTCCTGCCTGCCCACCCCCACCGCACCCCACTGAGGCCCCTCCCAGCGAGCATGGACGCCGGGAGCCTAGGGCAATAGCTTAGAAGAATTGGTCACAGGCACCTTCCTGCAAGAGTTTGGGATGTTCAGACACTTCTAAATTTGATTTTAAAAAAGAAAAAAAACACCTTCCCAAAAAGACAAAATCTGAACAGAAAAGTCCATTTTATAATCTGTCTCCAATCTCTGTAACATATTGTCTATCACCAGGACATGTGAGTTGGTCCTCAAAGGAGACTCACTCTGGCTGCTGTTCTGGCTTTAATGAACAGAGACTGCCCCCTGTTGATCACAAGGAGAGTGCAGGGAGCCTGCATCTCAGGACCTGATAGACCAACCCTCCGTGGCTTATTTACTGGATCCCAAACTTTAAACCTGCTACCCCTGTGGTTCACCCAAACCAAATTCCCTTGCTGTTCCAGCCTGCCCCTCTGGAATATTGCCCTCACATATTTTCCAAGCCTTTGAACAATATGTACAAGAAAAGGGGAATCAGGTTCATTTTACTCTTTAAAGGAAGAAAGCCACTTTCCTCTGGGTATGTCAATTCAGTAGATAGAGTCACTGCCTCCTAATAGATGTGCAATTCTTGAGAACATGTCCCCATTTAGAACACGTGGTTCAGGGTTCCTGGCGGGGAGGGGTGCAGTGTGTGTTTGTGGGGAGGTGGTGGGTATTAACTTCCTCATTGAAACACCTGTCAAGTTCATGGAAGATGAAAGTCATCCTTAAAGACCACCCCGCACCACTACCCAAATGAATTCATGCAAATACGTTGAAATTAAAACACAGCTCTTAATGAAAGTGCTTTTTATGAAAGAGTTGATGACATTATTATTTACAACACAGGCACTTTTAATATCTAAAGAAGAATTTTGTTTGCTCTAAGCTTAACGATGTCAGTCTGCAGCACAGTTTGCAAGGAGCCTGCAATCATGCTCCCCAACAATTAGGGGGAAGGAGCGATGTTACAAAGGAGGTTTGCTCACCAGGGCTTGGAGCCCCTGTCTGTCTAGATGCAGCTCCACAAATTAGATTATTTGTGTTGTGGCCCTTACCGGAAAGCGTTGTTTGTTAATAGTCCTCATCAGGTGGCTTTTAGGGTTTCAGAAAGGTTCTTAGCAACTGTTAGCCTTGAGGAAAAAGAACAGAGATGGCACAGAAGCTGTTGGTTTGAAACTGTAAGAGCTACCCGGGGGCTGAGGGGAGGGAGGCGAGATCAAAACCAGACCCCCATATACAGAGGGCAAGGAGAGACCAAAGAAGGAGGCAGATGTCTCCAGATGGGTGGGTGGCGGGGGTAATAAGCAAGGGGTCTTACAAGGCCTGCTCTGGGCCCAGCAAGACAAGTGGATCTCTGCACCTGCCTGCCAGAACCTGACACGTTTATATTACACAGAGCCTGCAGTGAAGGTCAGTCGTATATCGTCCAGATGGTTTTCACAGCACGTTGCTCTCTCTAAGCTGCATCCTTGAAGCAGACTCGTAGTGCCAGGACAGTGGCCGGAATATACATTGCAAGGACAGGGGAGGGGGTGACAAACCTCCCATTGCCCACTTTAGCTCAGGGGCCAACTAGAGGTCATGTCCCCTTGGTGACTTTCTCCAACAGAAGCCAAAATGTGGCTCGCATATTGCCACACCAGAACAACACTCTGATTTGATACATTTTATTCTCTTGTTCTGAAAAGACAGAGGAAACCAAAGGAGAAGTGAAGTGGGTCTAAAGTTTGGTTCCCCCATGGGGTGCCTGGGTGGCTCCCCCATGGGGCGGCCTGGGTAGCTCAGTCAGTTTAAGCCTCTGACTTTGGCTTGGGTCATGATCTCACTGTTCATGGGTTTGAGCCCCGCATCGGGCTCTGTGCTGACAGCTCAGGGCCTGGAGCCTGTTTCAGATTCTGTGTCTCCTTCTCTCTCTGACTCTCCCCAGCTCATGCTGTCTCTGTCTCAGAAGTAAACAAAACATTAAAAAGAAAATTAAGAAAAAAATAAAGCTTGGTTCCCCAGACTACAAGTAGTAGGTGAGACAATTTTTGGTGGTACCCAAGTATGTTTTTTAAAATAATTTTGTATTTATTTTAATATGTGTCAGAAAAAAATGACACTTTGAACACTTGGCTTCATGGGCAGAAACATTTAAGGTGCATATCAATTTAAAGTCCATTTAAGAAGAAGAATAAATACAGTATAGTTGTTGATTAATAAAATATGAATAAAAATAGATGAAATGTCTGGTGTTTAGGAAACGTGAGTTTTGGTATGAGGACAGGGTTTCTCAACTTCAATGTTTTTGAAGTTTTTAAAATGTTTTTGAAATGTTTATTTATTTAGTTTTGAGAGAGAGAGAGCATGAGCAGAGGAGGGGCAGAGAGAGAGGAAGACAGTGAATCTGAAGCAGGCTCCAGGCTCTGTCTGAGCTGTGAGCACAGAGCCCGATTCGAACCCACAAACTGAGATCATGACCTCAGCCAAGAGCAAGAGTTGGAGGCACATTTGTGCTATCCAGGTGCCCCTTTTTAAAAAAATATTTTTAATATTTATTTATTTTTGAGAGAGCACAAGTGGGAGAGGGGCAGAGAGAGGGAGACACAAAATCTGAAGGAGCCTTCGGGCTCTGAGCTGTCAGCACAGACCCCGACGTGGGACTCGAACTCAACCTGCTGAGCCACCCAGTGGCTCAGTGCTATTGACACTTTTGCCCCAGTGCTATTGACATTTTAGAGTGGATCATCCTGTGATGGGGGGGCTGGTGAGGGGGGCTGTCCTGTGCATCGTAGAAGGTTCATCAGCTTCCCTGGACTCTACCCACTAGATGTCAGTAGCACCTCACAGCTGCCTCAACCAAACACTGTTGACAAGCAGATATTGTAAAATCGACTGAGAGCTGCCGATTCTCCCCTATGTTTAAATCCTAGTTCTTTCTCAAATGAGGTTTATGACCTCAAATGAGTCACTTAACTTCTCTAAGCCTCAGTTTCCGCATCTGTAAGATATAGATATGAATGGTGCTCTCCTGGGCCACCTGGGTGGCTCAGACGGTTAACCTCTCTGACTCTTAATTTTGGCTCAGATCATGATCTCATGGTTCATGGGTTCAAACCCCGTGTGATAGTGCAGAACCCGCTTGGAATTCTTTCTCTCTCTGCCCCTCCCCCATGATCTCTAAATAAATAAGAACTTTTAAAAAAAGAATGGTGCTTTCCCCAGGAATATTAGAAACACGCATATCTTTTGTAGAGCCCTTAGCACAGTGAAATGGAACTCTGGCAGTGCTTCGTAAAGAGTCACTCTCATGACAGGAATCCTGAAGGAGCCTAGCAGGTGTCAGGCACTGCCCTGAGCGCTGGGGAGACAGAAGGCTGAGACAGATCCTTGCTCTCCAGGGTCTCATCTCCAGGGTAGGATAGAATATAGAGGCAGGACAAGCTTCCTGGGCATGCGGACTGTGCAGCCTCACAGTGTCCCATGCTCAGGAGGGCCCCTGCTTCGTCTGCTGCTCTGCTGTTGCCTTGAAACTTTTGAATGATTTCCGAACACGGGGCCTCACTAATTCTGCAGCCAGTCCTCCTTGTAGGGGATGCAACTCTGGCACAATGAGAGGTCAAGCATATGGGAACTCAGAGGAGGATGTTTCAATCCACCTACACAGACAAAGGCTCCTCAAAGGTGTAGACATCCCAGCAGTCCTAGGTTGCATGTATGTAAGCATTCTCAGCAACGTAGCAGGAATTGTTTTCCTACGTAGGCTTTCAGCCTAACATGGAGTCCAGTGCGGGTTTTGAACTGGCAACCCTGAATCAAGACCTGAGCTGATCAAGTTTAACCGATGGAGCCACCCAGGCACCCCCATAGCAAGAAGAATTTGGGTAGATTTTCTTTTTTTCTTTTTTACATTTATTTTATTTTATTTATTTTTGCATTTTTATTTTTTAATAGTTTATTGTCAAGTTGGTTTCCATATAACACCCATTGCTCATCCCCACAAGTGCCCTCNAATATATAGGGGTACCTGGGTGGCTCAGTAGGTTGATCTCTGACCTCGGCTCAGGTCATGATCTCACAGTTCGTGGGTTCGAGCCCCGCATTGGGCTCTGTGCTGACAGCTAGCTCAGAGCCTGGAGCCTGTTTCGGATTCTTTATCTCCCTCTCTCTCTGACCCTCCCCTGCACACACTGCCTCTCTCTCTCTCTCAGAAATAAATAAAACATTAAAAATTTTTTTAAAAAGAAAAATACATGAAAAAGCAAAAAGAAGAAAGGGAAAAAAGAAGAAACCCAATTGACAAAGAACAGTTTAAAGCATATAACCAGATTTCCCAGCTACAAATAAATAGCCGGGTGTATGCAGTGCTGGTGGAAGAGCATAGAGAAAGAGAGAAATGACAGGGTGGGGATGAAGTGAAATTGGAAATGAAAGGAACAGACAGAAGGAATAAGAAGCTTTTTTCAAAGAGCAAAAGAGTGGAATATGGTTGGAGAAGAGGCGAAAGAAATGACGATGGTGTTATCCAGAGAAACTATATAGTCTGATTACTCCAGAGAGAAAGAGGTGAAACAGTAGGTAGATGTAGAATTTACATCTAGAGAATGGATTAAATGTGACTGTTTAAGCAAGCCAGTGACCAGAATTAATCAGGGCAGTGCATCAATGTTGGTCTTTCCCTGGCTCCGGTAAAAAAAAAAATAAAATATAAATATAAATTAAAAAACAGGAGAGGGCAGCTCTCTAGCAGGGATGGGCGTGGTTTGATCCAGTTCGTCCCGCGGGTGTCCTGCCTTGGCAGTTGTGAGGAGAAGAGTGGCGGCGCTCCAGTCCCTTCTTGAACCAAGTGCTGCAACTCACCTTTTTGGGTGTGTAAACTCCCTGTGCCAGGGACACAGCCAAGGTGGGCCGTGCTCTATATCACAGACCAGGTCTCATTTCCAGATCCCAGTCCGTGCGCGCCACTGAAATTGCTGGAAACACAAACTCGCAGGCGATCCCCTCGGGGCAGTCCCAAGCCTCTTGCCTTCCCCCTGGGGATTGAGCCAGAAGCCGCTGCCCCCATCTCCTCCAGTTTGGGTTGGTGAGCGAGAAGCAGTTTCATCCGGGGGTCGCGTGGGATGAGTGCGTCCCGCCCAGGGTCAGCAGGAGAGCACGAAACCGGGTCCCTCTGTGTCCCATTGCCCGAAACACGAACTCGCAGGCAAATCTCCCAGTTTTAAGCCCTTCGCCTCCCCTCTAGGGATCCAGCCGAGCCAGAAGCACAAGTGCGTGGCCACCACTTGTCCCCTCCAGGTCGAGCTGACGAGTGGGGCCAGTTTCCCCAGGGGTCGCGTGGGACGAGTGCGTCCCACCTAGGGTTGGCTGGAGAGCAGGAAACTGGATCCCTCCCTGTCCCGAGCAGAGGTTTTTCTCTTTTCCAGAGACAGGGACAGTGTCTTGAGCAGTTTCAGCCACTCTCTATCCCCTCTAGACTCCCCGCAGAGGGGGATCCTCCCCATCCCTCCGTGTCTCTGGCCCTGGCCTGATTTTACCTTCCCCAGTTCGCACTCACGCTAGGTTTTCTCAGCGGACTCTGTCTCCTTTTCCTCCCAAACCCCTGGATTCTGTAAGGGTTCCTATGGCTTCAGGCCTTCTCCATGTGAGATATGGGGGCGAGTGCAATGTACAGAGTTCCGTACTTCTCCACCATCTTGCCCCCTCTGGTTCGCTCTCAGACTCTTCTTTCATGTTCCTGGATAAGTTTTTCTCTCTTTTTCTCAGTTTCTTCTTTTTCTATAATTGTGTCTTCTAAATCACTTATTCTCCTTTCTGCCTCTTCAATCCGTGCATTGGACACCTCCATTTTATTACGTATCTCATTTATAGCATTTTTAAATTCATCATAACTATTTTAAGCTCCATAGTGTTTGTAGCCATAGTTTCTCTGATGACCTCCATGCTTTTTTCAAGCCCAGTGATTAATTTTATGATTATTGTTCTAAATTCTTGTTCAGTTATGTTGCTTATATCTGTTTTGAGCAGTTCTTTAGCTGTCATTTCTTCCTGGAATTTCTTTGGAGGAGAGTTCTTCCATTTCATCATTTTGGTTAGCTTTCTATCTCTTGTTAATTTTAAAAGCTTGTTGTACACTCTGCCCCTGCGAGTTCTGCTGTATTAGAGAGGGTTCTTTGACTGTTCAGTGCCTGTCTGTTCAGGAAGTGTTCTTTGAATGGTGTCTCTTGGTTTCCCTTGTTGAGCGTTTGGTTATTTTGTTTTCCTACTGGTAGCGGTATTTGGGACTCTCCACCATGTGTAGTTTGGCTTGTTTCTTGAGGCAGCCTTCAGAGGTTTCCTTCCCAGCGTATTCTGTCTCTTTCTCTTCCCAAACTCCTGTGGCTCAGTGTCCTATGACTTCAGGCCTTCTCTGTTTGAGAGATGGGTGCTAGCAAAATGCACGGAGCTCCCTACTTCTCCGCCATCTTGCTGTTCCCCCAGATTTTCTTTAAAAATGGACCTCAGGATTCCTGGGTGACTCAGTCATTTAGGTATCCACCTCCTGACCTCGGCTCAGGTTATGATCTCACAGTTCCAAGATCGAGCCCCACATGGAGGTCTGCATTGACAGTGTGGAGCCTGCTTGGGATTCTCTCTCTCCCTATCTTTCTGCCCCTGGCCCCTCAAAATAAGTAAATAAACTTTTAAAAAAAACAAGTAGTTCTTAAATGTCAGTCCAAAAAACAATATTGAAGTTTTCCATAGTTAAGTTTCCATTGGTCCATAGAAAATTGAGAAAAAATATGGTTGATGAAATAGATGTTCTTCTATAAGCACCTCTTTTAAAGGTTGTATACTCTATTTCTGTAACAATTCACTTCTAAATTATTTTAGTCTTATATTTTTCTGTGTGTGTGTGTGTTTAAATATTTCTTACTAGGGAAAAAATGGTATACTTATCGTCCCTAATTTTTGTCCATTTTACTATAGATGAAATCCCAGAATCTGGGATGACTAACTTAAGAACCTCACAGGACGCCTGGGTGGCTCAGTCGGTTGGGTGTTCAACTTTGGCTCGGGTCACAATCTCGCGGTTTGTGGGCTCGAGCCCCATTTCGAGCTCTGTGCTGACAGCTAGCTCAGAGCCTGGAGCCTGTTTCAGATTCTGTGTCTCCCTCTCTCTCTGACCCTCCCCGGCTCACACTGTCTCTCTTTCTCTCTCAGAAATAAATAAAAACATTTAAAAAAAAGAACCTCACAGTAGCTTTCTTTTACAAGTAAAGTGGTAGTTTGAAGCAATTCTCTGAATAATTTAAGTCCCTCCAACTGTACTGTGAAACCAAAATAGGTTTTAGGGTCATGCATTTTCTATCTAGCTACGTTGGCTAAAATGACGCGGTGTATCCCCAGGAATCAGCTATGACTAGATGCAAACCACACAACTCCCCAGACTCGTGTCTCTCTGTTCTAACAAATGCCTCTAAATACAGATTGTATCAGTTAGTTTTTGCCATGTAACAAGTCATCCCAAAATTTAGTGGCTTAAAATAACAACTATTTACTTAACTAACAGTTCCATGGATTGGCAACTTAGGTTGGCCTCAACTGGATGGGCCTCAACAGACAAGAGTTCCCACCCACTTGGAGCTTATGTTCTAGAAATATACTGTCCAATATGGCAGCCATGGACCATATGAACTATTAAGTGCTTGAAAAGGGGCTAGTTTATCTTTTTCTTTTTTCTTTTTTCTTTTTTTTTTACAAATAGTTTATTGTCAGGTTGGTTTCCATATAATGCCCAGTACTCATCCCCACAAATACTCTCCTCCATTCCCATCTTTTATTAAAAAGTAATCTCTACACCCAATGTGGGACTCAAACTCATGAGCCGAGATGAAGAGTTGTACACTCTACTGAGCCAGCTAGGTGCCCTGAAAAGTGACTAGTCTAACTTGAGTTGTGCTATGAGTATAAAATATGGTATTTCACAGACTTAATGTTGAAAAAAGAATGGAAAGTATTTCGATTTTTTTATATTGATACATATTGAAATGACAGTAGTTTGGTTATTAAGTCAAGTAAAATATATTTTACTTATTTTTCTTTATATGTAGCTATAAGAAACTTTAAAATTAGGTGTGTGGCTTGAAGCTTATTTCTTTTTAAAGTTTATTTATTTTGAGAGAGGCAGAGTGTGCACACGAGTAGGGAAGGGGCAGAGAGGGAGAGAGAGAATCCGAAGCAGGCTCTGTGCTATTAGTGCAGAGCCCGACGTGGGGCTCGAAC
Source organism: Crocuta crocuta (assembly GCF_008692635.1). NCBI lineage: Eukaryota > Metazoa > Chordata > Mammalia > Carnivora > Hyaenidae > Crocuta > Crocuta crocuta. The sequence continues at coordinate 9,200,994 of NW_027527956.1, forward strand.
CTCCAAACAGTGAGATTATGACCTGAGCTGAAACCAAGAGTTGGACACTTAACCCACTGAGGCACCCAGGTGCCCCAAAGTATATTTCTATTGAATAGCCTTGTTCTAGAGCAGTGGTTCTGAGATGGGGGAAGATTTTGCACCCGCTCCCAAGATGTGGGGCAAGCAAACATGAGTCTTCCTTTGGCTCTGAATCTATCATCACTTCAGAAGTTTAAACTTTCAGGGCCAACCTTTGAGAGGTTCTTAGGCATCCCACCTTGGAATTGATGGAACTGCCCCCCAGTTGATGTCTAGATTTCTCTGCATAGTTTAAATAACTGAGTTCCTGTTGGAGGAGGTCATGGAGAGGACATGACTTCTGGTTGACCTGCAAGCTGAACCCAGGCAATCAGAGGTTCCCTACCCCCTCCCCTGTCCTTACAACGTACTCTCTGGCCACCATTCCCAAGCCAGCAGCCAGTCCTAGGACATAGCCTTGAGAGAGTAAAGGGTTGTGGAGACCCTCTACATAATATACACGAATGAATATTAAAGCCTCTATATAAACTGGTAAGATTCTGGCAGGCAGGTGCCGAGATCCACTCGCTCATAGCCATGTGTAATTTCCCTTGCTTATTAGCCCTGCCACCACCTGTCTGCAGTGGTCTTGCTTTTTCTTCAGCTCTCCATGCCCTCGGTGTACTGAGGCCAGTTTGCAAACCTACACACCCCAGGATTTTGAGATAAGCATTTCTCACCCTCCTTTGTAGCTTTACAATGTATAGATACATCCTTCAACAGTATAGTTTCATTTTGCCAGTTGAGCCTTATATAAATGGAATCATATGTACGTTCGTATTATTTGTATCTTGCTTCTTTTGCTCAATATCATGTTCTTTAGATTCATCTTTATAGTTTCATTAGCTCTCTTATGTTTATTTGCACTGCTATATGCATGTAATATTCATGTATAGTACTATATTCATGTAATAATTTTGTGTAGCCTAGTATATGCTGTATTATTACATGAACATGCCATGTATTTATCCAGGCTACTGATGGAGAACATTTAGGCTGTTTCCACTTTAGGGCTTTTTAAAAAATATTTTTAAAGTTTATTTGTTTATTTTTTAGAGAGACCACAAATGGGGAAGGGGGCAGACACATGCACACGCGCGCGCGCACACACACACACACACAGAATTCCAAGCAGTTTCCAGGTTCTTAGCTATCAGCACAGAACTCAGTGCAGGACTAGAACTCATGAACTGTGAGATCATGACCTGAGCAGAAGTCTGTCCCTCAACCCGCTGAGCCCTCCAGGCACCCCTCACTTTGGTGCTCTCTTTAACAAGGTGCTTATGAACATCACCCTAGAACATAAATGTTGAGGTCACTTGCATAGGTTTCTCTAGGATACATTGTCACCAAGTTCTAAATAAGAAATATCTGCAAAATCTAATTCTGTATCTACTCCTGAAGTTGAGTAAAAGCAACTCTTCTGAATCTCTTGCTAGAATGTTAAAGAACAAAATTCAGCTGAGTAAATTTGAAGATCTAATTGGCTTTATTAAGCAATTCATAAATTGGCCAGCATCCCATATAGCAAGTAGAGAGGAGCTCCAACGAGTTGTACAAGATGAAAGAATTTTTATAGGAAGGAGGTAAGGACAAGGGAGTTATTATGAGAGAGAGTGAGAGTGAGAGAGGAAGAAAAGATTATTTTATTCAAGGGCACCTTTCCTGGAGGGCGGGGAGGGGAATGCAGAGGATCTAATTGGGTAGATTACCTCGTCTTCCTTTGGGGGCCAGAAGACAGGGTCCATGTAACAGATCACCACATTGATATTGACCAGAAAATTACAGACATTTCCTGGGGAGGTTGAAATTGCAGTTAGGTTAGGTATTAAGCCCAGTTTGGTGACTTAGCCTAAGTGGCTCCACATTGGTCCTCTGGTTTGCTTTTAACAAGAATCATAAAGACTCTCAAAGGTACCTAAACCTCCTCCTGCCTCCAAGTTGTAGCATTCAATGCTGATTGAGATCAAAGCCCCAGGGATTCTGTCCTGACCTTCTTCCATTCTTCCCCATCTCTTTGCCCAAGGGAGGAAAGAGGTCTTTGTTTCACATCTCTGCTTGCACTTCCTTCACTCTGTTTACCAGAGTGATTTCTCTAAAAACAAAATGTGATTCCAGGTTTGAAACTTTTCATGGACTCCCTGGCACCCTTGGTATAAAGTCCCAAATGCTTAGTACAGCATCAGAGTCTTCTCTGCCAGCCACACATGATCCTACACTTCCTTTTGGGAGCAATACTGAATAGCTTATTGTTCCCACTACCACCCATGATTGTTTGCTCACCCAAGCCTTCCACCACGCTGATCTTTCTGCCTGGAACAGCTTTCCAACATCATGTTCTCCACATAAGCTCCTACCCATTCTTAAAGACTCAACTCAAACATCATCTCCTCCAGGAAATCCTGCTACTTGCTGCTCCCTTATCCCTGGCCAGGCTGGGTACCCTTTGCCTGTACCCCCATATCCTCAGGCACTTCTCTCTGTACTAATGTGCATTACACTGTGTTATAATTGTCAGTCCACTGGGGCGCCTGGGTGGCTCAGTCGGTTAAACTTCCAACTTTGGCTTAGGTCATGATTGCAAGGTTTTTGAGTTCAAGCCCCGCGTTGGGGGTCTGTGCTGACAGCTCAGAACTTGCAGCCTCATTCAGATTCTGTCTCCCCCTCCCTCTGCTCCTCCCATGCTCATGTTCTGTCTCTCAATAATAAATAAAAATGTTAAAAAAAAACTTTTTATAATTGTCAGCCCTCCTCCCCACTCTGCTAGGAGCTCCCCACCCCCAAGATGAGAGACCCTTCCTTATCTATCTCTATATTTTCAGAGTCCAACACAATGGTGTGATGGTTAGTATTATTTATCAACTTGTCCAAATCACAGGGGTGCTCCGATAATTTGGCTAAACATTATTTCTGGATGTGTCTGTGAGGGTGTTTCTGTATGAGATTCGCATCTGTCTGAAGCAGACCACCATCCCCAAGGTGGGTGGGCATCGCCCAATCCGCCGAAAGCCTGGATAGATCAAAAAGGTGGAGGAAGAGAGAATTTGCTCTCTTTGCCTGACTCCCAGAGCGAGGACACTGATCTTCTCCTGCCCTTGGACCAGGACTTCATACCCGAGGCACCTGACTCTCAGGACTTCAGACTCGGCCTGGAACTGTATCGGTGGCTTTCTTGGGTCTCTCCCCTGCGTGGCCCCCAAAATCAATTGAGTCAGTTCTTTTTAATCAATCAATCAATGAGTCCTATATATAACCCATGTATACGTATGTACATGTATATACATATACATATATATGTATATATATCCAATTGGTTCTTTTTTTCTGGAAAAGATTTACTAAGATACTTGGTATATGCTAAATAAATATTTGTTGAACTGGACCAGAATTGGCAATGGAACTTGAACTTGGCTTAGATGGAAAGCCAGGAAGCCGCATTCACTGTGTTGCAAATAATTGTGTTACAAATGGCTCCTCCCAGAGTTGTGCACTACGGAAGGCCTGCTAATCTCCATCCCATTCCTATTGTTAATGGTGTTGTCCAATCAAGAAAATATCGTCTCCTTGTGACCCACTTCTATTCTTCATTTCTATCCTCAAAACATAGAGTTGCTATCTAACAGTAATTAGAATCAAACACTTTTAGAATCACCTAATAGCACCATGGCCAGGAACTACATCCTTAAATGTGTGTTTCTTAAAGCAAATAGACATTCATCTAAGAAAACATGTTTTCAACAGAACATAGCTTGGTGTTTGTACAAATATACATTTTATCCTTAATAATACAATATTTCTTTGTACTTCATGTTCACCTTTCGGAACATAAAGGAATCAGCTTATAATACTCTTGAGTACAGGATATCAGTTTAAAACTTGCCTAGATGGGGCGCGTGGTGGCTCAGTCAGTTAAGTGTCTGACTGCAGTTCAGGTTGTGATCTCACAGTCCGTGAGTTTGAACCCAGTGTTGGGCTCTGTGCTGACAGCTCAGAGGGAGGCTGCTTTGAATTCTGTGTCTCCCTCTGTCTCTGCCTCTCCCTGCCTGCACTCTCTCACTCTCTCTCTTTCTCTCTCTCTCAGGAGTGAACAAACATCTTTAAAAAAGATTTAAAACTTAACTAGATGAACACAAATGTATGGGAGAATTCTCTTCAAATATTTGATATGTTTAATTTTTCTTATGTGCCTTTGTCCTAAAAGTCAAAAGCAAGGCATGGAGTCCGGTTAAAGATTTCAGCTCATTAGGTCTATAAAAACAGGTATTTTTAAATTTCTTTTTTCTATGGAAACAGGTATTTTATTACAATTCACAGAGAAAAGTGTATGTGAGACAAGTTGTCACGTAGGAGGTTCACCCTGGCTCCTTCCACATCTGTGGCAGACATCACCGACTGATTCCAGCACTCTTTCCTCTGAGGCTGGCAGAGACTCAGAATATTTTATGAAATAGCAAGTGCTCCAACAGGTCCAAGAGGTGAAACACATTTGCTACTTCAGACTGAAATGTGCCAAGAAATTTTTAGGCAAAGGGTTGTGTCTTGTTTTTCTAAATTGGAGCAGAGTGTCTTCTAAGTGATACTAAGGATGACCCTATCATACTGAATATACTGAAATTTCCTTCCACAGCATACTGACTTCTTCCAGTAAGGTCTTTCTGGTTTCTCCAGCCTGCACAGATTTTTCTCTTCTGTCATTGTTTTGGTATTTATTTATTTATTTTCTTTTTTAAAATTTTTTAATGTTTTTTATTTATTTCTAGGAGAGAGAGAGAGAGAGACAGCGTGAGCAGGAGAGGGTCAGAGAGAGAAGGAGTCACAGACTCCGAAACAGGCTCCAGGCTCTGANAGTCGGACGCTTAACCGACTAAGCCACCCAGGCGCCCCTTATTTATTTTCATTTATTGTTGAGAGAGACAGAGTGCAAGCAGGGGAGGAACAGAGAGAGAGAGGGAGACACAGAATCTGAAGCAGCTCCAGGCTCTGAGCTGTTAGCACAGAGCCCAGGGCAGGGGCTCAAACTCACGAACCATGAGATCATGACCTGAGATGAAGTCGGATGCTTAATGGACTGAGCCATCCAGAGCCCTCCTCTCTGTCATTGTTAATGGTCCTTTGAATTTGTGCCAGACCGTTTAGTGTCTAATTAGATTGCTAAATTCCTTGGGAGCAGGAACAGTATCTTAACTTGTGGTGAATATCAGAATACTGATCACATAGTAGATACTCACTTAAGTTTTCCCTCTTTTGATTGTCAATATGTAAGGACAGGAAAGCAGAAAGAGAATGGTCTTACTCTCTCAATAAGTTTTAAGGAAAAAATATCTATATGAAAAATTTGGTGAGAGCTCAAACTGAAACAAGAACAAAATATTGTCCTTACCCTTTCAAGTCCAACATCTTCAAACCGTGTATAGTCTAGTGGTGGAAGGAAACCGATTCAGGGACCACACTGCCTGGGATTCAGAAGACATTCAGTTAGTGCTGAGATTAATAATTTAATATTTCAAATAACCTTTCCACATCCAGTGTCCAACAAGATTATTAATGCTGGGTCTTTGTAATTCTCTGAGTTTAAAATTCTGCTGCAGTCCTTCCCCAGAACACTCTCTTCCATCAGTAAAAGGGCTGCCTCTCCCTAAGGGCTGCCTGTGCTTCACTTTTGCTGCAGCTCATCCCCTGTTTGAAATCCTTCCCTTCTGTCTTCACATGCTGGGCCTTTGAAGTCAACACAGGGATTGCCTCTGCAATAAATGACAAGCCTCTCCTCTGGAAGTCCACAGGATGCTTTCTGCAGCGCACTTACAGGTTGGAACCAACCAGACCTAAAAGCATGGAGTTAAGGGTTTGATACACACTGGGCACCTGGGTGGCTCAGTCAGCTGAGTGTCTGACTTTGGCTGAGGTCATGATCTCATGGTTTGTGGGTTCAAGCCCTGTGTTGGGCTCCGTGCTATCAGTGCTTGGGATTCTCTGCCTCCCTCTTTCTATGCATCTCCCCTACTTGTGTGCTTGCTTGCTCTCTTGCTCTCTCTCTCTCTCTCATAAATAAATAAATAAACATTTTTAAAGTGTCTGGTACACACCTAGGTTAGCTTCCTTTTCTGTCACTGGCTGATTAAGTGACCTCAGGCAAAACTCTTATTCTATTTTGGCTTCAGTTTCTCCATCCATAAAATGGACATAAACAGCACCGACCTCAAAGAGTTCCTCCAAGGACTTAGTAAAATAACTGCAAAGCACTTCCCAACCAGGCATATAGTAAGCATTCATTTAAATATTAGTTCTCAGGAGCACCTGACTGGCTTAGTTGGTGGAGACTCGACTCTTGATCTTGGAGTTGGAAATTTGAGCCCCATGTTGGGTGTAGAGATTGCTTAAAAAAAAAAAACAAACCCTAAAAATAAATAAATAAGTAAGTAAAGGTTCTCATTGTGATCATGCAATCTGATATTGGTTTGTAATTTTAACATCTGGTCTCATACATTGCAGACTTTTTATGTTTAAGAATATGTTGGGGCACCTGGGTGGCTGAGTTGGTTGAGCATCTGACTTCGGCCCAGGTCATGATCTTGCAGTTCATGGGTTCGAACCCCATGTCAGGCTCTGTGTGGGGTGCTCAGAGCCTGGAGCCTGCTTCAGATTCTGTGTCTCCCTCTCTCTCTGCCCCTCCCCCACTCATGCTCTCTCAAATATAAACAAACATTTAAAAAATTAATGTGTTATCTCCCCTGATGAAATTTAAGCATCTCAAGGGCATGGGTGAGTTCATCTCCTACATCTGTATCAGTTAGCGTCTGGTGGATCACAAACTGGCCCACAGCTTAGTCGCTTAAAATAACACTCCATACTTAGTTTAGTGTGTCTTCAATTTTAGCTTGCTCCACAGTCACCTGTTGGGCTTTTTGTCTTTTTTCTCCTGAAAAGTCACTTGGTTCTACTCCCAGGGTATTTGATCCAGTAGTTCTAAGGTGGGTCTGAAAATCCGCACCTCCAACAGGTGCCCTGGTGATGTGGATGTTGCTGGGCTGGAGAATATACACTTTGAGAGACTCTGCAGGTGCTCATGATCACGGGGTTGGCGTTTGGGGCTGGGGTCACCCGGGCCGTTCTTCTGTTCTCACCTGTGCTCCCATCGTGGACCCCGGTCAGCCACTGGTCAGCCACACTGCTGTCTCTGGGGGGTGGCTGACTGTCAGTGAGGTGGCAAGCATGAGGAGGGCATATCTCTCTGCTGGATGCAAGAGGTGGGGCCTCAGACGCCGCCTCTTGATGGAAGAAGGACAGTCCTATTGCAAAGGGGTGTGGCTAGAGCTAAAGCACAGTGAGGCCATGTTTGCTGTCCGCCAAACCACAGCTCGGTCTAATTCCTACCTGCTGTGCTGAAAACCCTCCCTGGATGAGTAAATGTTTCTCCTAGCAACTGAATTTAAAAAATTTGAAATTCTATTGGTTTATTTGTGCACTGAAACCTGGCAGAGCCTGCCCTGGGGACTGCTGCTAAGCCCTGGATTTCCTAGTTACTGTGTGATCTTGACCCTGAGCCTTGGGGTTTTCATGAATAAAATGGACATTATAAATCTCACCCCACAGAGTTGTCATTTGAGAAAGAGTACAACTTAACCTCTCTACACCTCCATTTCCTCATCTGAAACATGGGCACAAATCACTCCCATCTCACAGGGCTTTGGGGAGCATTTCAATGGGATGGTGTGTGCAAAGTGCTTTGCTGAAGTAATCATGGTTATTCGTATTTGGATCCCATGACTTCACACGGCGCGTTAACCCTCAGTAAATGTTAGGTACAACATAGCACCCTGGCTGTAGAAACCCCAGCTTCTGTTCCATTTGTGGCCACAAGAGATGCCTAAAGCGCTCCAGGTGAACTCCAGGACCATGGATGCTGCCTAAGCAGCTCTTGGAAAATCTGCTCCTGCAAGCAGCCTCTGCCCAATGACCTCTGGGTGCCACTCTTCCTGTCCGCTCGCTGGACACCTCTGCCGTTTCTCAATCATCCAGCCACAGCGCCATGGCCAACACCTGCAAAGCAAAAGTAGGTCACCTTGAGAGTTCAGATTTTAGAGTCAGGCCAGATGCAAGAGAAAGGGATGGAGTGGGTGAAGCCAATAGCAGGGATGAGAAGTAGAGAGCGGGGAATGCAGAGCACCTTTGTCATGTTCTTAGACAGGGAAGGGGCAGGCAGGGAGGGAAGGAAGGTTGGGAGGAGAAGGGAGAAGAGGGAAGGAAGAGAGAAAGGAGAAAGAAAGGAAGGATGGAAAGGAAGAAGGAAGTAAAGAAGAGAGAGAGGAAGGGGAGGAAGAAGAGATGGAGGAAGGGGGGGAGGGAGCCTGGGAGGCAGATGATGGATTTGCAGGCAGCGGGGCAGACAGTTCTGGGTGGCCTCTGAGACCAGAAGCTGGAGATGCTAAGTGAGCAGCAATCTTGTCTGCTGCCCACTTAATTGCCTGGGGAAGCCACAGCCACAGAGGAGGCCCCGCCCTTTGCTAAAAGCTGTCAGGTTGGTCCCTGGGGCTTCACTCCCTCTAGGTGACTCCCATTTAGCTAATGGGTCCCCTGCCAAGAAGCTCTGGACTGTGCTTAAAACTGGCACATTCAGAAAATCACCATCAGAACCCAAAAGGCCTCTGGGCTGGAAAGACGAGTTCAGTCTGCCCTTCTGGGCAAGACCGGAGCAAGCCACGTCCTCACCTTCCCTTTTCCCAGGCAGATGGCAGGGTTATGCAGACTCCTGGCTTGCAGCATGAATAATGCTCAATAGGGGAAGGGCCCTTAGCGCAAACCCAGGATCCACTTTCAGATCGGGCCTGACAGCAGAACAGGGGAAGAAATCCAAGGCGTCTGCAATCTCCCCCCAGGGAGGCTCCTAGGCAAGTAGGTAGGGTTCGCTTACTGGGCACCAGTCCCTGTTGCAGGCTCTGGGGATGCTGTAGTCCTGCACCCAGGGAGCTTAGATTCTCTGGAGGGGACAGAGAAGCTACCCAAACCTATGAGTAATTAAAATAACTTTAGAGGGGCACCTGGGTGGCTCAGTTGGTTAAGCATCCTACTTCAGCTCAGGTCATGATCTCATGGTTCTTGGGTTCAAGCCCCGTGTCAGGTTCTGTGCTGACAGCTCTGAGCCTGGAGCCTGCTTTGGATTCTGCATCTCCCTCTCTCTGCCCCTCCCCTGCTCATACTCTGTCTGTCTGTCTCTCTCTCAAAATGAATAAACTTTTAAAAAAATTTTTAAAAAAAGTAGAGAGAATAAACAGGATGGCATGCTAATACTTGGCCTGGAGTGGGGACCATGAAGAAGGGTTCCATTAGACAAAGTGACCCGGAAATGCCTCTCCTGAATGTTGCTGTAACCGCAGCTCCAGAGGTCCATGCTTGGCATATGTCAAATTGAACACAACCCGTGGAAGAATTGAATGTAAAGAACTTTTCGTCACTTGCTACGAGTAAGGAGATGCGGATGTGCCACGGGGTAACCGTATACCCAGTGCAGGACATTTAGGTTGAACCCCATTTCTGGCTATTAAAATATAACTACAGTCCACATCTGTGTACAGACATTTGAACCTAAGTTTTCACTTCTCTGGAATAAATGTCCCAAGATTTCTGTTGCTGGGTGATAATGGTAAATGCATGTTTTTTTGTGTTTTTTGTTTTTTGTAAGAAACTGCCATACTGTTCCCTAGAGTTGCTGTGTCACTTTCTGTTCCCACCAGCACTGTAGGAGTGATCCATTGTCTGCACCAGAGCCAGCATTTGGTGTCTGTAACATTTTTAAATTTTACATTTGGTTTCTTCATTTGTTGTGGTCGTTGCCATTTTTTCCCCACCTCTTTGCTGATTGAAAGCTGAATATTCCATTTTTGTTCTTTTGGAAATTATCTGTATGTTTTTAAAATGAATTTAGATTTTTGTTTAATTTTATATAGAACGTGTGAGTGGGGAAGGGGCAGAGGGGGAAAGAGAAGGAGAAGGGGAGAGAGGGAGG
>NW_027527956.1:9211197-9240696 GCF_008692635.1 Crocuta crocuta
GGGGGAGGGGGAGGGAGGGAGGGAGGGGGGAGAGAGAGAGAGAGAATATGTTAAGCAGGCTCCATGGAGGGCTCGATCCTAGAACCCTGGGATCATGACCTGAGCTGAAATTGAGAGTCAGACATTCAAGTGACTGAACCACCCAAGCTCCCCTTAAATAACTTTAAAAATTTTAGAACAACTTCAAATCTACATAAAAATTACAAAGATAACACAGAGACTTCCCATGTGCCCTGTACCTTGATTCCCCCGTTATTTATATCTTACACCAGTATCACATTTGCTACAATTAATGAACTGATATTCATAACACTTTTATTAATGAAGTCCATAATCAGCTTCTTTGCTTTTTACCCAATGCTCTTTTTCTGCTCCAGGATCCCATCTAACCCAGCACATCTCACTTAGGTATCACACCTCCTTAGTCACCTCCTGGCTGTGACAGTTTCTTAGACTTCCCTTGTTTTTGATGACCTTGACAGTTTTGAGAAGTACTGGTCAGGTATTTTATAGACGGTCTGTCTTTTGGGATGGGTCTGATGGTTTTCTTGTGCTGGAGTCCTGGGTTTGGAGGGCGGAAGATCACATAGGTGTAAGTGCTGTTTTCATTACCGTCATCAAGGTTCATCAAGGGGTGCATGCAGTCAACCTGACTTTATCACACCTGTTGATGTTTGGCCAGTGTCTCCACTGTAAACTTACTCTTGGAAGGAAGTCCCTATGCACAGTCCACATCTAAGGGTGGGGCATTATGTTCCACCTCCTGGACAGTGAAATATCCAAGTAAATTATTTGTTATTCTCTATGGGAGATTCATCTCTATTCTCACATTCACTATTTTTTTTTTAACCTTTATTTATGCGAGAGAGACAGAGCATGAGCAGAGGAGGGGCAGAGAGAGAGGGAAACAGAATCTGAAGCAGGGTCTAGGCTCTGAGCTGTCAGCACAGAGCCTGATGCAGGGCTTGAACTCAGGAGCTGTGAGATGATGACTTGAGCCAAAGTCGGACGTTTAACTGACTGAGCCATCCAGGCACTGCTGCTTGTGCCCATTAAAAAAACTTTTTTTAATGTTTTTTATTTCTGAGAGAGAGAGACAGTTTGAGCAGGGGAGGGTCAAGAGAGAGGGAGACACAGAATCTGAAGCAGGATCCAGGCTCTGAGCTGTCAGCACAGAGCCTGACCCGGGGCTCGAACCCATGAACCATGAGATCATCACCTGAGCCGAAGTCAGACGCTCAGCTGACTGAGCCACCCAGGCGCCCCTACTTGTGCCCATTTTTAAGAAGCATGTTAATTATGCATTTTTCTAGCAAAATAAAAAGTTATTTGTTATTTTCATATTCCTTCCAAACATGACAGTAGCTTAAATATCCATTGAACTTCCCATCTTGACATTCTTGAGTTTTAATTTCACTTTCACATGAAAAAGTAGATTTTCAAAGGAAATCAGTAGTTAATTAAATTTACCAAAATATTTTTATCAGTGTTGGCTCATCACTATTTTTTAACATGTCTTCCCTTCCTTGCTGAAACAGATCTCCTAATAATTTTTTTTTTTTAATTTATTTCTGAGGGAGAGAGAGACAGCGTGAGCAGGGGAGGGTCAGAGAGAGAGGGAGTCACAGAATCCAAAGCATGCCTCAGGCTCCAAGCTAGCTGTCAGCACAGAGCCTGACGCGGGGCTCGAACCCACGAACTGTGAGATCATGACCTGAACTGAAGTTGGAAGCTCAACCGACTGAGCCACCCAGGTGTCCGGATCTCCTAATAATTCTTTCAGTGAAGGTTTGGAAGTGGTAAACACTTAGTCTTCATATGCCTCAGCATGTATTTCTTTTGTCCTTCAACTTGAATGACGGTTTAGCTGGATATAAATTTTGAGGTTCATACTTGCTTGGCCTTAGCATTGGAAGGTATTACTCTTGAATTCTGTTCTTGCCAGGGCAGCCTGCTGTCCCATCATTCCTTTGTAAGTTATTCTTACTGTGATTTCCTCCTTTCTCCTGTTCCAGCTCCTCTGAAGCAGCCATTGATACCTCTTCATCCATTCTTTGGGTTCTTTGAACCACATGTTCTTATTGCTTGTGTCTGGGTCTCTGTGTTCTCTTTGGTTCATTGCCTCCATTCTGTCTTTTAATTCACTGCTCCTCTCTGAACAGTGTCCAGTCTAGAATGTATCCATTTCATTGGGAGTGGTCTTTGTTTTATATTTTAATGGCTGTCTTTTATGTCTTTTATGGCCACTATCTCTAAACTTTCATTACCAATTATTCTCATTTAATTCATACCTGTTTTGTTTCACAGCATGTTTTTTTTAAATAGATATTAGTCCTTTACTGAGGACCTTTTGATGCCCTAAACATATTCATTTTAAGTATTTGTCAGGCAGTTTTATATCATTCATTTCATCTGGAGAGTGAATTCATAGTCCTGATTGAGAAGCCTGTGGACTGTCTTTCTTGACATGAGATTCTTTCACAGGTGGTAGGATTTTACTTCAGATTCAATTTGAGTAAGACATCATTGAGTAAGAAAAACCTTCACCTTCTCTCTTGAATAGCTTCTCCCTGCCTGGTGGTTTGGACCCCTCCACCCCAGCCCCATCTGGGACCAGGACCTAGAGTAGAGCTGGAAGCCCTTACCCACCATAACACTGAGAAAACCTGTCTCATTTCCTAGACTTGAGCCTGTGTCTGTCCTTCCTTCCTAGACCCCTGGATCGCTACAAGCCGCAGCCCAGTGGTGTGCTGGAGACAGCGCCTCCTGCCCAGCTCATGAAAACCAATGATTAAATGTTAAGGAATTTTGTGAGCTCGTTGTCAAACAACGATTATTAAAAAATCATATTCTACGGACTCGCCAATGAATAAATTATGTTGACAGGTAAAGGTGATAAATACTCGAAACTGACTATTTTCCAATTACCTTGCTACATGTTGCTCTTACAATGCCACGAGGTTGCTCACTGCTTCTGTATCTGTGTGGTGGAGGCGCCATTAGATGTGCTCGCCGCAACTCTTCCCATGTCTGGCTTAGTGACATCACGCTGGTGATTTGAAACCCCGCTCATCTCACAGAAACTGCTTTCAGCCTCTGTTCCCCTATAAGAGCTCCACTCCCGCCAACACTGCAACCCCACTCATTACTCTGCCTTTCTCTCTTCTTTCTCATCCACACAGCTCTTTATTTTGATGCTGAGGTGACTTCTGTCCTTGGTTTTCTTTTTTTCTATTTTATCCACCATGGCTCTTGAGTGTGGGGTGGAGAAGGTACATTAAATGTTGAGCATACCATGCTCTCTTGATTAGAACTCCAGAAACATTACTCTTGGCAGACATTTAACTTGCATCCTATGGCTGCTAATACAGGCCTCAGAATATTTCCTTCCACTTCCTGTGTCTCTGCCAAAGTCATTCACTTTATCTTCCTTCTCTCTTCTTGTTCCCTGGCACTTTCTTGCAGCAGTTGTCACAAACATGTTAATAGTATGTTATATCGATGCATTATTCCCTGGAAAGATTCTGGATGTCACATATGCTACCTTCTCATTTCTTAGGCACTGAGTAATATTATGCATTTCATTTAATAACACTCTGTATTGTTCCCAGGAGGAAACAGGGGAGCCCCCGAGTCCCCTACAGGGAAATCCTCAGCCTCGTAATGTCTTGTTCCCTCCTCCGCAGGTGTCACAGCTGTGTTCTCAGGCCACTAGCACAGGACTGCCTGGGGCACCTACCAGAACCAGAATGGTGGTGTCGTCTGCCATCAGATGTCAGCTGGGCCAGGACACCCATGGGCTCCGAGTGTTGTGGTCACTGCCAAGAAAATCGCTCACTGGTACTTCAGCTTGGATGAAGTGAGTGAGAAGGGGATACAAGATGACCTCACGGGCCTCATGAAGGAAAAGTGATGGCTGCTGGCGATCTGCTCCTGTTTCACTTCCCTGTTTTTTTGCTTTGCCAGAAGCAGCAGCTGTGCACCCCGCCCCTTGTTGAAATGTAAACGTATTCCAGGCCCACCTGTGGATTTATGTCGTTTTGCATAAACCAGAGAGCTGGGTCCTCTCCTTCTATCTGAAATTATATTTACAGTAGAGCTGCCCTCTCTTTAAAAAAGAGAGGAGTTGGGGGAGCTTGAAAATAAAAGAATAAATGATACTAGCATCTCTCTGCATGGGTGCTTGAGTAAATTCTCCATGTGCTGTGTCCCTCAGCTCTGCTCATGAATTAGTGTCTCTCGGTAGCACATGATAAACATCTACCTGTTTATCTCCATCCCATCTTGGTACCTAAGTGTGGTCTTTGAAAATTCCGTGAACAGGGGCGCCTGGGTGGCTCAGTCGGTTAAGCATCTGACTTCAGCTTAGGTCATGATCTTGTGGTTCATGGGCTCGAGCCCCACGTCAGGCTCTGTGCTGACTGCCAGCTCAGAGCCTGGAGCCTGCTTCTGATTCCGTGTCTCCCTCCCTCTCTGGCCCTCCCCTGCTCACGCTGTCTGTTTGTCTCTCTCTCAAAATAAATAAATAAAACATTAAAAAAAAATTCTGTGAACAGACCATATCCGATCGTATTAAACTGGAGTCATGACCCCAAAAGTGCTAGGCAAAACACAGGTCATCTCCTTTCCTTCCCAGCAAAGCACATGACTATATTCTGTTAGAGCTACGCAGGCTTGTTTTTACAAGGAGCTGGGTAGACCACATTTGCTACTAAATTTGGAGACTTCTGGCATTGTTGACAACGCAGTTGGTCCAAGTCAAAGTTGAACTTGCCTTCTGGGTGATAAGAAAATCCTCCTTGGCACGTGAACTGGCCGTCTGTAAACATCTCATCGCAGAGATGAGAAGGCTCTGGGTGCATTCACAGTGCGATGACTCTGCAGATTGGTGTCCTTGTGGAATGGGAGTGGCCCTCTGCTTAGGAGACTCTTCCCTGTGTCTACTCTGACGCAACAAGTGGGAATTGCTGCAGAGTTCTTGAAGGAAGCGAAGCAGGAACCCTGGTGGGGCAAGAATGGAGCTTGCGGCCCCGTCTTCTGCATCGGCACCGGCTTTGAGGAAAAGCACCAGTGGTGTCCCTTGGCAAAGGAGCACAGGTGGTTTGAAATCAGTGTCGTTTTTATGCAAACTCGTTTGCTGCTGCTTCTCTGCACCCACTGTGGCGCGTGATCTTGTCTGTCCCCCTGGCGGACGGGGAGCCGGGGCACTCAGTCCTGCCAGGAGTATTTCACAGCACCGCACAGTCGCATGCTGGCACTCACGGATGAGCTGCAAAGCCTGTTAAATCACAAGTCTCTCTTGTTACAAAATTACTCAATGTGGCAAAACTGTGAGAAATTAAACAGGAAGACAATTGGATATGTAAATTCATCAGGAGCAAAGGATGAGAAGTTGATTATACCACAGATCAGCGATGCACCATAGCTCATTGCTATGTGGCACATGAACAGTATAATTTTTCAAAATTAGAATGCTCTTGTTTTAGCATTTGTCTGCAGTCTTGATTTGTCCCATTCTTTTTACAACAGGTGTGGATTGCGGAGGTCAGGGACAGGAGTCCAGTGAGAGGTGTACCTTTTTATTTTATTTGGGAGAGGATATGGATTAAATGAAAAGTAATGGAAATGAATCTTCTACGTCTCCTTCCCCCAAAACCTACTATATAAAAGAATTAATTCAAAATACAGCAAAGATATGCTGAGAATAGGGAACCCTATGAAATTCTAACTTTTTTAAGTAACCATCAATATTCCCTAATGGTGGTTTATTCAGAAGAAGTTAGGAAATGATTTTGTGGATAAGTCTGTCTCATTCTGATGATAGGTTATTACCAGTGCATTCACTTATGATTATTTTTTCCTTAAAAGAAAAAAACACATTACAAAATAAGAGCCCTATAATATGGAAAACAGTAAAATACTCCGTAATCATAAGGGCTATGGTTTTGAATTTTTTTTTTTTTTTTAATATCCTAAGTACATTTGAAATGCTTCGGCTCAGAGAGGTGGGGTCACTTGGCCACGATCACACAGCTCACCAGTGGGGAAGAAAGGATTGAGATGCAAGCAGTCTGACTGCCTAGCCTGTGCTCCTTAACACTCTCCTCTCTTCCTTAGAAAACAGGTTCTTCAAGGGTGAGAGGTTTGCAGCAGCTCAGCCTGTGGCAATACGACACTATTCAGCACCTGTGACCACGTTTACTGGACAACAACCCAGTGTTAGCTGGAAGCCATGGCGCTTGATCCCAGCTTGGCAGAGCCCTTCTCTTGACTGTATGAGGTCCAGGATGGCAAAGCCTGTCCAGATTGTTCCAGGCAGAGAATTTTCCCCGGAGGAGACTGGAAACTGAGGTGAACCATAATGAGCCGCAGGACACAGCTCTGCCCACAACAGTAAATGCTTCTTGGGGTGACGCTCACTGCTTGGACATAGTCCTCCCCCGCCCGGGAGTAGGCAACCCGGGGTGCTCTCAGGGCAAGCAGTGCCACCCAACACTTCCCTTCCAGTGCATCGTTTTCATTGGGAGTGCAAAGAAGGGGCTGCTAAAAGGAGCAGGTTATTTAAGACCTAAAATGGGGTGTTCAAGTCTCCAGAGGGTTTGTGGACAGGTTGGGGAGACACCTAACTGCATTCACCTTTTACAATAAATCGGTGTATCTCTAGAACTCAGTCCTGTTTCTCCTGATGTTAGAGAACAGTGGGGAAAGGTCTGTAGTAAACTTTATGGAACTGAGCCAACAGAACATTTCATACTATCTTGTGACTTTTAGCATCACATGGGTATCAGGCCCTGAAAGAGAGTTACAAGGCAAATCCTAGTTTTAAGCCTGAATAATAACACTAGGACCATTTCCCGTATGGACTACAAAAGATATCAAGTTACATGTAACTGTGGAAACTATATACACATGATACAGTTTAATATTGCATTCTGTCTTCTCCTCCCAATCTGTTGAGACAGGGTAGCAAAAATATCATTTACATTTACTTGAACTCTTAATACTTATTCCCCAAGTAGTGCCTAAAGCAGCTTTGCCCAGTCATGAAATTAAGTAGTGATAGTGTATTGAGCTGGGGGGAAAAGGAAGATTTAGGAATAAACCATCAAGGCAAGTTCTATCAAAAGCTTTCACATAACCTAGTAGTTTGTGTTCCACATGCAAGAGATAGTACTGGATGGGTAATATTGATTTTTTTTTATAACTTCATGAAATACTGTCTTATGTTATTGGAGAGCTCTTAGGGCATATGTATATATATGTATATACATATGTATGTGTGTGTGTATATTTATTTTTTCTTGGGATAATAATGACTTCTAACATCTTTCTAGAAAAGATTTTACTAACTAAATTCTTTTTCCTTCCCTGGATTTTTACTTCAATTATTTCTTTACCAATAGTGACTACACACATATATACAGATTGGATATTTCCTTTAAATTTTTAAAAGATGTTTATTTATTTTTAAGAGAGACAGCACAAGTCAGGGAAGGGCAGAGAGAGAGAGGGAGACATAGACTCTGAAGCAGGCTCTAGGCTTGGGGCTGTCAGCACAGAGCCTGACTCAGGGCTCAAACCCACAAACTGTGAGATCATGACCTGAGCCAAAGTCAGACGCTTAAGGGACTGAGCCAACCAGGTGTCCTGAGGAGGTTTCCTTTAGATGAATCCTAAAGGACCCATGTAGATTTAAAAAAAACCAAAAACCAAAACAAACCCTATGTAAAAAAGTTGACTGAACACAAATAATCACAAGTTACCTTTCATTATTGTGCTCTGATACTTGTCTTTAAAAAGTGATGTTTTGGGGGGCACCTGGGTGGCTTGGTTGGTTAAGTGTCCAACTTCCGCTCACGTCATGATCTCATGGGTCATGAGTTGGAGCCCTGCATTGGGCTCTGTGCTAACAGCTCGGAGCCTGGAGCCTGCTTTGGATTCTGTGTCTCCCTATGTCTCTCCCCTTCCCCCACTCATGCTCTGTCTCTGTCTCTCTCAACAGTAAATTAACATTTAAAATTTTTTTAAAAATCAAAATAAAAAGTAATTTTGGGGGCTTCTGGGTGGCCCAGTCAGTTAAGCGTCCGACCCTGGATTTCAACTCAGGTCATGATCTCCCAGTTCAGAAGATCCAGCCCTCCGTTGGGCTCCACACTGACAGCATGGTGCCTGCTTGAGATCCTCTCTCTCTCCCCCTTTCCCCCCACCACAAAATAAATAAATAAACATTTGGGGAAAAAACAATAATAATAGCTACCCAATAGGGTTATAATAAAAATTAAAGAAGAGAATAAAATGTGGAAGCATTTTGAAAAGTATCTATTAAATTTTATGAATTACCCTTTTTCCTGACTTACTTAAGAATAAAGATATTTAAAAACATTTTTAACTCCCAGTTCTTAGCAAAGGATTTTGTTAGAAGGGTTAATAAACATTTGTTAATGGACTAATCGCTGATAACCCACAAGCTCTTTCTACAGACTATCTCATTTAACACAGCCCCGTGAGATAGATGGATATGATTATGAACCCCTTCTTACAGATGAGGAAGGAAGGCTCAGAGATGTTGACGAACTTTCCCAAGGCCACACAGTGAGTGGTGGAAGCAGGCCTTGAACTCCGTGCTCTGCCCTCTGAGCTGTCACTCACAACCACCACATTAGACTGGACGTGGGCTGGGCTTCAGGCCCAAGAGCCACTTCAGAAACCCAGGAGGAGGAGGCCACAGAGCAGCAAGGTCCATCGGATCATTCGAGAGTAGCGGGAAGAAGCCCAGAGGTCTGGGAGCTGATTCGGAAACCTGGGGATTGGACTTGAGCTTCCCAGCTGGCAGCACAGAGGCTCTGCAGGGCACGTGCTCAGCATACAGACATACAGACACCGCCGCCCCCCCCCTGCCCCCGCAGCGAGGACACAGGGCATTCATCCGAGACCAGCCACTCCCCTGCAACCAGGAGGAGGCAGCAGGACCCATTAGGGTCACCCGGAAAACCGGGCCAGGGCACGTGCCACACCACACGCATTCCCAGTCACTGCTTCCCCGCCTCCAGCTGACATTTCATTAACATTTATTTACTTATTTGTTGCTAGGTTTTTTTTTTTTCAAGTAAGCAGGTCACACATCCAGAAGGTGAAGTTTTCAAAGAGCACAAGAAAATATACGATAAAAAAACAGATCTCTTTTTTGCCCCAGACCTCTGAGGCCTCGGGCCACTTCCCCACATGCCACGACTATCTTAACAGTCTCTCATGTGTCCTTCCAGAAATATTTTAGGCGTATACAAACCTGCAAATGGACAGTTACCTCCAATCCTTTAATAATTTTTTATTGATGTTTCTTTATTTTTGAGAGAGAGAGAGAGAGAGAGAGAGAGAGAGAGAGAATGTGAGCCAGAGAGGGGCAGAGAGAGAGGGAGAGAGGGAGAGACCGAATCTGAAGCAGCTCCAGGCTCTGAGCTGTCAGCACAGAGCCCAACTCAGGGCTCCGACTCACGAACTGTGAGATCATGATCTGAGCCGAAGTCAGATGCTTACCGGACTGAGCCACCCAGGCGCCCCATTTAACCCTTTAACACACGTCCACAGAAGGTTTTCGTCCAGCTGATGAGGTATCAGAGGCAACTCCTAGAGCCCCTACATGCCAAACTGGCACATCCCTAGCAAGCCTGCCCGACACACTCGGTGTTGTGGCCTCCATCTTGTGCTTGTGGATAGTTATGCCACTTCTGGTCATCTGCTCTTACTGGCAATGCTGCAGTGAGCTCCCTAGATCATCTGCCTTTCTACGTGCAGAATATCCACAGTAAACCAATTCCTGGTCGTGGAAATGCTGGCCAATGGCTAAATGTAGTTTTCCTTTCAACAGATCCTGCCCAGCAATGGCATCAGCTCACTCTTCTGCCCAAACGTGTGAGTCTCTGGGGCGGGCACCACTCCACCCCTTTTCCTGATCATATGCATCCATCCGGTGTCCTTGGGATCCCACAGACCCTCCCTCAGCCCCTGCTGTACGTCCACCTCTAGGTAGATCCTCTCTTAGAACACGTTATCAACCAGGAATATGGGGATGGCTGGTCTTTGGTAGATTTTAAAAAATCATTTGGATAAAATAATATCTGCTCATAGAAGTGATGGAAAAGACCATCTCATGGTGAAGGGAAACATTTATGACATAATAACTACTAAATGACAAATACAGAATGCGAAGATGACTCTCAAATTCTTAAATTACATTGGCATCACTGTGAACAGTTAAAATTACATGCCAAAGGGGGCACCTGGGTGGCTCAGTCAGTTAAGGGTCCGACTTTGGCTCAGGTCATGGTCCATGGGTTCGAGCCCCGTGTTGGGCTCTGTGCTGACAGCTCAGAGCGTGGAGCCTACCTCAGATTCTGCATCCCCCTCTTTCTCTGACGCTCCTCCACTCATACTCTCTCTCTCAAAAGTAAATAAACATTTTTTTTAATTAAAAAAATTACATGCCAGGGTGCCTGAGTGGCTCAGTCTGTTGAGCATATGACTTTGGCTCAGGTCATGATCTCATGGATCGTGGGTTTGAGCCCCCCATTGGGCTTTGTCCTGACAGCGTGGAGCCTGCTTCAGATTCTCTGTCTCCCTCTCTCTCTGGCCCTGCCCCTCCCTCCAAAAAAAAAAAAAAAAACCAAAAACACAAACACAGGCCTACTCAGTAGACTTGGGGTAGAGCAAGGACAAAGATCTGTGCTTCGAGCAAGCTCCCCAAGAGATACCAATTACCCCTGAAATGTTATATATTCACTCCAATCTCAAACATGGATCAGAGAACAAAAGACAAGGGATCTGTCCAAGAGTGAAGACTGCTTAGCTGGGTGCAGTGAATCTGAGAGAACTTTCTTCTCTGTCTTTGCTGTGCTTCCCAGATTTGCCCACTCAGAAACTTTGATGTTGAGAAAACAAAGTGTCCTCGAAATTTAGACCAACCCTCCCTCCCCTCCTCCCTCCTTTCTCTCTTCCTTCTTGATTCAGCCCAGATTGAAGGAGGCAGGAGAGATGTAAAACTTGTTACAATGCATTATCATGGACTGGATGCTTTCTGCTAAAAAGCATCATTGGGCAATTATTAAAATTTGAATGAAGGTTTGGGTAAGAAGCATATGGGAGTTCTTTGCTGGAATTTGCAACTTTCCTGGAAATTGGAAACTTCAAGGCTTTGTGGAAACACCTGCCATCACCTTGGTGCGATAGTAAGGCTTTTCTGATGCTAGAATCCTAAAACATCAGAATATGCCTCCGAGCACTTAAAAAAAAGCCTCATATCAGGTCTGTCTGGAATACCTTATAGTTGGAAGTCTACACTGCCTCCTCCATAAAGAAATATTTATCAAACTCAGGAAATTAACATTGATGTGGTACTATTTAATCTATGGATCGATTTTCCCAATAATGTCTTTGTAAAATTTTCAAAAAAGTTCTTTATTAATGGTTTAGGATCCAAGCTAGAATTATATATTGCATTTGGTGGTCATTTTAATCTCCTTTCATCCAGAATGTTCCTCAGCTTCCCTTTGCCTTCCATGACCTTGATGTTTGTGCAAAGTACAGCCAATTACTGTGTAGAATGTTCCTCAGTTTGGATTTGCCAAAAGTCTTCTTGTTATTAGATTCAGGTAATGCAACTCTGGCAGGAATGTGACACCTCGATCTCGTGGTTTTCTTTGCACGCCAGACAGGGAGGCTCAGGTGTTGGCCTGTGTCGTTTTAATGTCTTTAACTCTGATCACTCAATTATGATGGTGCCTGCCAGTTTTCTTCACTTAAAATGGTTACTCTTTCCTTTGTAAACAAGGAGTTATATGTGGGGAGTTATTCTGAGACCATGCAAATATCCTGCTTCTCATCAAGACTTCATATTTTATTTTTTATTATTAAAAAATTTTAATGTTCATTTATTTTTGAGACAGAGAGAAAGAGAGACAGAGATACAAAATCCGAAGCAGGCTCCAGTCTCTGTCAGCTGTCAGCACAAAGCCCAATGAAGGGCTTGAACCCATGAACCACAAGATCATGACCTGACTCAGGATGTTTAACTAACTGAGTCACCCAGGCGCCCCAAGCCTTTACACTTTAATTTTGGCTTCTTCTGGTGATTGTGCCCTGAAACAAGTATTATGATGGTTGCCAAATGGTACTGCCTTCTTGAGAAGACTAGAAGTAAGTATATATCAAAGGACTTTGACTTAGTAGTTGTATTTCAAGGAAAATCATCTTATGAGTCAATTCTAACTCAATAAATCCAGGGGAGAGGGGAGAGAAAAAAGTCCCAAGGAAACAATACAAAGATTAAGGTGCATAGATTTTCATGTCAACATCACTTATAAGAACAAAACTTAGAGATCACCTGAGTCTAGCATATGAAAAATTGATATCAAGAAATACAAAGTAGTCACTTAAGACAATGTTTCTGAAGGGTTTTTTTTTGGGGGTGGGGGAGATGGATAATGTTAAGTAACAGAAGATAAACTATAAAATTACATTTGGCAAAATTCAGTTCAGTATCCTGAGTTGGATCCTAGAACAGATAAAAGAGCACTGTGGAAAATTCAGCAGTGCAATCCGAATGAAGTCTATAGTTGAATTAATAGTAATGTACCAATATCAAAGTCTTGGTTTTAATGAATATTCACGGAATGTGAGATACTAGTGTTTGGGGAAACTGGGTCTGAGATATACCAGAACTCTCTCTTTGCAACTTTTCTGTAAATCCAAAACTATTACAAATTAAAAACCCCACCTAAAATATTGACTTGGAAGTGATGGATACATTCATTTTCTCGACTGTGGTGAAGTTTCATTAAGTATACGTGTCAAAACATTAAATTATACACATTAAATATGTGCAGCTTATCATATGTTAACTATTCCTTAATTGAGCTGCTTTAAAAAAACTGTATTTGATAAGCTCCCAATTATGTCAAACTTATGTATAGAAAAAGTACTGGATGGAAATATATCAATATATCACTGAGTGTTGGTATTGTGCCTGGTGGGATTACAAGGCAATTACCATATTTATTTTTATAATTTATAATATTTTTATAATTTATTTATAATGGCCATGCAAGACTTGAATAAATGGGGGAGACTGCTATTTTTAACTGGGGCAATTTGTAATCATAAAGTTTTGCTTCCTTGTCTGTAAATTGTCTGGCTCTCAGGGAGTGCTAAGGGCTGTTAGCGCTTAAGAGAATGCAAGTAAACAAAACCTGAAGAAAGAAGCAGACCCCTCATAACTGAGACCCCTCAGAGGCCGTGATAATGAAGCACCTTGAAAAGACACACCTAGGGGCATCTGGGTGGCTCAGTCCGTTAAGTGTCTGACTTTGGCTCAGGTCAGGATCTCACAGTTCGTGGGTTTGAGCCCCACATCGGGCTCTGTGCTGACAGCTCAGAGCCTGGAGCCTGTTTCAGATTCTGTGTCTCCCCCTCTCTCTGGCCCTCTCCTGCACTCGCTCGCTCGCTCTCTCAGAAATAAAACATTAAAAACCTTTTTTTTTTTTTTTTTTAAAGAAAAGACACACCTAGTGATCTAGAGCCAGGACCAGTACTCCCCAAACTTTCCTCTGTGTGCATGCTTGCGTGTACACAGTCGCACCTGCTAGAAATTGCTTGCGAAATGCAGATGCCCATGTAACTCGTGGGTCTTAGGCGAGGCTGCCGTGGGTGAATGTGACCAGGTGCTGGAGATTAAGTCTCAGCCCTGGGGTCCCAGGGACATGCAGCGGGTCTGCACAAGGGTCTTCCTATCAATCCGTCCGGCTTAACCCCAAGCTTGTCCAATCCTTCTCGGCTGGCCCTTTCCAGATCTTCTGCAGGCCTAAGAAGACATCCCTGGAAGCCAAAGAGGTGAGTGGCATTTTTCTTCTCTTTTCTGTGGGCCTCACATGGGTGTCCTTGTCCAAGGTGACCCAGACTCACAGCAGGTCTCTGAGGCTCACTTAGCTCCGGGGAGCTCCCCTGCTGCTGGAGTTTGGGGAGCCGAGGGGGTTAGCTGAGAGAAGCTGGGTGGGGGCCGGGCTGTTGGGGGGAGCTGGCAAAGAGAGCAGGAGCCCCGGTCTCTGTGAGGGGTGCAGGGATAGACGACACGGCCAGGTGAGGAAGGGAGGCCCAGAGACAGCGGTGCTGGACGACATCTTCTTAACGCCACCAGCTCTACATTCTGGGGGCTGTTCTGGGAGAGAGAGGCCTGAGGCTTGTGTCTGGAGACTGCTGTGCCAGGAACAGCCACCACCTCCCAGGTCACAACTCAACCCGTGAGATACAGACACCTGTGTCCAGCTCTGGTGGCACCTGGGTCCCCCTCTGGCTCCCCTCGTGGAAGTGGCGTGTCCTCTCCAGCAGATTTTCAGAAAGGTCTCCTGCTGGGATGTCCTCCTGGAAGGAATTTGAAGAAGGGTGGTGTCTCCACCAGCACGTAGAAGCCCCATGGGGGGAAAGAGAGGGGCCTGGGCAGGAAACTGGGGAGGGAGCCATCTCCTCTTGGGTTGGAGTAGAGAGTGGGCTTCCTGCCTGTCTGCCAACGTGGAGAAGTGTGGGAAGACTCGAAGAAAGGACCATTTTTCATGATCTGGTGGGGGCAGCTATGAAGTAGCTGACCATTACAATATAGCTGGAAAATGAGGAAAAGATTAGGGCTTCCCAGAGAAGGGGCCCCCAAGATCCGCCTACGAGGTCAGGGAGGGCTTCCTAGAGGGGGTGGACAAGCTAGGCCTTAGATCTTTGGAGGCAGAAGTCAAGGGCATTTACTGGCCGACAGGGCAGCTCTAGCTGAGGCATTGGGGCTGGTGGAGGTAGGAAGAACCCTCCTAGAGTGGGGGTTCTCAGACTTCGATCCTGGACCAGCAGCATCAGCGTCATTTACAGAGCTTGTTGGAAATCTACCTCCTCAGGTCCTGTCTGGATCTGCCTCAAATGCTGAGCGTAGGTTTTAATGAACTAGATTTTAATAGACACTCCTGGGGATGATTGAGGCATGGAAAAGTCTGACAAGCACCGCCATGGTTATTTAGCCACTGAAATGTCTGTGCTCAATTAATGTCACCCACCTGTCTAGACCACAACAGGTGGAGATGCTTCAGGGCCGGAAGAAGTTTATGCAATTTTTTTTTTTTTTTTTTGGANTTTATGCAATTTTCTGAGTCTTTTTAGGAAATCCTTGAAACTGGGGGGTGCCCGGGTGGCTCAGTCAATGAAGCATCCCCACTTTTGATTTCAGCTCAGGTCATGATCTCACAGTTCATGAGAGCAAGCACCATGTCAGTGTGAAGCCTTCTTGGGATTCTCTCCTCTCTCTACTTCTCCCCTGCTTATGTGTGTGCTCTCTCAAATAAACTTAAAAAATTATCGAAACTAGACCTATAATCAGTTACTGGGTCTTAGAAGGGGCCCTTGCAAGTGAGGGAGGCATCCTCAGCTTTGTGTGCAGGTGCCTACAGACCCACAGCCCTCCGTGTTGTTAGCAGAAGGACAGCAGGTGCCGGAAGCAGCAAGTATAGGACCGTTCATCCCTCGCCCTCCGCTGGGCTGGCCCGTGGCTTTGCCTGAATGCAGGGGTTCTACACGGTGTATGTGGATGCCTGGGAAGGGGGCCTGCTGCTTGCTTACCACAGGCAGCAGGGCTCCCCGTGCAGTTTCTGTCCAGCTTCTCAAACCCCGCTGGCTGTGCCCCACCCCCAGTCTCCGCTCGAGCCTGATGCTAAGCTGCTTCAGTGCGCCTCTCTGTCGAGGCCACCCCTCAACCTTGGAGGTCGTTGCTGTGTTACCCCCACTGTACGGATGAGCACAGAGGTTCAGCAGAATCAGAGAAGCCACCTGAGCCCACGGTGAGGTCCCACTCCAGTGAGACAGACCTGCTGGCAGCTTCCCATCCAACACCCTAGGCCTCGACTTTATTAATTGAAAGTGGGCGGGCAGAGTGCACACGTCAGTACCTGAATCCCCACACCAGAGGACAGCACCTGCTATGGGCTGGGCACGCTACGCCTTCTGTAAGTGTCAGGGGCAAACATTTTTTGCATTAGCTGGAGCACAGGCTCGTGGGGTCCGGATTCTAATCCGAGTCTGACTGGCACCTTTCTGAGAATGTGCCACCAAAGCACCGTGGCTGTTAAAACCCACAGAATTGGCTGGGGTCTGGTGGCCAAGACCCAACTCCCAGGCCGCTGGCCTCCTGAGCCACTGTTGCCGGACATCTGCTCAGTCTCCCGGTGAATCTCCCTACTTCCCTGATGCCCCCTTGGTCCTTGCCCTGGGGGCAGCTTGGAGACCTCTTTGAAGTAGCGAGTTAATATGGTTCCCAGATAAATTGTTAGATGGCAGCCAGTTGTGCTGCAAATGAACTCCGACATAGCTGGAGAACCCGTGGATTCTGCACGTCTTCCTACCTGTCCAGTGTCTGCTTCTTCCCACTCCCTTGGTACAACCACGCTGTTCTTCCTGCCGCTCTACAAATGTGTGTACCCATTGTACCCCCTGCCTTGCCTGTCTTTATGCCAGATCTCCTGACTGATGGGCATTCAGATGGCAGCTCCTCAGAGAAACTCCCCAAGTCCTCTTGGGAAAGTCTATCAAATCATGATTAGAGGGCTCAATGCTACCGGAAATGACTGTCTGTTGGCTTAGCTGTCAGCTCCCTTCCCACTCAATGTTAAGTGCCAATGAGGGAAGGGGTTTTTAACGCCTGTTTCTCTAACACTTACTAGGTGCTCAACTAACACCTTTTTCATGTAAATGCCTCTTTCATGGCTCTGATGATAAACCTTGATGTTGTCTTTGACTTCTCCCTCTCTCATTCCACTTCGAATTCTCCTGCGGAAATCCTGTTAGCTTTTCCTTCTAAGAGCACTGGGAATTCAATTCTTGCCACCGTGGTCCAAGCCACCGCTTTGTCTGAATTACTCAGCAGCCTAACTGGGCTCCTTCTGCTTTCTCTCTGCACTCTAGTCTCCAGAGAGCCCTGACTATGCTTGGGACTTGGTCATCCTCTGCTAGGGGACTGTCCTGTGCATCATCTGGGGCAGTATCCTTAGCCTCACAGAATCTGGTAGCATCTCTGGGCATTGTCTGATGTCCCCAGGAGGGTCCTATCGCCCTTGGCTGAGCAGTGAGAGCCTATAGGAGCATCTGTTCAAGACTCTCCAGAGACTTACAGTAGCATCCTGAGCCTGTATCTTTTCACCCTCATTCACTCCTGTTTGCCCCTTGATGGTTCACACACCTACCAGGTACCCCCTGGAATCTCCTCCTCTGGCTGTCCCTGGGTCCAGAGCTCACCGTTCCCCTCCAGCCGTCTGCTGTTCCCTCTCCGGAGAGGCTTTCCTTGAAGGTTCCATCTCCACTAGCTCCCCTTGTTCCATGGTGTGAAACCCGTGAGAGTGGACTGTGATGCCTGATGAACCGCATGCCCAAGGCCAAGTTCCTAGTCTTCCACCCCCTCCAAACTTCAGGCTTTGGGAGCCTGGCTTTTGCTCAGATGTTTGTAAAGCTGCACTATGCCTGGCACGTTACCAAACAGGACCTGCCGTCATCCTCGCCTGTCTCATCTCCACTCCATCTTCCCACGACTCACCCTTCCCTTCCCCAGAAAGACCAACTCAGTCTGTTAAAATCTCCCTGCTCTTGGCTCTCATGTAAGTTATGATGCGACTGTGTGTAGTACTTGATCCTGTCTCACCGTGTTCATCAGCTCTCCTGCAGCAACTCCCTCTCCTCTCCGTGGCTTGGCCTGTGCGAGCCTAGCCCTCGCTCCACGTGGGGAGGCTTTGCTGTCCTCCATGTGGTGCCTCGGGATCCAGGCTGGTTCCACCAGTCAGCACCTGACTTCCAAGGAGAGTGTGTGTTGTGCCCGACTCCTGGGTGCTGCTGCCTGAGAGGACCCCCCTCGCTGCCACTGACGGCTTACAGGCTGGACCCAGGGTCCCTGTCCCAGCGCCCTGAATCTGGAGGGGCTGCGGATATCAGAGGGGGAGGTGGTCCTGGAAATCTGGGATCCATAAGAGGCACTGGAGTCAGTCCTCACCTGGGGAGCTGAACCCCTAGGACCGTGCACCCTGTGGGCCCTCCTCCTTGCCGGGTCCTGTGTGCCTCGTCAGTGCCGGACCCCCAGGTGGCTGGAACACGATGCCTGCCTGGAGAAAGCCCCCCCCCCACTTTGGGAGGTGGTTCTGCACCCCGACTCTGCCGTTTACTTGTCAACTTCACCTTTTGTCTCTTTTCACCTACTTTGTCTCTTCACCTTTTGTTTCTTTTTTTTTAATTTTTTAATGTTTTATTTATTTCTGAGAGAAAGAGAGAGAGCAGGGGAGGGTCAGAGAGAGAGGGAGACACAGAATTCGAAAACAGGCTCCAGGCTCTGAGCTGGCAGTCAGCACAGAGCCCAACGCGGGGCTCGAACCCACGAACCATGAGATTATGACCTGAGCCGAAGTCAGATGCCCAAACGACTGAGCCACCGAGGCTTCCCTTCACCTTTTGCATCTTAGTTTTCTGTGGGATATGGGTGGTGGCACCCAGCCTGCAGACTTGTTAAGAGACTCAGATGTGAAATNACCGAGTGGTGTCCTCTAGTAAGGTATCCACCAGTAATGGGTAGCTTTTAGGTACTTGAAATGTGGCTGGTGGGACCGAGGAATGGTTAGAATTTTAATTAATCTAGAATTTTAAAACCCGATACTCAATCTAGTTATTGGAAGACTTAAATATGTTTGGGACAAAATGGGTATGTGAATCTTTGTCTACAGAAAATATTAGGAAACCCAAAACCTTTCCAACAAAAGTTTAGCATCTGGGTTGAGAGGTGCTGTAAGACTAAAATACCAAATTTCAAAGAAGCCATACTCTTCCAAAAAAAAAAAAAAATGGGAGGGGGAAAGGTAAGAATCTTAATTTCATAGTGAGTTAAAATAACACTTTTGGTATATTGGATTAAAGATATTAAAATTTTGCTTGGTTATTTTTGCTTTTAACATGTCCTGGAAAGTGTTAAATCCCATATCTGGCTGGCAGGTGTCTCCTGGGATGACATTCCTGAAGGGGTCTGTCCTGCTTGATTTGGGGGTGGTGTTAAGTATTACTGCCGATAGGGTGGCCAAAAAAAAGTATCTAATTTGTTCTTTCCTTGAATTTTTACTTTCCATTTCTTTGGAGTTTATTGGCTTAGAATTCTGGCAACTCTTTTTCTGTTAGAGAATGTATGTTTCACATTGGCTTGTGGAAGGCCTTTCTGGACTAAATGTGCCGTCTGTTGCTTTTGAGGGTTGTCGGCCTTATTTTGCCTTTATTACTTGATGTAAAGAAGATACTGTTTGGATTTGGATCTTTTTATGATTTCATTTTTAGTGTTTGATTATTTCATCTGGGCTTTTAGAATATATTCTGAGGTATTAAACTCCTGGGAAATTTTAGGGGGAAAAACTATTTTAACTGTGTCTTTAATTACTCAGTGGGTATGCACATTATCCTGGCATGTGTTTGGGAGGGAGTCAACTGTTCTCTGGGTTGAGTTTTTTATAGCTCTCAGAGAACTTCTGCTTATATTGTGTCTGACTCCAAGTGACCAGAAAGGAGACAGGGTGGCCTGGAATGCCCTTTCTATGTATATAGTAATGATAGACTTGGCGATATAAATGGCTTACCCAGAGATCACTGGTTTAGAAGCAGGATTGAGACTTGAATATGGAATTCTGATTTTTGTTACCAGCCACCTACTGTGTCACCGGGAACCAGAAGAAATGACACTTTCTTAGATCATGACCTTGAAAGAGAAGCATGTTTTACTCCTGACCTTGCTTTACTGGACTTAAGCAAACCCAGCCTTCCGCATTTCCAAGTCCACTTCCCTGCTCCCATCCCTTGCCCATTCTTCTAGGACACAAGCAGATACTTTTTAAAAAATCTAATTGATTGTCAAGTTAGCTAACATACAGTGTATACAGTGTGCTCTTGGCTTTGGGAGTAGAATCCCATGATTCGTTGCTTACATACAATACCTAGTGTTTATCCCAACAAGTGCCCTCCTCAATGCCCATTGCCTGCTTTCCCCTCTCCCCCACTCCTCCCATCAAGCCACAGTTTGTTTTCTGTATTTAAGAATGTATTTTGGTTTGCCTCCCTCTCTTTTGGAAATTATTTTTCCCCTTCCCCCATGGTCTTCTGTTAAGTGTCTCAAATTCCACACAGAAGTGAAAACATGTGATCTCTGTCTTTCTCTGACTTATTTCACTTAGTGTAATACCTTCCAGCTCCATCCACATTGTTTGCAAATGGCAAGATTTCATTCTTGCCGAGTTGTATTCCATTATATATATAAAACACATCTTCTTTATCTACTCATCAGTTGATGGACATTTGGGCTCTTTTCATAATTTTGGTTATTGTTGATAGCACTGTTCTAAACATTGGGGTACACGTGCCCCTGTGAATCAGCACTCCTGTATCCTTTGGATAAATTCCTAGTAGGCCAGCAGACATTTCTGAAGATCCCTGTCAAGATCTTAAATATCCTGACCAAGTGTGAGTTCTTAATCCTTTTTGACAACTACATTCTTTGCAACTTGGATGTGCTAAAGTTCTCTCTGAACCAAAGTCGTCTCTGACCTCTAGCCACCATCCAGACCTCCCGCTTTTTCCCTTCTCTGTCCCTGGTTAAGTGTGTGCCTTTCCAGACATCTTCCTGTGGGCAAAAATCCACAGGATCCTGTTGTCCACAGTACCATCCTGAATGTATTGTTAAATTTCTTTCACCATTTTCATCTGAGATATACCAGTATACCGGTATGCTTAATTTCCTTCTTTGCAACTGCTGTGCTGTAGATGATGGTACAGATACACCAAGGTTTATCCAGCCATTCACCCAGCATTGGATATTTTGGTTGTCCTCTGACTTGCTTTTCTAGGCAATGCGATGAACACTGTGTTTCAGGCCTTCTGGTTGATGCAGGCAAATGTTCTTCCAGGGGAGACCATGAAAAATTAAATGGCTCCATCCTAGGTAGGCACATAACATGGTCTCCAGAGTGGTTCTAGCAATTGATGACCAGACATGCATGAAAGTAGTGTAGTTCAGGTTTTGGCAATTTAATAGGTAGAAAAGTTATTTTGCTTAAATTTACGTTTCTCTGATGGCTAAGTAGGTTGAATGCCTCTTCATCCGATGGTTGGGTACTTGCATATGCTCTTTGAACTGCTCATTCATTGCTACTGTCCACTTCTCTTGTGGCTCATTTTTTGTACTTTTAATTTTTAAAATCTTTAAATCCAAGTTAACATATAGTGTATTAATGACTTCAGGAGTAGAATTTAGTGATTCATCACTCACGTATAACACCCACCACTCATTTCATCAATGCCCATCACCCATTCTCCCACCCACCTCCCCTCCAGCAACCCTCAGTTTGCTCTCTCTGTTTATAGAGTCACTTATGTGGGTGCCTGGGTGACTCAGTTGGTTCGGCGTCTGACTTCGCCTCAGGTCATGATCTTGTGGTTTGTGAGTTCAAGTCCCAGGTCAGGCTCACTTCTGTCGTTGCAGAGCCTGCTTAGCATCCTCTGTCCCCCTCTCTCTGTACCCCCCCTGCCACTTGTGTGCTCTCAAAATTAAATACTTTTTAAAAAAAAGTCTTAGGGTCTGCCTCCCTGTCTTCTTATCTTCTTTTTCCTTCCATTCCCCTATGTTTATCTGTTTTTTTTTAATTTTTAAATTTAATTTATTTTTAAATTTACATCCAAGTTAGCATATCATGCAACAATGATTTCAGAAGTAGATTCCTTAATGCTCCTCACCCATTTAGCTTACCCCCACCACAACCCCTCCAGTAACCCTCTCTTTGTTCTCCATATTTAAGAGTCTCTTATGTTTTGTTCCTCCTCTCTGTTTTTTGTATTATTTTTGCTTTCCTTCCCTTATGTTCATGTATTTTGTGTCTTAAAGTCCTCATAGGAGTGAAGTCCTATGACATTTATCTTCCTCTGACTAATTTCACTTAGCATAATACCCTCTAGTTCCATCCATGTAGTTGCAAATGGCAAGATTTCATTCTTTTTGATTGCTGAGTAATACTCCAGTGTGTGTGTGTGTGTGTGTGTGTGTGTGTGTGTGTGTTTACACACCACATCTTCTTTATCCATTTATCCATCATTGGACATTTGGGCTCTATCCATACTTTGGTTATTGTTGATAGGGCTACTATAAATATTGGGGTGCATGTACCCCTTCAAAACAGCATACCTGTATCCCTTGGACAAATACCTAGTAGTGCAATTGCTGGGTCATAGGGTAGTTCTAGTTTTAATTTTCTGAGGAAACTCCATATTGTTTTCCAGAGTGGATGGACCAGTTTGCATTCCCACCAGCAGTACAAAAGAGATCCTCTTTCTCCACATCCTCACCAACATCTGTTGTTGTCTGAGTTGTTAATGTTAGCCATTCTTACAGGTGTGAAGTGGTATCTCAGTGTGGTTTTGATTTGTATTTCCCTGATGATGAGTGATGTTGAACATTTTTTCATGTGTCAGCTGGACATCTGGATGTCGTCTTTGGGCACTTTGGAGAAGTGTCTGTTCCTGTTTTTGCCCATTTCTTCACTGGTTATTTGTTTTTTGGGTGTTGAGTTTGATAAGTTCTTTATAGATTTTCGATACTAATCCTTTATCTGATATGTCATTTGCAAATGCTTCTCTCATTCCATCAGTTGTCTTTTAGTTTTGCTGATTGTTTCCTTCACTGGGCAGAAGCTTTTTATTTTGATTAGGTCCCAAGAGTTCATTCTTGCTTTTGTTTTCCTCGCCTCCAGAGACCTTGCTGCAGCCAAGGTCAAAAAGGATTTTGTCTGCTTTCTCCTTGAGGATTTTGATGGCTTCCTGTCATATATTTAGGTCTTTCATCCATTTTGAGTTTCTTTTTGTGTATGGTGTAAGAAAGTAGTCCGGTTCATTTTTCTGTATGTCACTGTACAGTTTTCTCAGCACCACTTGCTGAAGAGACTGTCTTTATTCCCTTGGATATTCTTTCCTGCTTTGTCAAAGACTAGTTGGCCATATGTTTGTGGGTCCATTTCTGTGTTCTCTATTCTATTGTATTGATCTATGTGTCTGTTTTTGTGACAGTACCATACTGTTTTGATGATTACAGCTTTGTAATACAGCTTGAAGTCTGGGATTGTGATGCCTCCTGCTTTGGTTTTCTTTTTCAAGATTGCTTTGGCTATTTGAGGTCTTTTCTGGTTACATACAAATTTTAGGGTTGTTTGTTCTAGCTTTGTGAAGAATGTTGGTGTGATTTTGTTAGGTATTGCATTGAATATGTAGATTGCTTTGGGTAGTATTGACATTTTAATAATATTTGTTCTTCCTATCCAGGGGCATGGAATATTTTTCCAATATTTTGTGTGTCTTCTTCAATTTCTTTCATAAGTTTTCTAATTTTCAGTGTATATATTTTTTCACCTCTTTGGTTGGATTTATTCCTAGGTATTTTATGGCTTTCGGTGCAATTGTAAATGGGATGGATTTCCTGATTTCTCTTTCTGTTGTTTCATTGTTGGTGTATAGGAATGCAACTGATTTCTGTGCATTGATTTTTATCCTGTCACTTTGCTAAATTCATGAATCAATTCTAGCAGTTTTTTGGTGGAATATTTTGGGTTTTCCATATAGAGTATCATATCATCTGCGAATAGTGAAAGTTTGACTTCCTCCTGGCCAACTTGGATGCCTTTTGTTTCTTTGTGTTGTCTGATTGAGGCCAAGACGTCCAAATACTATGTTGAATAACAGTGGCGAGAGTGGCATCCCTGTCTTGTTCCTGATCTTCGGGGGAGAAGCTCTCAATTTTTTGTCATTGAGGATGATATTATTGTTGGGTCTTTCATATATGGCTTTTATGATCTCAAGGTTTGATCCTTCTATCCCTACTTTCTTGAAGGTTTTTATGAAAAAAGGATGCTATATTTTGTCAAATGTTTTCTCCATATCTATTGAGAGGATCATGTGGTTCATCTCCTTTCTTTTATTGATGTCATGATTCACATTGGTTGTTTTTGTGGACATTGAACCAACCCTGCATCCCAGGTATAAATCCCACTTGGTTGCGGTGAATAATTTTTAATATTTTAATTAACTGTTGGATCTGGTTGGCTAATATCTTGTTGAGTATTTTTGCATCCATATTCATCATAGATGGTCTATAATTCTCCTTTCTAGTGGGGCCTTTGTCTGGTTTTGGAATCAAGGTAACTCTGGTTTCATAGAGTTTCAAAGCTTTCCTTCCATTTCTATGTTTTTTGTAACAGCTTCAAGAGACTAGGAGTTAACTCTTCTTTATTTGGTAGAATTCCCCCTGAAAGCCATCTGGCCCTGGACTCTTGTTTTTTGGGAGATTTTTGAATTACTAACTCAGTTTCTTTATTGCTTATGGGTCTGTTCTAATTTTCTATTTCTTCCTCTTTCAATTTTGGTAGTTTATATGTTTCTAGGAATTAGTCCATTTCTTCCAGATTGCCCATTTTATTGGTGTATAATTGCTCATAATATCCTCATTATTGTTTGTATTTCTGCTCTGTTGGTTATGATCTCTCCTCTTTCATTCCTGATTTTATTTGGGTCCTTTCCTTTTCCTTTTTGATCATACTGGCTAGTGGTTTATCAATTTTATTAATTCTTTCTTTTTTTTTTTTTTAAATGTTTTATTTATTTCTAGGAGAGAGAGACAGCGTGAACAGGGGAGGGTCAGAGAGAGAGGGAGTCACAGACTGAAACAGGCTCCAGGCTCTGAGCCAGCAGTCAGCACAGAGCCCGACGCGGGGCTCGAATCCACGAACTGCGAGATCATAACCTAAGTGAAAGTCGGACGCTTAACCGACTAAGCCACCCAGGCGCCCCATTTTTATTAATTCTTTCAAGTAACCAACTTCTGGTTTCATTGATCTATTCAACTATCTTTTGGTTTCGATAGCCTTGATTTCTACTCTAATCTTTATTATTTTCTGTCTTCTGCTGTTTTGGGGTTTTATTTGCTGTTTTTTTCCAGTTCTTTGAGGTATAAGGTTAGATTATTTATCTGAGATCTTTCTTCCTTCTTTAGGAAAGCCTGGATTGTTATTATATAGTTTCCTCTTATGACTGCCTTTGCTTTGTCCCACAGGTTTGGGGCTGTGGCATTTTCATTTTTGTTGGCTTCCATGTACTTTTTATGGGTAAAGAATTCTTGGCTGCATATTTTTCTAATTCGGCACATTGAATATATACTGACACTCCTTTCTGGCCTATCAAGTTTCTCTGGATAAGTCTGCTGCAAACCTGATCTGTCTTCTCTCGTAGGTTAAGGACTTTTGTCCTTTGCTGCTTTCATGATTCTTTCCTTACCTGAGCATTTTGTGAATTTGACTATTCTATGCCTTGTTGACAGTCAGTTTTTGTTGAATTAATGGGAGTCCTCTATGCTTCCTGGATCTTGATGTCTGTGTCTTTCCCCAAGTTAGGAAAGTTTTCTGCTATGATTTGCTCATGTGACCCTTTGATCCCTTTTTCTCTTGTTTCATGTTCTGGAACCCCTATGATTCTGGTGTTCTTCCTTTTTAATGAGTCACTGATTTCTCTAATTCTTAAATTGTGCTCTTTTGCCTTAATCTTCCTCTTTTTTTCCTGCTTCATTATTCTCCAGTTTGTCCCCTATATCACTGGTTCACTGCTCTGCCTCATCTATCCTTACTGCCATGGCATCCATTTGAGATTGCAGCTCAGTCAAAGCATTTTTTATTTCATCCTGACTAGCTTTGACTTCTTTAATCTCCACAGAATGGGATTCTAATCTATTTACAACCCCAGCTAGTCTTATTATCATGATTCTAAATTCCGGTTCAGACATCTTCCTTGTATCTGTGTTATTAAGTCCTTGGCTGTCATTTCTTCCTACTCTTTTTTTTTTTTTTGGAGTGGATTTCCTTGGTTTGTCACTTTGAAGGAAGAAAAGGAATTAATAAGGTAAAAAATTAAAATAAAAAATTAAAAACAACAATACACACAATCAAATAAATGATGCTAGATCCTAGGTGTGTTTTGGTATGGGTGTTGAAAGGAGCTTGATAGATTAGAGAAAAAAGGGGAAGAGAAAAAGAAATTAAAAATAGTAAAATGTTTGAAAATTTGAAAAAAATGAATGCAGTGAAATAGAATAAGATCAAGTGATGGAAGTGAAACGGAATTTGAAAGTTTTACAAGAAAGTAAAAATTAGAAAAAAATTAAAGAAAAATATCTTTAATAAAAATTGAAACTAAAAATAATTTTTTCTCTTTCTCTATTCAAGAAAAAGAACGGAAATGAAAAAGAGAAAAAGAAAATTGAATAGATGGACCAACGAACAGACTCAAATATGATTGAAATTACATCATTTTTCCCTAGAAGTCAAACTATGAAGCACTTTGTACCCCATGAAGTAGCAGGCATAGAGACTTGTGGTGTTCCTGAAGAGTGAGCTTGGCCCAGACATTACACTGAGCCCTGTTCTCCACTAGATGGCGCTGCTTAGCTTACTGGGGTGGATTGTTGCCATGCTTGCAGGTGTGTATGGGCATGCACAGGAGGAATGAAAATGGCGTCACCCAGCTACCCAGTCTCTAGTATCGGAACTCTGTTCTCCCCGATCAGAAATCACAAACCTGCCCTTTGTCTCTGGCTTCCATCCACTCTCAGCTTTTACATTGTCCATGACCAAGCTGTCAGGTTGCCAGATTCCCCTCCTGAGTTTTATCTCAGCTGTGGCTCTCTTTCCTGACCCCTCACTTCTGAGGAACTGTAGCTTTGACCCATTCTGATCCTCTGCAGGAGGGTCTCACCAAGCAATGGCCCAGTGCTGGCCACACCCAGGAACGTGCGAGGGACTGTGCTGCTGCTGCTGCCCAGAGATTGCAGCTGGGTGGCAGCCCGCCCCAGAAAAAGTTCACGTGGTCGGGTAGCTGCAGTGTTTCAGGGATTATGGTAAGTCACAACACACATCTGATGCCAGGCTTCACCCTCAACAATCTTGATCCAGCACCAGCGAATGTGGTTGTTCACTGGGGTCTACTATGGCATTTGCCTGTGGGGTGGCCACACAGCCTCTAACAAATGTCCTCCCAGCAGGGGATCCACCTCTCTCTGTGTGGCCTAAGGACCTGCCAGACCTCACTCTGCTCCTGGGAAATCTTTCTTCCCACCAGAGCACCACCAGATACTGGGCTGTGGAGTTATAGATTCTGTGACCCCTCTGTTTATAGAGTCTTAATGGAATTTAAACCCTCTCCTTTCTCCTTTCTCCCTTTTTGGTTCAGTCCCTGTGGCTGTTTCCACATTTCTCCCAACTGCTTTTGGGGGGGGGTGTGCTTTTCCCCTACTGTTTTCTTTCTTAAATCCATATATGTGTGAAATAATTAAAACAATTTTTTTAATGTTTATTTTTGAGAGCAAGCAAGGGAGAACATAAACAGGGAAGCGGCAGAGAAGGAGAGGGCAGGGGATTCAAAGAGAGCTCTGTACTGACAGCAGAGAGCCTGATGTGGGGCTCAAGCTCAAAAACCATGAGATTATGGCCTGAGCCGAAATCAAAAGTTGGGATACTCAATCGACTGAGCGACCAGGTACACCTGAGTGAAAGCATTTTTCAACATAAGAGGCTTTCTTCTCCCCCTCCATCATCAAGTGAATATGTATTTAATGATTTTGGATAACTTGTCATATGTGCTAATATCTTCTGGGGAATGTTCCTTGCCTTTGAACTTTCTTTCTCTTATTATCTCTTTAAGATTTCACATTAAGTAATTTCTACACCCAACATGGTGCTCAAACCCACAACCCTAAGATCAAGATTTGCACATTCTACCGACTGAGCCAGCCAGGCACCTCTAAACTGTGCTTTTCTTCCTTGGAACCCTAATGACCTCATATGCCCACATATACCAGTCTTCTCTTCCATGGCTTTTAAAAGCTTTTATTTATAAAGGTCTTTAAAACTAAAGACCCAAAGTTCTAAACATTTATTCTTTTTATTGTAATAATTTTAGTTGTTACGAAAACTTTGTTCTGTGGTTCATGAGGGAGGCTCCAACTTTTTTTTAAAATACACCTAATTGTCTCTACACAAGTTATGGAAGAGTCTTTCTCTGCTTCTGTGAAATTCCTCCTGTAACACAATAACCACCACCACCCCAACCTGGGCCCGTGCTGTCTTTCATAGTTATGTATATATATACCTCGTTACGTATATTTCTGCTTTGTAATCTCTTTTTGGTATGTGGTGTGAACAATCTCATTCGTTTCTGTTTTCCCAAAATTGGTCTTGACTCTTGTTTTGAATTTCAGAATAATATTGTCAAACTTCATGAAAAATCCTACTGGGACTTTGACAGGGACTGTATGACATTTTTGAAATGACTTGGGAAGGAAAGACTTCCATTTTTGTGATCATCTTCTCCTTTACGAACACATTGCATCCCATTAATGAGGTTTTTGTTAATCAGAAAATGTTGATTCTGGTCTCTTTACCCTATTTTTTTTTTTAAGTTTCATTGCTATCCAATTCTTAAATTTCTTATTGGAATTCTACCAGACATTTAAAGCTGAGTTAATACCTATCTGTCTCAAGCTGTTTCAAAAACTAGAAATGGAAAGAAAATTTCCAGACTCATTCTATGAAGTCAGCATTCTCTTGTTTCCCAAGCCAGTGACCCCACAAAAAGGAATGACAGGCCAATATCCCTGATGAACATGGATGCAAAAATTCTCAACAAGATACTAGCAAATCCAATTTAAGAACATATAAAAAGAATTATCCACCATGAACAAGTGGGATTCATTCCTGGGCTGCAGGGCTGGTTCAATATTCACAAATCGGTCAATGTGATACGTCACATTAATAAAAGAAAGTAGAAGAACTATATGATCCTGTCAATAGATGTGGGAAAAGCATTTGACAAAAATACAGCATCCCCTCTTAATAAAAACCCTCAAAAAAGTCAGGATAGAAGGAACTTACTTAAACATTATAAGAGCCATATCTGAAAAGCCCACAGCTAATATCCTCCTCAGTGGGGAAAAACTGAGAGCTTTCTCCCTGAGATCAGGAACACGACAGGGATGTCCACTCTCACCACTGCTGTTCAACATAGTGTTGGAAACCCTGGCATCAGCAATCAGACAACAAACGGAAATAAAAGGCATCAAAATTGGCAAAGAAGACGTCAAACTTTCACTTTTTGTAGGTGACATGATACTCTACACGGAAAACCTGAAAGACTCCAGCAAAAGACTGCTAGAAATGATCCATGAATTCAGCAAAGTCTCAAGGCACAAAATCATTGTACAGAAATCGGTTGCATTTTTATACACCAATAATGAAGCCCCAGAAAGAGAAAAAAAAGAAACTGATCCCACTCACTATTGCACAAAAAAACCCATAAAATACCTATGAATAAACCTAACCAAAGATGTAAATGATC
>NW_027527957.1:0-16515 GCF_008692635.1 Crocuta crocuta
GACAATAA
Source organism: Crocuta crocuta (assembly GCF_008692635.1). Classification (NCBI taxonomy): domain Eukaryota; kingdom Metazoa; phylum Chordata; class Mammalia; order Carnivora; family Hyaenidae; genus Crocuta; species Crocuta crocuta. Next base: position 9 of record NW_027527957.1, read on the forward strand.
ACTATTTGTAAAAAAAAAAAAAAGAAAAAAGAAAAATACCAGTCAGATGTAGGTTTTAAATTTAAAATTTTACATATTATTGTTTTGGACATCTCATTTTATACTTTCCTTTTTCTTTACATTTTTCTGTGATTCCCTCCCCCTTTGTTTATACTATTCTTAAGATTAATTTGAAGTTATTTTTCCCTCTGTTTTGGTTAGAAATTTTTTATACTGCTTCTATTCCTTTGGTTATCCTTATAACATTACCAGGTGTTTAACAAAGTATAGAGTTAATCTTTTTCTCAAACACTGTAAGAAACTTAGAACTCCTTAAATCCAATGATTCCTCTTTAATTGTATATAATATTGCCTTATAATTTCACTTTCTCTTCAAGTTAGTTGTTGCCATTATTATTATAGTATTAATATTTTTTAAATTGGCACATAATTACCTGTTACTTTTGTCACTATTTTCTTGTGTGTGTATCACTTACCTTTGTTTTCATTTTTCTTCCAGGAAATAATTCATTTTTTAAGTGTATTTATTTTGAGGGAGAGTGAGCAGGGTGGGGGAGGGAAGTGAGCTCAAGTGGGGGACAGGCAGAGAGGAAGAGAGAATCCCAACAAGCTCCACATTGTTATGGAGCCCAGAGCCCAATTTGGGGCTAGAACCCACAAATGGTGAGATCATAATCTGAGCCAAAATCAAGCGTCTGATGCTCAACTGAGTGAACCATCCAGACACTCCTAAAGAAAATCCCATTAATAATGAGTATCTGTTAATGGTAAATTCTTTGTTTTTACTAACCTGAAATTGACTTAATCCCCATCTGTGACTAGTAGTTCAACAGGGCACACAAAACTTTAGATCAACCATTACTTCCTGTTAATATCTTGAAACTTTATTTCAGGATACATTGTATTTCTGAAAGTAATTTTCTAGATAGTCTTTTCTTTGGTTACTTTTAAGATGTTTTTCTTTAACTTTGTGTTCTGCAATTTTAGTCCTCTGTGTCTGGGTGTAACTTTCTTTTTATTTATTTTCTTTGGGAACTTACTGTGTTTCTTAAATGTGAGGATACACGTTTTCCAAAAGTTCTGAGGCATTTCAGACATTATCTGTTGAATATCTTCCTCTATTCTCTATGTTCTCATTTTAAACTCCTAATAACATATATTGAATATTCACATCCCATTCTACATCTCTAAATATAGTTTTTTCACCTTTTTGTCTCTCTCTTTTCAAGCTCTTCCAGATCGTAAATTATTATCAGCAGCTGCATCTAATCTAAATTTTAAATTTCAATTACTATATTATTTTATTTCTACAAATTCAACTTATTCTTTTTAGTTTTTATTTTATTTTAGAGACAGAGGGAGCATGCAAGTAGGGGACAGGAGCTAAGGAAGAGGGAGAGAGAGAAAGAGTCAGGTGTGGGGCCTGACCTGGGGCTCTATTCCACAACACTGGGATCATGACCTGAGCTGAAATCAAGAATCAAATACCCAGCTGACTGAGCACCAAGATACCCTGCCAATTTACTCTTAAAAAAAAAAAAAAACTTTCAGTATTTTGATAATTTCTATACCTTTTCCATATATTTTCTCTCTTTTTAAAATTATTTTGCTGTACATATAATTCCAGTATCCAAGATTGCAAATGCCACTTGTTATTTTGGATTACTCTTACTTAAATATTTTATGACTTTTAGTTGTGACATCACATCCCATTCTATGAAACATTATCTGTAGGACTATTATTTTGCAAGTATATGCCCCTAGAGTGCCGTGTATGTGAGTATGCTCTTGAGAGGCCTTGACCATCTCACAGACTTGACCAATATTTTAAAAGATAGATGTTGACTTGAAGAGGGGAGCAAATAGTGACGTAGTGAGTCATTCCACTGTCCCACAAGTCACACAGTAATTGCAAAACATTCTCTTTTCCACCAGTTAGGCCAGCATGGATTGGAGATTTTGGGTTTCAAGTATCTTAATGTTGTATCATAATAAGAATTGGATTTCAGGGTGCCTGTGTGGCTCAGTTGGTTAGGCTTCTGAATTCAGCTCGGGTCATGATCTCGAAGTTTGTGAGTTCAAGCCCCATGTCGGGCTCTGTGCTGACAGCTCTGAGCCTGGAGCCTGCTTTGAATTGTGTCTTCCTCTCTTCCCTTCCTCCAGTTGCACACTGTCTCTCTCTCAAAAATAAACATTAAAAAAATTTAGGGGCATCTAGGTGGCTCAGTCGGTTAAGCATGCTGACAGCTAGCTCACAGCCTGGAGGCTGCTTTAGATTCTGTATCTCCTTCTCTCTCTGACCCTCCCCTGCTCACCCTGTCTCTCTCCCTCTCTCTCTCAAACAAATAAAAACATTAAAAAATTTTTTTAAATAAAAATAAATAAAAAAACATTTTTTAAAAAATTTTTAATGTTTTATTTATTTCTAGGAGAGAGAGAGACAGCGTNTTTTTAAAAAAAAAAGACAAGAGTCATCAAGAACTATTGGTGCTGGCAAAAGGTTGTCCCTCTCATAAGTTATATAGTTTAGTTCTACTTGTTAAATGATTAAAGGAACAAATATCAGAATTTTGATAAACTATGCCACCGCCATCATTCATCTTGGGAATGAATAATTTACAAGTTGAAAATAAAAGTAATTGATGCAAAAAAAGTTAATTTTAGAAAATAATTGAAATTTTTAAGAAATGCAAGAAAGAAGACAGTAGAAAACCAAGGATGAGGAAAGGGTGCATGTTAATGCTTTTCTCAAAATCCAAACTGTGCTATTTGGAACAATGTCCCACAAATGGCTGTAAAATACACATGCATGTTTTATACTGAAATTTTGACACTTTGTGAATGCTTTTATTTAATGTTTATCACTTTAACTTGAATTTAGCCTTCACGGAAGCAAACATTGTGCTTTTTTTTTCTTTTTCAACCTTTCATTAAATTCTTAACACGGTGCTGAGCATATTAGAAGGCATTAAGCAAATACTTCTGGAACGAAGAAATAAATGAAATAAATGAGTGAATGAACTAAACTGCATGGTTGTAATAAGTCTTTTGGTTTGAAAATGACAAAACTTATTAGGAAAGGAAAGACTTTTCATTCCCAAGGAATTCAAGCACAAATAATAGACATTCAGTGGTATAAAAGGAACTTTCACAAATTTATTAGATCTTTGTGGAAAACCTTCTTGCAATTTACTTTGATTTTTAATTATAGCCTCCTAAAGAATGTTCACTGAATAGTTTTTTAGGATAGCTTTGTATGTCTAAGCTTTATTACGTATAAGCCTTTCACTTTATTTGCCCTTTCTATATAAATAAATCTTCCTATTTAAATAATTTAACAGCATGCCTTGTAAAAACAGCTTCCCCTTGACCTCAACCTTAACACTATTATTTTAGCATTTAGCTGTCATTGCTTTGAGTCACTGATTCCTGACATAAAAATATCAAAAGGGAATATAGATGCACTTTTAAATTTTGATAAAAAAGTATCCTATTTAACCCAATTCCTAAAAAGTTACTCTTTGAAAAAATTCCCAATAGAGCTTTTGACAGATACGAGATTTGTCAGTTATTAGATTTGTTGTGTAGTTAAATATTATGACTAATATGATCACCCTATTATATTATTTAATAGAGGAAGTACTATTGGAATCAGTTTTTTAAATGTAATGTGTAAAATACACTGAAGCATTAAGCACATGTTTATGCGATTATTATAAACTGCTTTGAATAACCTCAGTTGCTATTTTTATTTCAGAAACAAGTGTGCTCAAAAAATTTGACAGCTGGCCAAAAACAAAATGCTGTATAACTGGTTTTTCCAGCTCCACGAACGACATAGGTAGACAGAGCAGAGGGAGAGCAAAGGGATTCGTAAGGCCAGTAGCTTGTATTCAGATAGAAATGACACATAATAACGTAAGTAATTTCATTCTTCACTCGACACCTCCACCCTGGCAGCAAAGGCGAGATAAGACCCAGCTACCAGGACCTTTTATCCACACGTCTTAAGCTACATATTGGCTTCTTAAGTCTTCTGTATTCATCTGCTTTAACCTGGATATGTTCCCACTTACAAGCTTTCTAAAGTTAAAAGTTAATTTTTCCGTTTTAATTTTTTATATAAAATATTGGATGAGAAGGAGGTTATATATAATGAGATGTGCTCAGGGCCCTATAATCTTTTTGGCATCATTCTTCATGGTCTCTGCACCAGGGGTGGACTGGGAGTCATCGGGTGAGCCTGGATGCAGGTGGAATACACTGGGGGCGGGTTGAAAGGAGAGCCCATTGAGGTGGGACAATGAAACAAGCTGATGTCAAAAGAAAGCTTGCAGACTAATAATGATATCTCAAAATGTATCAGATCTGTGCATTACATCAATTATTTCCTAAGCTAATGGCAATATGTCTTCATTTTATACCAATAACACTAAAGAGTAACAGCGAACTATTCATTGGCAACCATTTACTAAGCCGTTGAAGCATAAAAAGCTTTAATTCATTCGCAGACCAGCTTTTTTCTTTCTTTTTGATATGCTCATTTTACCTAATTCTTCCCATTCTTTCAAGTTATAAATCTTTAGGGGGTAATTAGTGTTCCTGTTGTCTTCCTCCCATGCCAGGTTTCACAAGTGGTATTCAAGGTGTTCCAGAAAGCAAGTTTTATCCTCATTGTCACTAAATACAATTTCCAAACATGTTGATAACTGCCTTAAGTATTTGTAAATGTCACACATGGCTATCATTTACTTTTAAAAAGTAACATTTACTTGAATGAGCTTGAGAAACATTCAAGTAACATTTACTTGAATTCAAAGTAACATCCAATAAAGATATTTACATTTACTTCTGAAGAATAATTAGTCGTTAGACGCTTTGAGAAATTTTCTCTATGGGAGGACAAAATTTGGTATTGGAGGCTTACGCTGAAAAATATAGTAATAATAGAAACCAAATAAAAGAGACTAAGAACTTTAAAAACAAAATTGGACTGAATTTGAATTTGATACTGTAATACATTAAAATTGCGCCTGGATAGCAAAAAGCCAGCCAATACAGGAAGGAGACATTTGGAGACTTTAGAAATATTATTGCTGGTTCTCACACATTTTCAAAAAATGGTGTTTTGTGAAATTATGCTAAGTCATGACCTCATAAATAGACTAGATTAATATTCAAGTTGACTTGAAAAATAATTTAATAAAATCATAGTAAGTAGGAGCAAGGTGTTTTCTGTGGATAGCCAGTGAGGATTGTATAGGAGTTAGAACTTTGGCAAATAGAGAGCACAACCAGTATACTGATGTAGGGGTTGAAAATAATTTACAAAATTAATTTAATAAAAACGCTTACAACAGTAGCTAACAATTATTAACAAAATGACAACAAAGCTATTTGTGCTTGCAATTAATGACACATTTAAGCCCCAACCGAATTCATATAAAATAATAGGCAACAAATGGATAGCTGACACAGGGTACATTAAAAATTAATGTTTACATTGAAGACCTGAAGTTGTGACAATATCTCCAAATTCCTTTTCACTTTCACTTCTCAGTTGTGTTGAATGCAGCTCATTGTGGCCTAATAAGACGGCAATCATAATATCCAAAATATTTCTTAAATAGAACACTACATTTCCCCTATAACGCCAGATATAATAGTTTAATGTATTGAATTTAACAAAAGCCCGTGGTTACTAACTCTGAACTATAGAGCAGGTTTTGTTTCTTTAATTTCTAGCACTAACTGTGGTTCTTAGAGATAGCTACAGCTGATATTTGAATTGTCATGCTGTTCCTGAAAAGAACAATATATTTATCCTGGAAGTTTTACTGTAACTCACCCCTAAAATTTATGGGGAAAAGTTTCGTCATAAAAACACGTCCACTATTTATATAGGTCAAGATTGATTCAACTACATTTTGTAGAATGAGCACAGCTTTTTATATCAGACAAGCTGGCTTTTAACATTTCACTTACACTGTGACCCTGGGAACATTACATACTTTCTATGAGTCTCCAGTCCTAAATTACAAAATGAGAACATCACCTCAAGTCTCAAATGGTAGCATAAAATTAAAAAAAAAAAAAAAAAAAGCTAGTGCCGTGTGCCTAGTACTGGGCCAGACACAAGGTGTTCATGACTTTTTTTCCCTCTTTTTCTCACTCCTGATATATTTTGGCTAATTGAAGATTAGTGAAAAAATATAGAAGAAGTTACTGGAATAAATCAGCTCCACTAGAAAGCTCATTATATCGCAGGCAATAGTGACACACATTCCCAAAGTAACATTCAATAAGATCAAAAGATTGGTTTTAAAAATGTATTTACATGGTAAAATTCATATGCAAGAAAATACTTTTCAGGGAAATGACCAAAAAAAAAACCCGAATAAGCTACACCTGTGTGTATAGTTTAATTTGTAAAAATGAAGAAAAATAGCCAATTTTACTGAACGTTAAATGTTCATGGACAGGGAACAGAAACCAAGCTACTTCATGTAGGAATCTAGATCAACATCGAAACATATCAAAATAGAGTTTCTGTAAAGGAAGAAGCCATTGTCATAAATGGGTTGATAATAATTAGAAGCTCCTATTATTTGTCCATGAAATCTCCTAGGAAAGGTGCTACTGCAGACAGGATTCTAGTAGAACTTGGCACATACATTTTAACGTTTTCATCCCCCACTACTTTTAACCTTCTTGTAACTCCACACACTCAGACGACCTCACATATACATACACAATATTAAAAACACGCATGGCTTTAAAGCAGAAAACTCATTTTCTACAACAAAAGCAGGACACCGTATTTATACCCGATGTTCTTAGTCACGGAAATGGATTTTCCTCATGAGTTGCTAATTCACGTACATTATTAAGTTCCACCTTTCGAAAGGTGTGTCTTTCGGAGGATCTGTTGGATCATGTGCAAGAATTCTAAGGCATTATAAGTAGTTGTTCCACAGGATGAGTGCTGCCCTCACAATGATATATAAGTCTTTAGTCTTCAAATGCCACCAGATAGACATAGGGAGACATTCATAGTCTACAGGTAGTTGGCTCAAAGGTCAAAAATTTTGTTTAAAAAAAACGTTTATGGAATAGCACCATAGAAAGTCTTTCAGAAACAAATCCTTTTTTCCCACATGGCATGTTTTTTAACTGAATCCAAACAAGAGAGAGAGACTGTGTGTGTGTGTGTGTGTGTGAGTGTGTGAGAAAGAGAGAGAAAGACATCTTTCAATGACTACATGGCCTACTTCCACTTCGTTTCATTTTTTTTTAAATACAACATTAACTGTGACAATGTCAGCAATAACAACTATGACAGATTGACAACAACAGAAAAGACAGTAGCAGCTCTGGTGACTTGAGAATGGACCATCCAGGCAGTCACTTAGAAGAATTCTGTTCACACCTGTTGGAAGTTCTCTCCTGCAATTCCTAAGATATTACAGCGCTTCTTAAGTTTGGTGTGAAAAGGCAGCACTTTCACTGAAAGAACGGAGTTTACCAATCTGATGGGCATTTTCCAGCATTTAAATAAATGATGTCTAGAGATTAACTGCAATCATGGACACTATTGACATTTCCAACTTGTCAAAATGCCAGGAAACCGAGGTGGTCACAAGATCATTTGTGTCTCATTTGAATCTGGCCTGCAAGTGAAAGTAATGGAAGCTGAAGTACTCCCGTTTCCAGACATTGGACACGCCCACAATTAAAGTACAAAGCACCCTCAAAAGACTCCCATTTCCCAACATCCTATGTGGATCTGTATCCAAGATACAAAACCAAAGCAATTATCCTCAGACGCAGGAAGAGGGTTTTTCAGTTTATGACCAGCAAGATCATTTTATTTCTCCCAAATCTTGAAAAATTCAAAAAGAACACTCTGCAAGGTCACAGACCCTGAAATGCACTGCCTGAATTGCAAGGCATCTATGTCAAGCTGTCAACAAAAGTTTGTGGAGCCTTCCTTCAAGTAACAGGATGCCCTTTCGCCAGCTTTATTTCAATTTATACTGTCAAGCATGGGAGTTCCAGTCTCCTGGTAATGCTGATCAGAGTCAGCCAAAAACTTCTCTTGTGGTACAGAGCGAATTCTGGTCTTACAGTTTTCTTCCGTTCAAACTTATTATACAAAACATTTGTGCTAATATCTTCATTAAAAAAAAATACGTCTTCTCGCCATTATGCACATTCCTTGATGTTCCGATGGAGGTTTTGGTGTTATTTTTTGGTATGCATTGTGTCTGGATATCTAATGCTTTTGTATCTTATATGAAATCCTTTCTTGTTGATTGTGTCATCGGTGTGAAAATGAATTAAAACCGCATCCCCAATGGAGTAGATTTCTTCTGGTGGCTACAGACAAAAAGAAACAAACAGGCAAATAAATAAACAGAATGAGTCATTCTTTTCTTCATTGAAATTCATGTTTGGGATTTTTTTGGGGGGGTGGGGTATATATGACTTAATCCTCTCAACAACCTTAACTAGTGAATATGAGTGACTTCATTTACAGATGAGCGAATGTGAGTTTCAGAGAAGCAAATGACATGCTCAAGATCATAGTCAGAGACAGCTGGGCTTGGAACAGAAGGGTGTTTTCAAGTTCCAGAAAATGGTGTGTTTCCCCCCCTAAAATTTTAAGTCAAGTTCCTTTGATTTACAAATAAATAAAGTGAGGTTCAAAGAGCATAGAGAGGTATCAAATTTGTTTCAGAAGGTGCTCTGAGGCAGAGGCAGTTCTGGAATCCAAATCATCCATTCCTTCCTGTTTTAATAATCCAAATACCAAGGTGTTTTTTTTGGTTCATTGCAGCTGGTATTTCGACAGGATTTCAATAGTATTCAGTATTATTTAAGCAATAGACACTGACAAAAAAAAAAGAAAAGAAAAGAAAGAAAGAAAAAAGAAAAGAAAAAAATGGGACTAATGTCTTCTGAACAAAATAAGTCTTCAGAAGACCACTTGATATTTATCCAGGGAGTCCTGGGGAAAAAACAAGTATTGAGGAAATCTTAAGCTTTCCTTTTTCTTATTTCTCACGGGGACACTCTGAGACCTGTATCTGGAACTCTGTCCCATGCACAAGTGACACACTGCAGTGGAACAACATTCTGGTAGTGCTAATCCCACATACCAGTGATGGACCTACTGCAAGTGTATCCGCTGAGAGGAAAATGTCAATATGAATTGTGTGCCTATTACTTTTCCTTTATGCTTTAATTTAGGAAGTTTACCCAGTTGTCAAGTTGTGTGTTTAAATTTATTGCCTTTAGATTCTTAAAGGTTTGAGTATTACTTACACAATAAAAATGTGATAAAAAAGTTAGAATGTGGACCATAACAGGAAATTATAGCTACTAAATGCATCCCTCTCACATGAGATAATTGAGAAAATTCACTAGAGATGGAGAAGAGGTAAGGGAGAAGATGCATGGTATCATTTGTCAAGCCAATAATAATAATACAGTGTAACCTGTTTTTGTAAAAACATTGCCAATTTGTATATGGTACACATAACAATCATGAATCACTGGACTTTTTTTTTTTTTTTTAATCTGGCTGTGGTATCCTGTTGGTACCGTATTTACCCCTGATCCACAGAATCGACCAAGCCCCACCGCTGTTGAATCGAGACCATCAAAGAGCTCAACATAGTCATAGCCACAGTCAGCTTCTTCCTCCACTTCAAAAATCGGGAAGGATAACTCCAGGCGAAAGCCGCGTTCTGACACTACCAGCCATTCACAGTCGACCTGTCCTGGGTAGTTGTTATCACCAAACTGAGCATGAGAGTATAGATCTCTGGGTTTCAGGTCAGCTTTTAGTCGGCCACCACACTCTGCCCGGAAAAGAAAAATGAAATAAGCCCAGTGAGCTTTCACAAGTCCACTTTCAAATTTGATGTAGTCTGACCCTTCTCTAACTTCTGACTTCATTTTCATCATCAGATGTGTTTCCCATAATTGCAGAGTCTGTGCAACAGTTATTGACACAGACACTACACGCAGACTGCTGGCTTGGAATATCACCTCCAACACCTACAATCTCAGTTACTCTAGATGAGGGATGCCATTTCTCTGATCCATAGGGTAAAATGCAGATGATAACAACAGTAGCAATCTCAGTGGGTTTGAGGATTTAATGAATACATGAAAATCACTTAAAATAGTACCTAGCATATAGTAACTCTTAATAACTATTTTTGTTAGACATGATACTGTTTTAGTTTCAAATAACTATTTTTTATAGAAAAAAAGGTCAGTATCTTAATTCAAGTTTAATCTTAATCAATTAAGAACCTAGAATCCAAATGAATAAGAGATAACTTAAAACTCAACAAAATATAAGACACTTGGGTAGCTCAGTCAGTTAAGCATCTGACTCTTGGTTTTGGCCCCCATCATGATTTCACAGTTTTGAGTTCAAACCCCGCATCAGGCTCCCTGCTGGGAGCGTGGAGCCTGCTTGGGATTCTCTTTCCCTCTCTCTCTGCCCTCCCCACTCCTGCCACACTCTCTCTGTCTCTCGCTCAAAAAGAAATAAACTTAAAAAAATCAATAAAATGTATAAAATTTGTATGTGTGTGTGCATGATACAAAACATAGAATATATATAGACTTAGGTAGAAATATTTACCTAACTTGGTTGGAAAAAAATACACGCATCCTTAATTGCAGTTACCTTTGTAGTTCCAGAAGCTATTAAGTATATTTTGTGTCTGTAATAAATAAAAAATTTAAATACTCTTTTCATAGCTTCTTTTTCAGAGAGATACTAATAAACATATGGATTACCAGTTATTACTTTTGTCACTAGAGGTAAATATACCAAAATAATAGATAAATATGCATAAACATTTATAGCTAGTGTAATTTAGAAATAAAAGTTTTCAAAAAATTTTCTCAGAAACTTTGTAATCCTAGACCCCAAACCTCCTATAAAACTAGGAATTATACAGATTATTATCCCTAATATCTAGGGATTATATTTATTATTATGGCAGAGAGTCAGGGATGAAGGAGATAAAAGAGGGATATAAAAAATGTAGGAAGAAAGGAGACTTTCTATCTCTGTTTGTCAATCACTGGTAGGTTCCTGGGAAACCATAATTTCAGTTCTAAAACCGGGAAAGTCCCAGGAAAACTGAGGTAAGTTGAGAGGGGACAAAAACAAAAATCCAAGATGGAAAGATGTGGACAAGCCAGGATGCTAGCTATCAAAACACAACTGTGACATTCTCATGGTCATCTGGGAGCACCTGTGAGGATGGATTATGCAATTACCAACTCTTAGCTGTATTTTTCAGGTCTGTGTTTAGTTGACCCACACTGTGGTTTGGTGATTTTAAATAACAAAATATTTCTGAATCTTCAGGATGGAACCCCCATTCAGATGTATCTAAATACATGTAGGCTCAACCAAACCTATGGGCACAAAGACATTTAGATTCATGTATGTGGCTGATATATGAAAGAACTTCCAACTGGAGTTTCAATCATGAGAATGACTTCCCCCCTTGACTGTGCTCCATGATGAATGTAAATGCCCCTGTATGTTCCAGGTGGCAGGTGGGGCAACCTTCACAATCAATATGGGTGCTACTATTGCAAATGTAAACGTGTCAGAATCACCTGAAAACTGGCCTCACCTCTTGACTATTGTCTCTTGAATCCTATAGACTGTGAGCCAAACATCCTATCCTTCCTACTATGGAGCTCTTCTAGTACCAAAAATTATTTTTTTAATTTTTATTATTTATTTTTGAGAGACAGAGCATGAGTGGGGGGGAAGGGGCAGAGAGAGAGGGAGACACAGAATCCAAAGCAGGCTCCAGGGTCTGAGCTGTCAGCATGGAGCCTAACATGGGGCTCCAACTCACGAGCTATGAGATCATGACCAGAGCCAAAGTCAGATGCTCAACTAACTCAGCCACCCATCTAATTCCAAAAATTATTGTCCTTCCCATATGACAGAACTCCACAGTCAAACTACGTGGGTCCAAATCTGAGCTCTGCCCTTCATGAGCTGTGGGACTTTATCTCATGCTTCATTTCTAAGATAAGGATCATACACAGTACTTACACGATGGGGTCTAGATGAAGAGAGAATGGGTTAATATCTGTAAAATGCTTGAAAGATATCTGGCACATAGGAAAAGCTGTATTAGCATAAGCTACCACCATTACTGTCATAATTTTCCAGGGAGAACATCGAAATGCCATCATCTGTGCTGCTAGGGATCCATTCAGGTATGAAAGGAAAGGCCAGAAAAATGAAAAACAATTTAAAACACTATTAATCTGCTATCATAATGGCAGAGTTATACTTTTGAAGACCAGTAAAATATTTTGTGAAAAATATCTCCAAATTTAATATGTAAATGGATAAACCAGTGTAATCTCATTAAATTCTCCCTGTTCTCAAAATTTGATTTATTGCCTGATTTGTTTTGGTTTCAACTTTTTAAAAAGCTTTTGTTCCGCAGTCAGGGAAAGCTGAAGACACAGACTGGGAGTTAGGAAGAAGGCTTTACCTTCAATGTGCCTGCTTTGTAGAAACAAAGTAGCAAGACAAAGACCAGGATCCAGAAGAGACCATTCTCTGCCCGTTCCAATTTCCAAAAATCAAGGAGGAAATGAAAGAGTTGAACAAAATGGAAAAGGAGGGGGCCTGGGTGGTTCAGGCGGTGGGCCTCCAACTTCCTCTCAGGTTATGATCTCTAGGTTTGTGACTTCAAACCCCACTTTGGGCTCTGTGCGGACAGCTCAGGGCCTGGAGCCTGCTTCAGATTCTGGGTCTCCCTCTCTGCCCCTCCCCCACTCGGGCTCTGTGTGTGTGTGTGTCTTTCTCTCAAAAATAAACATCTAAAAAAATTAAACAAAAATGGAAAAGGAGATTTCATGAAACCTTTGTGAATCTGAAAATGACAGTGAGGAGTTATTATTGGATTTTATTGAAAATGTCTAGAAAATGGCAATATTCAAAATAAATAAATTACATTTAAGGATGACTTAAAATGGTTCAGAAAGTTCACCTGCTTTCGTTTATCTGTTTCAGAGTACAACTGCATTCCTATAGATCGCTGCTAAAACTAATAAATCTGGAATTAATGATCCAACCATGAAAAAGAGAGAGACAGAATTTAGTCCACAGGATAACATTTTTAAAAACAAATATGTTATATCCACAAGAGGTATGATTCTCATATGCCCCGAGAGAAATTCCATAAGCAGATAATAACAGCCAGAACAAGGGCAATTGCTTATGAGCGTCTTTGAGAATCCTTGTGGCAATTCTTCAAAATTTAGTTCATAGATCATTTAATATGGTCTCTTTAATGGGTGTTTTTTAAATAAATACACTCTCTGCAAATATTCTGTTCATTTACAAAGTTGGAATAATATAAAAGCAGTGTCGCATGTCAGCAGTATTGTTTTTAAATCAATTGTCTGAATATACATAAGCTACCAGAATATCTTCCACAGAATTCTGGAAAATGAAAATAAAGCTGCATAAGAAAGGTGACAAGAAAGGAAGAGAAGCCTGGGTGGCTTTCATTTTAAGTTGGAAAGACATGACTGTTTATTTCCTGATAAAGTATTAAATCCCCAAAGAGGTCCTGTAACTTGACCTATAAATGCTTTTAGTGGGCATTCTAATTTAATTGAGTTAGATCAAAATAATTCTCTTGCTAAGTTCAAGAATGTATTATTTGATTTTTTAAAAATGTCATTGATAAATAGTATGATGTTGTGTGCTGCAGGAAAGAAGTCCTACCAGACAGGCCACATTTTATTTTTTTTCTCAACATTTCAATTTTTTACTTAAATTTGAGTTAGTTAACATATATTATAATATGAATTTCAGGAGTGGAATTTAGTGATTCATCACTTACATACAATACCCAGTGCTCATCATAAGTGCCCTCCTTTATGTCAATCACCCACTTTGCCCATCTCCCCACCCACCTCCCTTCCATCAACCCTCAGTTTGTTCTCTGTAGTTAAGACTCTTATGGTTTGCCTCCTTGTCTCTGGTTTTTTTTTTTTTTTTAATGTTTATCTATCTTTGACAGAGAGACAGAGCGTGAATGGGGCAGAGAGAGAAGGAGACACAGAATCTGAAGCAGGCTTCAGGCTCTGGGCTGTCAGCACAGACCCCAACATGGGGCTTGAACCTGTGAATTTCAAGATCATGACCTGACCAAAGTCAAACACTTAACAGACTGAGTGAGCCAGATGCCCCAGACAGGCCATGTTTTCTTTTCTCTCCACATTTCCCTCTTTTCCTCTATTATAGCCATATCCTCTCAGAGAATACACAGGATATTTTTTATTGGAGGATTTGTTTCCTTTAATAAGTTTATTTAAGGGTAGTGTAATATCATTTGTTACCTGATTAAAATGTATTTGGGCTTAGAATTTGGACCTACTATCAGAGAGTAAAAAGCACTCTACCCAATAAAGTCCATTACTCATGGATTTTTTTACACAGCATTATTTGTGAAAAATAGCCATAAAACTGTATTAGAGCAATATTTCTAATCACCTTGTTTCAAAATTCACGGTATCAGAAACTTGTGGATGAAATTCAAATTGTATAACAGAAATATATATAAATTTACTCAAGGAAATTAAAATGTGTATTTCAGGGCTCATCAATAATAGTTACAGGTATTCTAGAAGGCAGTTAAATAATGAATACATGTTCTATACATGTAGAAAACATTGCTTGATGTGGTACTGGACTTGGTTGTCTTGTTAGTAGAAATTGAGTAAACAGTCAAAAGTACAGAAACTTCTGAAAATCATAAGTTTAACTTCTCAGACTGTAAGCTGTCAACAGGCAGGAATTCCTTTTATTTCTTTATAAATTTCCACAAATTGCTAAAATTTTTGCTATAAATTACCAATACCTTACAGTATATCCAAAGCAGGTGCCAAATAAATATGTGATGAAAGACTATGGAATAAATGAACTTATTAAAGAGAAAGCTTTGAGGAGAGATGACTAGTAGGCAGTACCTAAGACGATTTCAGCACGTCTGGCTACTAGAAAGTAACGGTTTAAAACAGATTTTCCCAGAAAAGACACCTGGTTAAGTGAGAACAAAAATTTATGTGGAAAGAAAAAACACAAAGAGATAATATCAAAAATTTTGACAGCAGCAAATGGGTAGGAGTTAAGAAGCCAGGATTCTAATACCATATTTTTTATTTGTTTGTTTGTTCATTCTACTTCAGGCATTTACGTTTCAGTTCAGAACCCTTAACTGTGAGATGACTGGGCTGGATTAAATGATACCCAGGGCACTTTTGAACCTAACAGAAATGTGACTTAGGTTACTCAGTTGGGTGTTTGAACGGATGTGAACAGAAGAGGGAAATAAAATGAGCCTAGTCAGTTACATACTTTGAACAGAGGGTTTTTAAAAACTTACATAAGGAAAAATTCAGTGTCTACTTATTGATTCAATTAATAGTGACCACTTTTGTACTGGTTTTCTTCCTAGTCTGAAACTTTTACATTCAGAGAAAATTTACTGTGGTGGAAAGTATGTGAGCTTTGGAGAGAGTCAGAATAAGGATTAAATTCAGACTTTGACATAATCTTAGAAATTTCTAAAAAGTAATCATCCAGATTCTCAATTTCTGTATCTGAAAAATGAATATAATAATACATCATATAGTCTGAGGACTCAATATATGTAACGTGTATGTTAAGTACATGTGTGTGTCTAAATGCCAAGTGCATGCTGTATATACCATCAGATCTCAATATGTGATTTCATTTAGAAGTTAGATCCTAACAGTGGATTCTTAATAGTTATATAAACACTGCAAATAGGGTCCATGAGCAGAGGCCATGCAAAATTAAGGAGTCATGGAATTTTACAGCTATAGGAAACCTTACATAGTATTTTACAGATGAGGAAACTGAGGTCCAAAGGAATGATCTTTTCCAAAGTTCCCAGCTAGGTCATGGCATAATTAGACCCAAACCCCAAATGTATCAACATACTGGAACATAATATAAGTCTTAATCCTTCTACTTACCAAAGGTAAAAAGAGATATTTTGAGATACTTTAAAAGTAAGATTTTATTAAAGTAAGAAAGAGGAATTCATAGATAGGAAAATTAAAAATATTATACGGTCAGCTATTTCAAGAACTTTGAAAGCATATTTTTGTACTGCATTCTTGGAACTTATGATAGCCAGGACATTAAAGTATGCATATAACTCTGTGCTAGCAGAAAAGTATTGATGAAGTAATGGGATTCCAATCATTCCACTTCTTCAATACATAACAAGTTATCAGGAAAATATTTAAAGATTAAATGTCAAATGTGTGGAATATCATTAGTATGAAATTTCTATAGTCCACAAAAGATTTTTCTCAACCACAATACATATAATATATAAATATATATAATATCTTTATATATAAATATGTATACTAATCCTGGGAAACAATTAAT
>NW_027527957.1:16611-217449 GCF_008692635.1 Crocuta crocuta
TTCTGTGAAACAATTAATTTGAATTACTAATAATTCCAACAATTCCTAGTCTGAATTAGATCAATATTTTGACAATATTCACTTTTTTCATATAGACTTCAATATAAATTTAATACTCAAAATATATTAAAGTAGATAATAATATTGGATAATGGAATAATTAAAATTCTGATTACTCACACAAAATTAAAGAAAAAATAAAACAAAAATAAAGAAACCATGAAAAAAATTACTACGCTCAAATTGTTTTCTGGTAAAATATGTATGCTCTTTCTACTATGTTTTACACCAAGATGGATTTCTACCAGGCAGTGTCCAAATAGTTTATGCATTACGAATGCCACTAGGTGGCACTATAAGATAAATGACTTTAGGGAACTACACTCAACTGATTTTTAAAATTTTTAACTGAATGAAAAAAAGGACATTTCCTAGACATTTATAAAATATATTATTGGGCTGGCTCCAAGTTATAAACAAATGTTATTCTACATTTATGCCTAAAGTTTTCCATATTTTTCTAAGTTCTATTTTATTTCTTGAAGACTTCCATTACAAAGTCAAATTAGGGATTAGGATTAGGAAAAAGATTGCGTTGCATATATCAAATATAGGGAAAAAAACAAATGAGGCTCTGTAAAACAGAGACTTTTTTGTAATCTCAGATTTGAGATTTATAAAAATATATTAATTTAAAAGCTAGGTAGCCAGGTAGGATGTTAGAGAAAACATAATTCTTGAATACTAAGATATCGATTTCTAACTGTTAAACAGAACATATAAATCAAACTGCTAAAGTTAATATGGAACATATTATACAAATATTGATAGATAGTTCTACCTGATCATACTGCACTGAACATGAGTCAGATCAAATTATTGCATTTCTTTTTAATGTTTGACGACTACAAAGACAGGTAGGATATAACACTGCTCTCAAATATTTGACAGAGTGCTTAGTAAGATTTCTTCTGGTGTACGCAGAGGCTCGTTAATTTACCTGTTATAGGATCCACTGCATTCCCTGGAAGAGAAACCTGCATCTTTAGTCAGGAAAGAGAAATGTGGCCCTAATTTGCTGACCTGTAGAATGTGCAGCTTGAAAGCCTTTTCTTTGAACAGATGCATCAGAAATAAACCGAACAAACATTTTATTTCCGGTAGCCACAAGGGGCTCTGGTATCTTGTTGCCACATAGTCGTCCAAGAATTGGTGATTTTTCTGTTTCTCCATCAAATACTTCCAGGTGATCATAAGCACACTCTTGATGCTGCTCAATCTCAAACTCACTAAAGGCCTAGTTAAAAAAAAAAAAAAAAAGGAATAAAGGAAAAGAAAAAGAAAAACAAAAAAACCCACATATCATTCAAAATGGATTCTTTCCTCTGGAGCAGAAATACAGATCAATAAAACATGCTCAGGACGTATAAATACAGTAATCCATATGGAATATTATTGAAAGAGTGTGAAATCAATAGAATGTAAAATCTCTGCAAAAACATAAGGAGGAAATGAACGCAATAGCTCCAGGTGAAATTCTACTATTCTACTATTTCAACTAAATCTACTATGGCAATCTACCCCAAAATATAGACATATTATAATCACAAAGTGATATTTTATTCTGAATATAATTCTTAGTTTATACTGAATGCATCAGAAAACAACTGTATTTTAAGAACTGAATCCTCTAGTTTTGATGGTCATAAACTATGGAACATTATCCTACCTTGGATGTATTTTGTGTGCAAGTACCTTGGGGCGCTTAAAATAAGCAGAAAACCTCATAAAGTTATTGTTATATTTCCACAAAATTAAGCACAGTAAATCTTTTCACTATATACTCCTTTATTTAGATCCTACAAACCCATATTACTAGAGAATCCTAATATGATTTTAGGCTACATTATTTTTAGTTTACTTTTAAGATAGATGGTACACTTATTTTAATATTTAGAGTCTTGCAAAGTTTAGTATGCCCTTAAAAATTCTTTTACTTTTCCTGTGTAGCAAGTTTTATGTATGAATCTAAGCAACTTCTTCTTTTTATACTTGTAGCAAGAATTACTATCAAACCACTCACTGGGCCAGAAACCAGTGTTAACGAAAGACTTGCCCTCACGTCACACACCACCTGCACTTGTGAGCTCATCAGCCAGCCAGCGGCCTCACCTCCATGCTTTAACAAGGTACAGAAGCAAATTCTTAAAACGAAAATTCATTAAATGTATAACACATTAAACCTCACAAGAGAACGTGTAATTGAGCCAGACTGAAGATAGTAATGTCCAAACTATTAATAATTCCAGGAATTCTAGGTTATTTGCCATCGCCGATTAAGGCGTTTTCCTTCCCCTAGAAAAACCATCGTGTCTTCAAGAAACACACTATTACTTCTACGAAAGTCTATAGAGCAAAGCTAAAACAAAATAATAAGGAAAACAATGCTGAAGAAACAGCATATACTCAAAACATTCACTAGTTTGGCTGAGTCTCTGCAGCTTAAAATATTTGCACAAAACTTTTTAGATACACGTTTTGAATGCCATTTGGTGAAGTTATCACACTTCTAAGTTTAATTAAGACCCACATTTTTGTAATTATGAAAGAAAAAAATTGACCAAGAATGGCTGTCCTTCAGTGCTGGCCACAATTATCTATCCCTTAACACATTGCTGTCTATCACCGACTTTGGAGGAGTCAGGGAAGAAATGAAAGAAGCAATTTATATTAATTAGGGAGCAGGAGAAAGGAATGAAAGATACTTAAAAGAAGAAACAAAAGAAAAGAAAGAGGTCTGATCTCTACTGTTGTATTCCACTGCATCCTACTTAGAAATATAAATTAAAATGTTATAACTGGTAAGCATTAGAGAGTCATTGCATATTATAATCATAATGGGTAAAAAGGGATGTTCACTGCATTCTACCAAAGACACTGGATAGTGCAAAAAAGATTAAATACAGTACAACGAATCTTACTGGAAACAAACCAACAAAAAACAGTGCAGAAAAATACAGTGAACAAGGAGACTCTAGCAGAGTGTATTTATCATGAAGTACAACATTCAAAGCAGGTGGTCACTAAAGACTGCCCCTTATTTATCTCTGCAATGCAATGGCAGAGAATGGAGTAGAGTGGACACAGCACATGAGTGATATAGAAGACTCTGAATGAACGGTCAGCTGGATGTCCATTCATTTACCTATCTACCTATTCCATGTTTATGGCCAACCCCATGAATGGAAACGCTGTAAAAGGGGAAGGTCAACAACTTCAAGTTTTCTGCCTGTCATGACATGGTACTCAATCAGCTTCTCTGACCACTGTGCACGTACAAACAGTCTCAGTATCAGTTTGTGACTGTTAAGAAACCAACAGGAGAAAATTGGCTCATCCACGTTTAGAATTTATGTGGATTAAATATAAAACCAAGCTACTGAATTATAAGATCAGTGTTATTTCAAGAAACAAACAAACACTGTTTCAGGAAAATAACATATGAAAACCATTGCATGCTAAACAATTATTTCTTTTAAATGTAATTTAGAGTCATTCATCTATAAAGAGCAGAAAAACCTACTGTGTAGAAGAGAAAATTGTAAGAATGATGGGGGGGTGGCGTGGGGGTGAGGGCTTTCTAAAGCATATCCTGTAAGTAAAAGTTAAGATGGGATCAGAACTTACAGACCACACATGTTCAGTCCATTGAAAAGTAAGTGAATGAGATAACTAAGTGACTACTTCACTCCTTAATGAAATGCAGGATGTCTGGAGTGAATCATAACATCTGTTTTACAGAACAGAGCACCACCACACAGAGTGGCAGTGCGCTTGTGGGCTGGGGGCATACGGACACCTGGTCTGGAGCCAACTGGCTCCCGCTTTTTATCAAATTACTAATGGAATCAGACTGACTCTGGAAGGGCCAAATTAGGCAAAGGTTTTGCAGCTGACATGTTCTCAAGTGATGCAAACAATTCTCCTTCATTAAGGTCTTAGTGACTTTTCCTCCTGGAATTGGTAGCAGCTTGTTAGTTCATCTGCAAAGATTGGGTGGTCCTTTTCCAGAAGTCAGTCTAGCCCAAATGCTTCCACACGAGCAAAAGCATGACCAATTCACATGCTGAAATCTCATAAACCTGGCCCTTAATATCACAGAGATAGCCACATCTAGAGGTCTCCATATACAGTGACATTGCCTCAATAAAAAACATTTCTAGGCCATAGAAAGGTATTACAGGGGTCCATGGGACATTGGGAAAACCTCAAAAAATACTTTTGCAGAATTCCCAAAGATACAATGAGACACACAATTTATTTTCTTTTATGATGCATCCTGAGCCATGAACATCTAGATCTAAATAATGCAGAATATGGAGATTTCTAGCCTCTAGGAATCCATGTCACAGAATTGCTTCCCCTCGCACCCCCCCTCCCCCCCCTCGCCAAAGACACTTAGAATTGCAAAACCTCCTTCAACTACACGATGGTAACAGGACAGCTAAGCAAAGCTGATACATGAAGCTGTACGAAAGTCTGATTTCTGCTGGAACATTGCCCTCTCTTTTGGTACTTTAGAATATTTTTCTTAAGTGTTTACACTACAACTTTATAAACATTTTAGTATGCAAACGTTTAAACCTTACTCATTCCATGATTCTATTTCTATGATTTTAAGGTTACTAACCCAAGTTTTTAAAAACAAAAAAAGAGCAAATAACCACAAGCTCTCATCAGAAATACTAATGCATTTCCCACCAGGCGAACCAAGAGATTAAGGAGTCTCATTCGAAAGAAGTAAAACTGAATTCTCATTTTGGGCTGTGGAAAGAATAACTATGTGTTTCTGGAACACCCAAGCAAGCCTAATCTACCTAGCTGGCCAGAGGCCAGGCTTTCATATGCAGCCTCACATGAACATCTGTAGAGGTGCTTTTATTGAAAATACAGGCGCCGGTAAAGGGTAAGGCCATTCAGAGTCGCCACATATATTCATAAAGGACAAGAAAAGAAAATGATAGCATTCGATGCAAAAATAAAATTTAGCCAGGGTGACCACTAAAAGTGAGCAAATGAAAGACGCTGATGCAATTTGAGCAGCTGTGAGATAAGATTTAGAGCTCCCTGGGCCCAGCCATCTTTCGCCTTTTCCTGTCTTTGGTAAGAACTGTCAGTTGGTTTCCCCCAAGATACTGGAAGGGGTAAAGGCCACTGGGAAAAATGGCAGCGTGGAATACAGACCCTAGACTTCTGATTCAAATGACCTTTTCTTTTCCATGAGGCCTCTATAGCTGTGGTCAAATACACTTTCTGGGAATTTATAGTGTAGAATTGTGTAACATTTGTAGGTGCTTTTGTTTTCTAAATATCCCATATCTAAAGCTATAAATTGCAACTACATAACTTTGCAAAACTCCAGGATATGATAAATTAAATAAACGTGACAGAGCACATTGCCTATTGCTATATGCTCCTATGTCTGGAACTTTGTTTCTGTTCTGTTGGTTTGTTTCTGTTTTATTTTCTATTTAATGAAGAGCAATTCAAAACATTAAAAAAGTACCAAAAATGTAATGATGAGTCTCTCATCAAGAATCAAGAATCAAGACAGGATGAAGCCAGGAGTAAAATAAACCCTTGTCCTTATTCATTCAGAACTTTATCTCTTTTCCTCGTATAACGAGGATGTCCCCCCACCCCAAATATCTTTCAATCAAGTTTTCTTTCTATTTTAAAGCTATTATCACATAGCATTTCATAATGAAGCACACACACAAACACAGAGAAACAAAGCAAATGTATTAGTTTCCTATTGCTGCTGTAGCCAATTACCATAAATTTAGTGGCTTAAATGGCACACATTCATTCTCCAATAGCTATGGAGGTTAGAAGTCTAAAATAGGTGAGAAGCACCGGACCTTCCAGAAGAAGGTGAGGATCTGTTTCCTTGCATTTTGCCCATCTGCTAGAGGCTGCCCTCAGTCCTCAGCTCGTGTCCCTTTCTTCCATCTTCAAAACCAACAGTATAGCCATCTCCTCTCTGATCTTCTGCTCCCATCCTGTAAGCACCCCTGTGATTACATCAAATCCACCCAGATAATCCAGGATAATCTCCCCATTTCACGATCTTTAATTTAACCACAGCTCCTTTTGCTACATAAGGTAACATGTGCACCGGTTCTGGGGATTGGGAGGTGGACATCTTTGGGGGAACGAGGAACATTATTCTGTCTACTACAGAAAATAAGAGCTAAATATTTCCACCCTCTGTGGTTTCAGGGAAAATGATCACAAACAGTTATGACTTCATGATTTCAAACTCTTTTACCCTGACCTTCTTAACAAACTAGCTAAATTCTGCTGGGCAAATCTGGTCTTCAGGCTGTTTTTGTAATTAAATGGTTACTGAGGGGCACCTGAGTGGCTCAGTCGGTTAAGCTTCTGACTTCGGCTCAGGTCATGATCTCACAGTTTATGAGTTTGAGACCCATGTCGGGCTCCGTGCTGACAGCTCAGAGCTGGGAGTCTGCTTCGGATTCTGTGTCTCCCTTTCTCTCTGTCTCCTCCCGGATCACACTTGGTCTGTCTGTCTCTCTGTCTCTCAAAAATAAATAAAACATTTAAAAATTTTTTTTAAAAGTTACTGAAACACAACCACATCCATTCATTTGTGTCCTGTGTGTGGATGCTTTCACACCAAAGCAGCAAATTAAACTTGTTGCAACTCAAGACTACACAGTCTACCAAGTCCGTATTATTTTCTATTTGGCTTTTTAAAGAAAAAAGTTTTATGACAAAAAATTATTAGCTATACTTTTAATTGCTGGTACTGGATTTCAAATTCATAAGGGTACACAAAGACTTAATCATGGTTGGAATGATCTGATGACATGGTATATAATTTTTTATTGATCATTATCATAATTATAATTACTATTTAGATATATCAATGTTTATTGGCTTTTAATAAAGCATTATGCTAAATACTTCATATACAAATTCATTTGATACATTTACAACATTCCTAAGTATTAGGTCCAATTTTCTATATAGAAATTGAGACTTTAAAAGGATAAGTATTTTTCTCAAGATAACATGGCTAGTAAGTAGAAACCTTAGGTTTAGACACAAGTCACTTTAAATTCAAAATATATGTTCCTAATCTCTCTCTATTTCTCTGGTGTATGTTCATTTTACTTAACCATTACAATTTTGTCTTATTAATATTTTCCATTTAAATTAGTATACATGCACGCATATATAGCAATTATGGGTCTCCTTTCTTTCTGATGCAGGATGCTAAAATAAAAAAAATAAAATAAATGTACAGAAAGAATCTTGGACTGAAGGTACTTAGACTCCTGCCAACTTTACAAACTTGCCAACGGCCCTAAACTGCCTGAGACGCCTCCTTATCCGTAAGTGTCATTTGTGAGCCCAACTTGAGATAACATGCATGATGCCACTTTCAAACCATCAGGCATTATGCACACATTAGTTCTCAGTGCTATGTAGTCCAAGCACAGTTTGTGAGGCACGAGATGTACCCTGTGAAGCTACATTTTATTATTTAGATAGCACTCTTAAAAATGGCAAACTTGAGAACATTTATGTTTTTATTTGTGGAATGAGGTATGAGGGAGTGCCTATTTTACAACTTTTTACAGGACACTCCCAAGCTCTCCGGATCCCAGCTCTCTAGATTCCTACATTTATATGAAGATAATATTTCAAGGTTTTATAAAGATCAGAGCATGTATCAAAATAAAGTATATTAAAGAATATACAAAAATATCTTTAAGAACTGGTGTAATGATTCATAAATACAACTCTACTTAAGTTTTATATTTAGTTTTGTAATTATAAATTCATGATTTAAGGACAAAAATTATGAATATGTTTATTATGTACTATAGACATAATTTAAGCTTTTATTTTATCAAATTGTTATTTTATATTATTGGACAGTATTTACTGTGTCTTTTTTGAAAATTGCCATTGAGGCACGTGGGTGGCTTAGTCAGTTGGGTGCCCTACTGCAGCTCAGGTCATGATCTCACAGCTGGTGAGTTTGAGGCCTGCCTTGGGTTCTACACTGACAGGCCAGGCCTGGAGCCTGCTACGTATTCTGTGTTTCCCTTTCTCTCTGCCCTTCCCCGGCTTGCACTGTGTGTGTGTGTCTCTCTCTTTTAAAATTAAATAAACATTAAAAAATTGTAATTGTCTTATTTATTTATTTTTTTTGAGAGACAGAGAGAGGGTAAGTAGGGGAGGGGCACACACACACACAGAATCCTTAGCAGACTCCAGGGTCTGAGCTGTCAACACAGAGCCCAACACGGGACTCAAGCTCACAAACCATGCGGCCATCACCTGAGCTGAAGTCGGGCACCTAACCCACTGAGTCACCCAAGCGTAACCCCCCAAAACATCGCCTTTAAAGGTTTCCTGCTTGTATATCAGGTGGTATACTACAACCTAATTGTGTTCTGGCTATATAGTCTGGACTTTACAGAGTAAATCTATCAGGAGAGTACTAGCAATAACTCATTTGTGTTATCTTTATTTTCAGAAAATACGTGCAGTCTCACATTTAAATGCAAGTGTGGGATTAAAGACAGCTACATATTCTATGCTACTGTCCCTCACTGAGTGAGAAAGTCTAATACTCTTCCCCTTGAATCCTGGCCATCCTTCATGATTTTCTTACCCCATTGAATGTGCACAGGTAATATGTACAAGAGCTTTTGCGGCATCCTCCTGGGCCTCTTGAAATACTCTGGGGATCCAGCACTGCCATAGGAAAAGGACAGTTCTCCTGAGGCTACCATGCTATGATGGTCACGTGTGGGTGCTCTGGTTGTCCCAGATCAGTCTACCTTCTAGCCCTCCCCACTAAGAAAATAGAAAAACAATTACTGTCACCTTGACCTGCCAAACCAGACCATTCCCAGGTGAATATCACTTACTGACTTCATTCAATACCATGCACAACAGAAGAATTGTCAGGAAAACACGACTCAAATCATGACCTCCTTCTCCCCAAACCATGGGATATAATAAAATGGTGTTTGTTTTAAGTCATGAGCCTTTGAGTTAGTTTGTTATGAAATAATAGATAACTAAAGCATGCATAGAATAATTGCATTGAAATGCCAAAAGTCTTAAATTTCTGTATATCTGTAATAAATTGACCACTCCTTATATAGAGTTCAGCCCTTACAATATTGTATACTAACATACATTAGATATGGATTATCACACTATGAACCAAAGAGAATATATTTATGGTAAGTAAATACTATATACAAGAATGATCATATCTCTCAAGGGCACTGAATTTTATTATCATTCATTTTACTCTATAATTACAACATTGTCTAAATAGCCTTAATATTTGTAGTCTTACATATAAACCAGATTAACTAAAATATAGTTTTCCCACACAGAGAAAGGTTGGTTTTAACCACAAACAATTACTTGCATGTCACCCAACATACCTCAATATCAAGTTAAAGGAATATTTGTGCTAAAAAGAATAGTAAGCCTCTTAAAACTCACTAACAAGGTGACTTTCTTTATATCTTGTGAAATTGTCTTTAGAAATAATTTCCTTTGCTTTGCTATGAATAGGTGACATATTTAGAAATGTTTCTTTATTCTTCCATGCAGCCTAAGTAAAGAAGGGTAACAATCTGAGTCATAAAGAAAGCTCCATGATGCACAGAGAGAGATCAAATGTTTTCCTTACTTGTTCTCTTTGCCTTAGCCCTAACAAAGAGACTAGCTTGTAACCAAGTATCTATGAGCGTTCTTGGCCTAAGGGCATTGAAAGATGTAATAATTTTCTAAGTTTCCTTGGGATTCATTTTCCAAATTCAGTTTGGGATTAAGTTCTTGCATGAAAATTAAGAATTTCAAAGGAACCAAGCAAACTGCATTTATCTGGAACAATGTATCTATTTGATAAGAAAATCTCCTATATAATAAATGTCTAACTATACAGGCAAGTGACTGAATGGTGAGATTTGTAATTATAAACAGTGTTGGCCAAATGTCCATTGGTTGATATCGGCTACAGATGGTGATTTCAATTTTAAAGTAGATTAGTTAGCAGTTACCTAACAAGCAGGAGACAATGCTAGTAAACATAAGCAATAACAGTGAAATCATAAGAATTAAAAACTACAGAACTAAAATATCACTTGAAGTTGGTAGCTAATGTTATGACACACTTTCTAGTGATCCTAACTCTTAGAGTCTTTTGAGACTCTTCAGAGTCAGGTTTTATAAGAACATGATTAATGGGATAAGGGAATGGGAATTAGTATTATGTTTCTAGGTAGAAACTTTAAGGTGGCAGTAATGTGTGTTTAGCAACTGTCCAGGGCATCTGGGTGGCTTAGTTGTTAAGTGTCTGACTCTTAGTTTCAGCTCAGGTCATGATCTCACGGTTTGGGAGTTTGAGCCCCACATGGAGATTCTCTCTCTCTGCCTCTCTCTCTCTCTCTGCTCCCCTGCTCAGTCTCTTGGTCTCTCAAAAATAATAAAGTTAAACAACAACAACAACAACAGGCTATCCAGGTAATTCTGATGAAGGCTAATATTTGAGAAAGCCTGGCTTTAGACCACAACTACTCCACAAAGATCACAAAGTCAAATACAATCAATGTTTGCCTAGAGCTTTTGTTTCCTTCCTGAGAAATTCCTTCTTAGGGTATGAGCAAGCATGACCATTGTTGACAAACATGCCTTATGTTCTGACCTTCAAGTGGAATATTTACATGAAAATTAAAGCATGCAATTTGTGAAGGAACATACTGTCCTAGAACTGGAAAGGGTGTTCCATAAGCTGAAGGGTACATGACAAAGAAAGAATAAAACACTATCATTTTTAAAATGGGGTTAGATCAGGAGTTCTATTTCCCCTTGGATACAGACAGCCGGAACTAGTGTTGCTTCTACCCTAACAAAAAGAAAAACCCATCTCAACTTTAAAAATCACTTTGCTGAATACATCAAAGAGCTGACACCATTAGTGAAGAAATTAATATGCAATTCACTGAATCCCAGCCTCCTCCGAGGAGAGAGGAGACACAAGCCCCAGTTCCAGTGGCAGATCATGAAAGGAAGAGATGCTGGGTGCCATATAATAGGGAAGAAGTATTTAGCTATAATTTGTAATCAATTGATAGAGGTGAGGTGTGCACAAGGATAAGAGTCCAGAGCCCCTGGGAGCTGAGGACATATGGGGAGTTTGTACCCACTTGCAGTCTCTTCTTCATGGACCCCAATCTCCTGCTTATGAGAGAATCTGTGGGCAGAGCAGGAGAAGGCCAAGTGCTTTCTTCAGTGTTGCAGACTTAAAGGAGGATAGTGGTCACCTCTGTGAGAAAAAACATGAAGCCCAGATGCAGCCTTTCTCCGGAAAACAAACGTTAAGCCTCTGGGAAAGGGAAGAAAACCCTGTCACCACCAGGGCAAAGATACAGACACACTGTAGCCAGAGGAAAGGTAACACAACAGCAACAACAGCAACAACAACAGAAAAAAACACAACAAACCACTTCTTTCCCAGGGGAAGTGTTGGTCACAGGTTCCTAAGGCAGCAACAGTAGAGACTTGCTACCACTAGAGAAGGGAGAAGAAACTCTAATGGAAAACTAATCAGAGACAGAAGATGGAGTTTATTTGCCACAGAGACGAGGCAGGACTGCTGAGGAAGGCCACTTCCAAGACCTACACAACAGGGCCTGTCTAAGGTGCAAACTGTAGTAAGACAATGGCGAACCCCTTGCCTTTGCCACCAGAGCAGCAAGTACCAACTAACAAGAAACTGCAGGCTACCACTCGGGGGAGGAAAAGCGTGAAGAGGGAAATAACTCAGGGTGAAGATGAACAGTGAAGCTTAAGTAGAAAAATTACAACATGTCTCTGAAATCCCAGCCCCCAATGTAAGAAAAAGGACTTCAAGGCCAATGGTGCATGGAAGGTCATCATAGGAACTAGAAAACCCACACTCATCTTTACTGAATAGATTCCTCAACAAAAGTGCCTGCTGTACACACACACACATGTGCTAATAGCCTCAGAAGAGATGTGTCTACTTCCAGACATAAAGTCTCTACTGTTATCCATATAATGTCTGGTAGTTAATAAGAATTATTACGTACAAAAAGGCAAGACAAACAAACAAAAAAATCACACCACTAAGAGAGAAAATAACCAACAGAACAGACTGAGACATGACACCTATGTTTAAACCGTGAAATGGAATTTAAAGTAACTATGGTTAATATGCAAGAGTCTAGTAAAAATACAGACAACATGCAAACAGATGGGAAATTTCAGCAAAGAGATGGTGTTATTGACTGAATTGCAGTCTTCCAAAATCCATACATTCAATCCCTAATCCACAGTGTGAATACTTTTCGGGATAGGGCTTTTAAGGAGGTAATTAAAATTAAATGAGGTCATATAGGTGATTCCCTAGTCCCACAGGGCTAGTGTCCTTGTAAGAAGATAAGGAGACACCGCGGCATACTTTGCAGTGAGTACACAGAAGAAAGGCCATTGTAAGGATAGAGCAATAAAATGGCCATCCAGAAGCCAGGAGAAGAGGCATGACAAACCCTGGTAACACCTTGATCTTGAACTTCTAGCCTCCAAAACTGTAAAATAATACTTTTTTGTTTTAGCCACTCAGTTTATGGTATTTCGTTACAACAAACCAAGAAAACTAATAAGTATGGAAATTATAATAATGAGTCAAATGAAAATGCTAGAAATGAAAAAAAAATGGCAAGAGAGATAAAGAATGTGTTGATAAGCTTATCAGGAAACTCAAGATTCCCAAAGAAATTACTGCTGAACTTGAAGGTAGGTCTACAGAAATTGCTCAAATTTTGACTCTAAAAGAGTGACAAAAAATGCACAGAACATCCAAGAATTATGGATGTACATATAATTTAAATTCCAGAAGGAGAGGAGAGACAATAGTAAAAAAAGAACTTTTGAAGAAATAATGATAAAGAATTTTCAGAAATTCATAACAGACATCATAATATAGATGCAAGAAATTCAGAGAATTTTGAAAGAAAAATCCCACAAAATTAAACACACACACACACACACACACACACGCAGACCTATATACATTATATTCAAACTGCTGATAAAAAAATGTTGACGATAGCAATAGGAAAAATAAACTAATATAAATAAGATTATTTTTTCTTAATCTTAAAACAGGTTTATGAGTAACCATGGAAGTCAGAAAATAATGACAGGCATTTAAAGTATAGACAGGAAAATAGAATTGTCATCCTAGAATTCTATACCCAATGAAAATATCTTTAAAAACTGATCCTTCATAGACATACCCTACATAAAATATAAAAGGCAATTCTTCAGTGGGATATAATACCAGACAAAATGTGGATTTACACAAAACAATGTCTTCCAAAAATCTCTTTTCCCAACTTTCCTAGCTAATCACACTGCTGAAAAGAATGCAACCCATAAGCTTCGGAATGGTCCTCTCAATCAGGACCTTGGACAGGACTGGCACATAATCATGGTCCCATGATGCTGTCATCTTACTCTCTAGCATCTTCCCAAAGAGTGGCTGAAATAAATTGATGTTTCTGTTTGGAAACTCATTTACTGATTTGATAATCACAAATATGGTGATTGCAAAAACTCCATAAAATGCCTATGAATGTCTTGGAGATTCTAATTTTATTATTATAATGCCTCATATAAATAATGCTTTTTTTATTACCCCCTGTCCCCCAAATTCAATGAGAAGAAAGATGTAAAACAAAATTTTCAAATTAACTTTATGGCTGGACTGGTCTAATAAGTTACCACATATTGGTAGCTTTAGTCTCAAGACACTGTCTTGTCCTTTATTATGGCTCTGCTGGTCTGTCCTGAGCCTTGCTGGCTAGCATTCCCTCCTGCTTCTGACAATAGCATATTACAGGAAATTTCTATATTCGTATGATTATTTCTTTGCATTATACTCTTTGAGTACTCTGTAGCCTGTAATGAAACTTTATATTGTCAGTATTCTTTATATTATCAGTATTCTCTGTCTTGCCTTCTGACTAGGACAGAAGGCAAGACAGAGAATATAGGAGGAAGGACAAACACTACATTCATATTTGAACTTGGGGGAAGTCTAAGGATATCAGTATCCATCTACAAAGGGCAACTATGTTATGCAAAAATGACATTCCAAAAACTACAAGACAAAATTAATTTTATAAAATATACATATGGCTTTGTTTATGAGGTATATAGTATTGGCACAGCCAGGACTATGTTGTGTTTAAGTGAATAGTCATTTTATTTCTTTCTTCATGAATTTCTGATGTGTTTTTGTTTATTTACTTTCTCCACTTGGAAATACCATTACCAATAACATGTTAGGAAGTAGAGCCTACTGTTTTGCAGTCACTCTGATAATGCCTTTCAAAACATCCAGGATGAGAACACCATATGAGGACTACATGGCTGTCATTACTGTCACCTTGAACTGGGAAATCAGGGATTTGTTTAGTGTAAGTAGGAAAGCCTAAGAAAGAAAATCTTTTCCAGCTGCCCAGAAATTCAATTCAATTAAATAAACATTCAATTTCTCTCTGTGTGCTAGCCATAAAAGACATGGGCTGTCCGCTTAATAGAAAGAAGGATGAGCTCACTTACTAATTTGATCCGATGGCCAGGAGTGGTACTTATTTCCCATGTGCATTCCTTCCTGCTTGGGTACTTGTCTGGCCAGTTGGGACTGGTGATGAAGCCACTTGGACTGTGTATCTTCTGTTCACACTCAGCTGTGCCAACAACGATAATATCTGTAAGTGTGGAAATCTAGCCCAGGGTTGCTTTAGCAAGAAAGTAGTCCATTTACCCACTATCCTACTGAAAGATTTTCCTCAATACTAATCACCACGCCAGTCTCTATTATCATAGTCATCTGCTTTAGCCAACATGTTGCTGAGCATAATCAGGCAATGTTTGTTTTCTTGCTCACATGAACTTGTTTACAACGAATAAAATAGATGTCTATTTTAAATTGCTGAATCTGAAAACTCAGATTTTAACAGAGCAACATATATTGACATCAAGGGTATCAACACTTGGCATGCGCAAAATATTGAGTGCAATGCCACAGAAGAAATTCAGTGCACTATATCATTTTCAGTTCATTTTTTTCCATTGGCATAAACATCATTTACAGCTAATTAACATTATTAAGCCATTTTTATGGATCATGTATTTACATTTTCCCTCACCCTTAGTTAAAGTAAA
Organism: Crocuta crocuta; assembly: GCF_008692635.1. Taxonomy (NCBI): domain Eukaryota; kingdom Metazoa; phylum Chordata; class Mammalia; order Carnivora; family Hyaenidae; genus Crocuta; species Crocuta crocuta. The sequence continues at coordinate 31,933 of NW_027527957.1, forward strand.
CACTTGGTATCTAAACCATAGTTTTAGCTGCTAAACTAAATTAACCCTAATTTCATCAAAGTAAAATGAAGCACTAAGGGGAAAAATAAGTAAGCAGCTGCTAGTCATGGAAATATTTCAAAGACTATTTCATTCAATTAATATGAAATTCTTTTATGTTTTTTACAATTAAAATAAAGAGACTACTCCACATTGTTTATATCAAACTTCAAAAGCATTTAGTGTCCAAAAAAAATACTTACTACCTCAGGCTGTGTCCAGTCTCTGTAATTTATGAAGCAGTAATCTACCCATCTTAACAGACTGGGAGTTTTTGGTTGTGTGTTAAGTTTCCTATAAAATCCTTTCCTGAAAATATTTACTGTAATAACCAGTGAAATAAGGTATCTAAATTATATATTCTATTTGTGAGCCACAGGGTATATTCATACTTTGCAAATGCTTTCTCCCTTTTTTTTCTGAATTATCCTCCAAAGCCGCAAAATAACTGGACTATTCCCGAGTCCATTTATTTAACAAAAAACTTGACTCAGTTACAAATATCACAGTCTTCATGGATATATCCTCATATAAAAAACTAAAAAGAGGGAAAAATATTGCTTGCATATGATTCTGGGTAATATCATTAGCTCAAGGAAAAAGCAGAAAAAATAACCCTGACGTGACAATATCTGAAAGGAACTGAATGGAAAAAGGTTCAATTCAGGATATCCTGTACTATTCCAATGATCATACAAAGAGCTGCTAACTAACTGTGATTCTAGCCAGGCACCTACCAATCTGCATGTGCTAATAACTAATGTTATAAAATCTGCCATGGTAATTCTTTCAAAATGGGCATAAATCCAATTTAAGTAGAAATTCAGGAGCAGACCCTGCAAGGATGAAACAAGAACTGAATAACTATTTCTTGTTCCCATCTAGCTCATACTGGCTAAGGAGATAAAGATAATTTTTTTTTATAAAATTAGAGTATTTTAAAGCCTCAGGGCCAAAAACGAATAGACTACTATTGTGCTATTAGAATGTTGGGTGTTTTTTTTTTTTTGTTTGTTTTGTTTTGGTTTTTTTTTGGCCAAAACCTTGACTTTTTCAAATGTCTTTCCTCTGGTAGGCATTTGAGTTCGATACTCCTGGTATTTAAAGTGCCATCACTCACGTAGCACATATATGAGATATATTGGGGAGGGAAATTAAACCAAATGCAAAACATTTAGCAGAAGTTAAGTTTAAAAGTGGAGACTGTTACAGGGTCTGTTCTACAAGGACCTGGGGATAACGTGGCACCTTTCTGGCTGCCAGATGGCATCACAGTCACTTCTATATTTGTTTATACAAAGTTATTCTAATGCCATCCATGTGTGAAGTGCAGAACTTTTAGATATTATGAGGTTTCCATTAGTAGACCTTGTATCTGAACACCATACATATTTTTTTTTGACATTCGAATAGTCAACAATGATATTACTCATTAAAATGATTAACTCTACTTGGAAGCAATGCTTTACCAAACTGCATGAAATTCTGGATGTCGTCAAGAAAAGAACACTCTTTTCGTACCTTCCTTGCAGTCATGTTTATTTTCATGCAGCACAAATCCATTACGGCACTGACACATATAGCTTCCCATCGTGTTGACGCACTCATGTTGACACCCGCCATTATCCTTAGAGCATTCATCTTTGTCTAGTGAAAAGATAACCCCACACTTTAGTAAGTAGCTTTCAAAACAAAGGATATCAAAGGAGAGTCTTTTAGTTGTGGTTAACACTGGCAAAGTCACAGCTTTCTTTGTTCCCAACATAAAAAAAAAAAAAAAAAGGATAGTGTCTTACTTTTACGCACTCCTTATTCAGGAGCCTCGAACCATGAATTGAGTGTCTAAGACTATTGGCTGTAGCATGACAACGTGTAGCCTCTTTCACTCCTATACTGGAGTAGGAGTTTTGAGTAGGAGAGAAGAAATGAATGGATCTTTCTCCAAATAATCTTAAACACTTATTACCAATTTTTAAAAATAAAGTTAAAATTGTGAGGAGTTTGAATAAATGTAAGAACTGGCATTTAAGTAGAGGGAAATTCTTCAATATGTTAGGCACGGTGTACAGAGGCTAAACAAGGTTCCAAAACTTGTGTATAATCACTTAAAAAATGTAACTACTCAGTATACCTACTTAAGTTGATTTTTTGGTTAACTCTGCCATAATGGTTAGCACTAATGAATCTGTACACTTCATAACAGTCCAAGACATGACAAAACAAAACAAAGATATAATTAGATTATCCTAAAGAAGTAACAACATATATTGTAAACAAATCTACTCCAGTAGACCAGTTTATTAATAAGTAATACCCTGGAAAGCTTTTAGTGTGCTAGAAGCAAAGGTTAGAATGAGGAAATATGAGCTTTAAGAAATAGCCAAAAAATTCACTACAGGGAAAAAAGCCAAACTAGATTAGCAGGCAGTCAATCCAGTGAGAGGCATCAGCCACCATACTATGTCACTCAGCTGTCATTCCATGGCTGGCTTGTCCATTAAAGTCAAAATTGGCAGATTGCTCGTGACACACACAGATGATGACACACCACTCAGACTTTCATCACTCCCACAGCATGGAGAACAAAAGGACACATGACAGTTATATCGGAGGTTGGCTGAATTCATAATTTATACCATCAACTGATTTTTCTCGTGAGAATGTGTGAGCTCTTGGTGGCACCCAGAGAGCTAAAGCTATTTTTGCTTTTTTATCAAATCAATATTCACCTTATGGAAATGGGCTTAGGAAAAACATTTTTATCAAAGAATCTGAAAGTAATTTTTAAGGATGCATCTATTTTTTCACTTTTGGAGACTGATTACATAACATAGCACACACATGCTTCGGGGATATATTCATGTATCGGTAATATTAGAGCACTCAAAATGCATATGGGCAGTCCCAATGTTCTAAAGAATATATAATCAATATACTTGTGCTTTATGTGCTCTCTATCTTTAACACCTCCACTACACTTTTCTTTCTAAGTAGCCTAAGCAAAAAAAAAAAAAAAAAAAAAAAAAAAGAAAAAAAAAAAAAAAAAAAAAAAAAAAGTAGAATAAAGAAAATTGTTCTCTAACAGCTCACCAACATGTATAAGAAATCAGACGTTAATACAGAATTAGCCTTGTAAAATTAATTTTAGAGAAAGTTATAATCATTTCAAAGCCCGTTCTTAATTGTGTCAACAGTGAAAATGATAGTTTCTGAGTTATGAATGACTTATGCAAAACAGAGGGATGGCAGGCCACACGTACTTTTTACCATGGTGTCAGCTACTTGCATTTTCCAATTCAGATGGTCAAGCAGTAAATGATTTACATTTACTATTTTAATGTAACTTTCCAGAGACTCTTTAATTAAGATGTGTGTATGTATGTGTGTGTGTGTGTGTGTGTGTGTGTGTAGAAATTCACTTCATCTTTGTTAAATGGAAATAACCAATTTAAAATTTCTAGTGCCAGAATTATTTACTCTAAAATAGATACATATTTCCATGAGAATGTTTAAATAATGAATGTTTGGTGTACTTAAAATAAAATGTGACAGAGTGAACTTTAGTTGTACTATACATCAACGAGACATTTTTTTAAGTTTATGCATTTATTCTGAGAAAGAAACACAGAGAGAGAGAGAGAGAGAGATAGGGCATGCACAAGAGACGGGCAAAGAGAAAGGGAGAGAGAGAATCTTAAGCAGGCTCCATGCCCCATGCAGAGACCAGTGTGGGGCTCAGTCTCACAACCGTGAGAGCATGATCTGAGCCGAGATCAAGGGTTGGACACTTAACTGACTGAGCCTAGGTCAACCAGATTTCTGAGACTTCTTTGGAAATCTAACAACTGTAAGCAAATTAGTTTAGGAAAAATGAGTTCACATTTACAACTGACTGGTAGACCGATTAACTGCTCAGTGACAAACCTTATGGTAGCAGGGACTGCTGGAATTATCTTTTTATCAGGAGTTGTTTGAATTACCATTCATGAGAGATATAAAAATGTTAAAATACAAACATGAATACAAGTTATTATTTATTTTTAAGTCCACAGTTATTTTATAATAAAAATATTCCAATACATAAAATATTTCTAACATTTAAACAATATTCTAGTGGAAATCTCAAATCACTAGGTTTTATTTCTAAGAATTATTTCCTTTAGATTTGATAGGATATAATATGATAGAATTATATTAGAACATAATATTACCACAATAATTGTGGCAATGGTAATTTAAGAGAAATTAAGTTGAAAGTGAAATTGATTACATTGAATAGTTTCATTTTTTTGTAGTCAATTTTCATATTTATATTGTTTGGCAAATATAATTACTAATTTAAAAACAATTTCTATAGGAAAAAGAAGAAGGAGGGAAAGAAGAGAAAGAGGAGAAAGAAGATTTTACATGGTCATTATTATCTAAGTATCCATAGTACTATTTTCCAGCTTCCCTATTGATTGATGTTTCCTGCCTTCATCTCCACATCTGATGTGTCTAGTATAATCAATGTCACATGAAGTTTAAGAGTAATAAAAATACACTGTTAGACTGTATATATTATATATTATACATATATTTGAAATATATATATATCAGTATATATATCAAATATATCCCAAATGTTTTTTCAAATATATATCTATATATAATATCAAATATATATCAATATAATTTGAGCTAAAATTCAAAACTGGACTAATCAAAATCGACATAGTAACTAAAAGCAGCAAAGTTATCACATCCAGCAAAGTAGCATAGAAAACTGTGCCTCCATATGTCAAATAATCATATGAAAAGAGAAAATTTCAGTTAATATTGGAATACTTAAAATTATGCACACAATTTACATCAGGCAGACAAAGAAAGCTATTTATTTAAATTAATATCTTAAGCTATCTAAGGAGTAGTGATAAGGATGGTTATTTTAAAAACAGTTGTTTCAATAGAAGTAAATATACTCTTCTCATTAAAGTGAATGTGATTTCTGATTATCTGTTCATGAGAAATAGCAACATCATAAAAGACAAATTCCACAAATATATTCTGGGCTTCTTATGTATGAAAGTCATCAAACTAGAGAAAAAACCTATTAGCAAACATGATTATATTTTCACTTTCCCTTTCTCCTCTTAGGACAATAAAGTACAAATAGGTTGAACAAGGAAAATCCGAAAGAGACAAGGGAGGAGAATGAAGTTTTTAAATACTCAGAATGTCTGCATAATAAATTTAATAACTGAGAATTCTATCAACTTATTTGAAATTTTCCAGTATTTTCATATTGTAGGCACAAAAATTTAAAAATAGTTTTTATTAGTGAGAGAAACAAATGTTTTGTTGAGTAGAAATAAAACATTTATTTTCTGCAGATGGAAATTAGCCTCCTTCTTTGGAATGGACGTATCTGCTTTCCATTCCTTCATGTGAGATAAAGGAAAAGTCTATTATTAGGAAAAAAGGAGGTGGCATTTTCCCATCAGAGGCCAGCAGAGTATCTCTGAGACTATCAGAAGCTATCAGTTTATGAATAATACATACTGGATGGAACTGAAGTGGTAACCTGTATCAAATTCTTGCAAGATTCAAAAATAAAAATTTTCTCTTTGCAGAAAGCTTCCTTGTCTGTAGGAAAAAAAACCATAAAGGGTACATGCAAACAGAACAGAAACATATATGAGCTGACATACTCACAATAAATGACAAAAGATAAAATACACAGGCCCATGCACACTCCTGCACACACACAGACACACATTCCCATGCTCGTGTGCACATATACACGGCACATCCTAGTTTTAAAGCAGAACTAATGATAAGTAATCATCTTCAGAACAGCACTAATAAACTCATATTACACTGTCTGGACCTAACTACCTGGAATTAACTAACTGGAACTTAAAAGAAATCTTGACTAAACAATGGCATTGTTTAATAATAAAATCTCAGTAATAAACTCTATCGAGAGCTACGACTAAGACAATTTGCTCTTTCCAAAACATGAAAATATTTAAATATCATTAATAATAAAAGCTTGTCAAAATCATAGCAAAGTTTCAATTGTTTAATTATTTGAAATTAATCACATTAACATTTAAAGTTTTCTTATAATAATATCGAGCTGAATTTCTAAAAATATCTACAAGCATCCCATTGGAGAGCTGGTATACAGGAGGAACAAGGTAAAGAAGTAATTGTAGGAAACATTAAAAAAAATCCTTAATAACAAGGTGGGAGTGACTGAGTGGCTCAGTCAGTTAAGCATTTGACTTCAGCTCAGGTCATGATCTCACGGTTCATGGGTTCACCCCACGTCAGGCTCTGTGCTGACTGCTCAGAGCCTGGAGCCTGCTTCAGATTCTGTGTCTCTCTCTCTCTGTCTCTCTCCATCTCAAAAATAAATAAACATCAAAAAAAATCCTTAAAGAAGTAACTATGAAAGATGGAGAAAATGAAGAACATGTCTGCTGAAATCACTTGAATTTAGAGGTAGAAAAATTGCACAGATTACTTTATCTGACTTCTATATTTGTCACAGGCAAATAAACTAGGGAGTAAGGAAAATTGGGTCCATTTCTGCCACTGAGCAAGTGAGTCCCTGGGTCCACCAGTTCTTGATCTGACAGACTGCTCTTAAATGAGCTTTATTCTCCAAATTCTCTAATACTCTAATTCTCACCTATGTGATCACCAAAACAAGAGAGACTGTTAAATTCTCAATGCCCAAGTGCTGGTTATAGTCTTTTCAAATAATGAATGCTAGAATTAAATTTTTAAAAACCCATCAAGAGTGCCAAATATTGTTGCTTTTGCAGGCATAAAATCCTAATAATGTCTCTTTTTAAGTTTAACCCATTTAACGAAAACTAACTTTGTTCTGAGTAGAATACAGTTAACTTTGCTTAACCACATAAAATAAGTAAATTATATCATATACATCTGTGCAGATTTTTGTACCTGTGTTCAAATGTAAAATCGTACAAAATTAAATGTGGTTTTACTATCATATGCAGTAAGGTATTAGTGTTAATTGAAAACAAACCTCATTCAGTTCAAAAAGATAACAATAATATATTGCTGGACCAGATCATCTTCTAGAAAATGCTTATGCCATTTCTGATTTAGCTAAAAAACTGAATATGTACACAATTTTATATCCTGTCCAAATAGCTTTACTTTGATTGTCCTTATTTCCTTATTTGCTTTCATATAACTCCATTACATATTTTTTAGAATATATCCTAAAATGAGTACAGTATAGGACACTCTGATTTTTGTGGTGGACTTAGTGGACTTTCTGCTGTATAATACAGTAGTACTCCTAAATGTTCAGGCTATAGCATTTTTCATGCCTAATGAAATACTTTATGTTTTATTAAGATTTTAAATCATAACTTATTGTGATGGTTTCTTATTTTTATGAACATGGAAGTGACAGAATTCATTATTTTGCTAATAAGTTCTCTTAAAACTCATTCTTTTGATTCCATTTCTTAGGTCTATAAAGTGCTTATCTAAAATGAAAGCTATTGGCACCCCTGGGTGGCTCAGTTGGTTAAGTGTCGACTCTTGATTTTGGCTCGGGTCATGATCTAACAGTTTTGTGCGTTTGACCCCCATGTTGGGCTCTGTGCTGACAGTTCAGAGCTTGCTTAGGATTCTCTCTTTCTCTGCCCCTACCCTGTATGTGCTCTCTCGCTCTCAAAATAAATGAACTTTAAAAAAATCAACTGAGAAGCTGTGTACAAAAATAACTGGAATATCTATGTGATTATTTTATTGAATATTTCTCTTTAGGAAATAATGCTATAAATATTTTATTTCATTGTACGCATTAAAAGTCTAAATATATTTTATTGTCTTTTTTTTCCTTGATGTATCACTTAGCTGCAAGAAAGCTAGATTTTGAGTAATCTTTCTTTCCAAATAATTGGAATCACCTACTACCAAATGTTGTTTCTTCTTTATTGAATTCTTTGGTAATTATTCTTAGTACAAGACTGTGGAAAAAATAGCTGAATGTGTTATATTCCTCACCATGTTTTCATAAATTTATAGCCACTTCTGAAAGAGTTAGAACACTGGTTACAAACAGAATTTCTTAAGACTTCATATCTCTTGACTAACATATACTATACAGTAACACATTATTCCATTGTCTATCAGATGATACTATTAAATCACTATAAAGTTAAAATTATAAAATTTAGCTCAACACAAAATGCTTAGGATTATTAGCCTGTATTAATAGGTATTAACTACTTAAAAAAGATGCCTTTAAAAACTTCTTCACTCTCAAAGGTCAAAGTCTATTAGGTAAATGTTTGCAAATTTGGAAACATTTGTGGTAACAGTAATATGCTATGTGTTTTTCTTCTAAAGTTAGTTTAGTATTTGATTTGAAAATTGAGAGAAATTGGAGAAAAACTATAATGCACCATCTTCCCACCTTAGCACAAACATTATTGGTATTTACTTCAGCAACTTTCAGGTTTGTTCCCAGCCATATGCTTAGCTACATGCATAGTGTGCAGATAGTTTATACCTGGATTTCCATTAATGTTTTATCAAATACAACTATACACACCACAGAATCATTAAACTGTGTGGACAAGTCCACAAAGTGTATTTGCTATAATTTATTTACCATTTTCTTCTTGTCACAAAAGTGGATTGTTTCGAATTTCTATCACTATCACAGTATATTGAAATCCTTCTTCCAGATTTTGAAATGTTTCCTTATAAATATGTTTCAAGAAAGAGATTTCTGAAATAACTAGAATAGTCACTGAAAATGACTCTTGGTTCCTATGCTAAATTTCTTTCTAAAGAGTTTGTTACAATAAATCCAGTAATATGTTTTATCAAATATGCCAAGTACATTTTAACAAACAAACAAAAAATCCTTTAGTGTTGTTTGTAAAATATAATATCCCCAGTTTACATGCCTACTTTCTAATAAGTATAATGAATTATTTAACTTTGAACACATAATTATATATTATTACATTTAAAGCATTATTAGATCTCTAAAATAACATTTTCAATGTGAATAGAGCCTATCTATTAAAATAGGTGATCTTTTGTAAATTGTGATTTTGTAAGATGATCATATTTAGGACATTAGGTAAACTGAGTACAAATGTGTTACCATCTCTTGATGGTACCACACCAGCTCTTAATTTTAATATCGTGTTTTATCTTCCCTTTCCCTGTGCAAACATCTTCCCCACTAACCTAAATGTAAAATATAAAACAGATTTAATACTCATCCAGAACCACCGTATTTTAAATATGAATTTCACAAACTGCTGATACTTTGAAATGCATCAAACAGAAACAACAGAAATTTATACTTCATGATAATTACCTTGAAGTTACAAATTATTCACCTAATAAAGGAGTGAAAAGTATATCTGTTGTTTTTCAGGTTGCAGATGTATTGAGTATAACATACAACTAAGGCTATTTGCAAAGGGCATGATCAGTTCGCAGACAAACCAAGACAAACTGGGGTTTAAATGCTTGCGGCACTGAGCAGTTTACTTAAATCCTCATCTGTTTCATCTGTCAAGTGAATATAGTAATGAGAATATTTCATTCTTTTTTGATTATTAAAGAGATGATACATGCCTGCATAATAAATTCTCAAAATGGAAGCTATCATATGAACACTCGGGGTTTAATTTCTCTCTTGAACTTCATTGTTCCATTTACTTAACCATCTACATTTCATCAGACAATCTAGACTAGACTCTACCAAAATGAAGCACTGTCACCTAGTTGATTTATACTTTTTAAATATAGCACTGATAAATACCAAAAACAGACACAAGTTCCTAAAATGACCTGCATCAGTGAATATGATTTACAGCAAATTAGTTATTATGGGCTCAAGTATACTAAGGTACTCAGATAATTTTACAAAGCACAGCCACATAGACAGGAATAAGGATGATGTGGTTGGATGTGCTGGAGAGAAGCATCTGCATGTCTTCTAATATTTTTTAAAAAAATTTTTAACGTTTTATTTATTTATGAGAGAGAGAGAGAGACAGAGAGAGCGTGAGCAGGGAAGGGTCAGAGAGAGAGGGAGACACAGAATCTGAAACAGGCTCCAGGCTTTGAGCTAGCTGTCAGCACAGAGCCTGACACGGGGCTCGAACCCACAAGCCGTGAGATCATGACCTGAGCTGAAGTTGGGCGCTTAACTGACTGAGCCACCCAGGCGCACTGTCCCCTCATATTTGTATCCTAAGAATTAAAGTAGCATGCTTCATATTTCAACGGTATCGTTCTAAAGACACAGTTTGTCTTTACAATTTGGAAAGTTCTTCCTGACCAATAATATTAGATAATGAATTTTAAATATTCTGAGTAACTTTAAATTTAATCATACTTTGCAACCAGTATATGGAGAATGTATCTTTTAAAAAGGTTATTATTTAATAACATGTATGACTATGGTAGAGTGAAAAGATCCTTAATATTATTAATATTATGATAAAATATTTTCACTTTATAATTTCAATTTTTAAAATAAATATTTAGGTGGTTCCAAAATAAGAACCTTATCTCTAACCAGTGAGTCACCTAAAATTTGTAAAACATATAATATTCGTAAAATAGTGAAGCCTAAGAAAGCCTTGCTTTCACCAAAATATGATATTAAAATGCTACTTTGAATAACGTAAATCTTAAATGAATGCCTGAGAAGAATTTTTAAAAGGCAATTAAATCTGGGGGAAGAAAGGCAAAGGGAATTAGAGAGCCAAGATCCCTTGTATTTTGAATGTACTTCTGTGTATGACTTGGACCTCAATGGAGCTTTTGAACCATTAACTTCAATTACACTGAAAACCCCAAACAAACCCCGGGCACTGTAAATCTCATTAATTTTAAACACATGGGGACTGAAATAAATGGACTTTGAATTAACTCAATCCAAATTACCTAATATTAAAATATAATTGGAATTCAGTTGCTTTAAACTGCTTGCCAGTCTTAAAGGCAGAATAGATTGCAATACTAAGGTTTGTTATAATTCTATCTGCTTTTGAAGTTTTAGAATAATATCTTTCTAAGTAAGGTATGATTCCAAAATTGGGAAAATAAAGGAATTTCCACTGATATTTCCATATATTTCCTTAAAGTTGGAGGACATTTTAACAAATTTCAGCTCTAGAAGAGGGAAATTTTACCATGAGTTGGTTAAACTAGATACTAAATTCCAAACTTAAGTATCAACTACTAAATATCCCTGATAATCTATTATTTTCAGTAAAATTATAATTTCCGTATTTGTAGGCTTCATAGTATAATCTTTCCTATAGTGGTGAGGCAAAGTATGATTTTAATATCAACTTAGCAATACGAAAAATATTATAAAAGGAATAAGAAAATGTAAATAATAAGAGTAAAAAAAAAAACGTATTGCTAAAATGAGATCAGATATTCCAAAAAGAAAGATAAACCATTTTGAAAAAGCCTGCCACTTTTTTGAAGTCTTGTATCATTAACCCCATACACTTATAAAGTCACTGTATGAAAGCATTATTGTAATAACTTTGTGTTATTTGTATTAGCCTTTATAAAATCTGATTGTTAAATGTTTAAGAGCTGCATTTCATCAGGGCTCCAATTATTAATCTTCTATTTATAAGTTAAAAAAAACCCTGTTAAGCCTAGAATAAATGTTCATGCATACTATGTCCCTCCAAGTTACATTTACAGAAAACTATTTAAGCCAATCCACCTTGAAAGGCCATGATATACACACGCAATGTTGATACCTGAGAAGAAATGTGCTTTGAAGCCCTTCTTGGAAACAGTATTGTCAGATCTGAATTCAATTCTCATATTGTTGAACTGAGATGTGATCACTTCAGGAACTTCGGCACCACAAAATTTGCCATGCAATTTAGACTCAGAGGAAAGGCCACTCCAAATCTCCACATAATCATATTTGCAAACCTAGAAAAAAGACAGTTATTATAGTCACCAGATTTTAAGAGTCTCATGTTTACCAACTGAGCTAGCGGAGCACTGTATAGTCTCCAGATTTTAAAGCGTCAGATGACTGACATTTATTTTTGAAAATTTTACTATTTTTTTTCTCTCTTTAGTCCTCTCGTAGTCAAACTAGATTTAATAGGTAAAGAAAAAATCAGGGAGAAGTCCAAACATGAGGCGGGTGCCGTGAAAAATAGACTAATGAATTGTACTCTGAATACTTATTTGTATATACAAATATGTGTTTGTTTATATGTATTTACAACATGTATTTTTTCCAAAGAATAGAGTTTAGGCGAACTGAGATGAATATTTGTTGAGATGATGATGCTCATGGTCACAAGAAGAATAACCTTTGCTGCCTTAAAAAATAATAATAAATGCTTAAATTTTCACTAGGAACTTTCTTTCACTAAAAGAAGTTGTCATTTGCTGTCTTGTTTAATGCTGACAACAATTACATAAAATTGAACATTTAGGGGTGCCTCGGTGGCTCAGTAGGTTAAACGCCTGACTCGTGGTTTTGGCTCAGGTCATGATCTCACAGTTTGTGAGTTCCACCTTGGGATTCAGTCTCCATCTCTCACTGCCCTTCCCCTGTTTGCTCCCAATCTCTCTCTCAAAATAAATAAAAATAAACTTTAAAAAAGAAAAAGAAAAGAAATATTTTAAAAATTGATATTTAAGTCTCTGAAACAACTATTAACAACAGAAACATTCCTTTTTATTGTAAAGATATGAAAATTGAGGTTCAGAAATTAAGTATCATGTCCAAAACCGTACTTATCATACGTGGCAGTTCAGTGAAAACAGCACAGAGTTTGGCTGGGTCCAGTGCTGTCTCCCAGAAACACGGGGTTCTAATCAGAAGAGTACTCACAGGAAATTTCAAAGGAAACAGACACTGGCATTACAAGAAAAAGGATACTCTGCCTTTCAAATTCATCAAATAAATTGATATTTCTTGATTTCTCTGAGTTACTAGGCACTCTAAAGTTACTCTGTAGCTATGCTGCAGGATTGCAAACAAATAAACTCTTATGCTGTGGAATGGAGAGGAGAATTTACACTAGAATACAATAGACTCATTCTGATTTATATGTAATGTACTAACACCAAAATGGAAGAAGCTACGTGAATGCCAGGTATTCTTAAGCAATTTCATGGCTATTCTAACAGATGTTTCCATAATACACTTCTCCAAAGTTCCAACAAGGCACTTTCTAAAGAATATATCTTGCACCAATGACCTTATTACATAAAGTGTAATTAGCAAGGTTTAACAATGCATATGATTGAACCCTGGGGCACGATCTGTACTTTGCAATATGTCAACTCAAATTACTGTTTCTTGTGATATTAATTAGGTGATAAATAAACAAAAGGTTGTTAGGAAAAATTTACAAGTTTTCTGTTTACTTTGTACAACTGCAACCTCTGTTTAGAGAGGGCTCTGACACGGAATAGGAGAATGTTACTAAGGTTAAAGTGGTTTTGACATATCTTTCCTTTGGATATCAATATAATGAATACAAAAACGGAGTTTCAACTTTGCCCGATATTCTGTAAGTCAAGTTTTTGCTCATGTCTTTATTTTAAGTAACCAAGACATCAAACCACAAAAATACACAGAACTCTAAAACAGCCTTCCACATAGTAACATCATTATAAGTTTAAGAAATTTGGGATATCTTCTAGAGTTTATAAAGGGTCTTTCCAGAAATAAAGAACACCACCCATGGGAAAAATGTCTTCAGAATACAATAACCCATTTATTTAAAACTTTCTATCCTCTATCCTCTTGAATATAAACTTCTAGCCTTCCTAGTAACATCTATCAACTAATGAATCAAAATGTCATATCTGTTACAACTAATAGCTTTAGGGGACACTGAGGGAGTAGAAGTCATTCAACACTAAGTTCATATCACACCACAGAACTGGTAGGGAGATGATCATTTTCAAAAGGGGTTGCTCATATGAAAGCTTTTGTAAAATTGCTATAAAAACATTTTCTCCATTTCAATATTTCTCCAAATTTCAGGGAATTGTTAAAGGATAATGATATTTCATGTGAACAAAGCATGTCAGAAATATAAATGGCAGTTTTTGCCATCATAAAACATACACATGATATAAGGAAGGTCTCAAAAGAGATCAACTGAGCTCTAAAATTCTATCTATAATTTTCTGAAATATGTATGTTATTCACATGTCATATTTTAATTTCTCTAAAGAGACACAAAAGTCAGGAACTTCTTCTTACCTCAAAGCCATTAGTAGAACTAAAAAAAATGCACACGAGTGCCTTGATGGACTACTATATGCAGAATTAAGAGAAAAAAAGTGATTAAAAAGAAACAAAGAAAACAAGGAAGGGGGAGAAAACAAAGATACATACGCAAAGATAAAATAATGGTATAAAAATCCCTAAATATCACCAACTATTATTGCCCAGGAGATAGATACAATATATTTCTGTTCTCTCACTTCTTTACAAGCGATCAACATATATGTATCAGAGACAAAATAATTTTTGAGTTAATTTTATCATACTTAGAAGTTTTACATTTTTTTTAATGTTTTTATTTATTTCTGAGAGAGAGAGAGAGAGAGCGTGAGCAGGGGAGGGTCAGAGAGAGAGGGAGACACAGAATCTGAAACAGGCTCCAGGCTCTGAGTTAGCTGTCAGCACAGAGCCTGATGCAGGGCTCGAACCCACAAACCGTGAGATCATGACCTGAGCTGAAGTCGGGCACTTAACCGACTGAGCCACCCAGGGTCCCCCATACTTAGAAGTTTTAAATTATGTTTATTTTAAAATAAGCACAGGAGTCACTGGAATAAAGGATATGGGAGTTAGAAAAAGAAAAGAAAAGGAAGTGGGAAAGCTCAAACAAAACTGAAATTAAACCAGTGTTGACCAATCATACAAAGGACACAGTCCTAAACGTTCTCATTTCTAGACTTGACATTCTATTTGAATTTGTTTTGTGTGTACTAGCACACAGGAATTCTCAAAGAAATGATTTCACTTGTTTGAATGTGGTCACCTGGTAGAAAACGGGATCTTTATTACAATCAGGTATATTTTGTAAAGGAAAGATAGGGTCAACTAAATTATTCTTTCATTGAGATTAAAAATTAATCTTTATTTGTAAATCATGAACATAGTCATAAAGAGAACCTACTTACTGAAAATATACCAAAAATATACTCATTTGCACAAATAAAATATACCAGGTTAGTTATTCTAAATGGCTTATATATTTTATTTATTTTAGAGAGTGGGGGGAGAAGGGCTGAGGGACAGAAAGAGAATATTAAGCTGGCTCCCCATGCTCAGCCTGGAACTCGACATGGGTCTCAGTCTCACGGCTCTGGGATCATAAGCTGAGCAGAAACCAAGAACTGGATACTCAAACGACTGACCCACCCAAGTGACCTTAAATAGCTATTTTTGTTATGACTCAACCAGTGGATTTTAGTTGATTAATGGTTTTAGAAAAGTCTATGTAACATGACGCTGACTCTCATTTTTCATATTTCTTTGATAAATCGAGCTGTATAATAATACAATAAGTAAAAACTCCCTGTAGGTTATTTTCAGTCTCCCAGAAACAGTCTGAAATATCATCCAATGTTGGGGCACCTGGGTGGTTCCATCAGTTAAGCACCCCACTTCGGCTTAGGTCATGATCTTGCAGTTCATGAGCTCAAGCCCTACGTTGGGGCTCACTCTCCAGCTCAGAGCCTGGAGCCTGCTTTGGATTCTATGCCTCTCTCTCTGCCCCTCGCATGCTCACACTCTGTCTCTCTCTCCCTCACAATAAACATTAAAAAAATAAATATATCATCCAATGCCAACAGGAATTATAAGCAGCTGCAGAAATGAAGAGTACAGCAAGGAAAGATAACATCTATATGACTGTACTACTGAAACCTTTCCCTCCCCCCCTTCCATTTACCAGATTGTCTTCAGAGGTTCCCAAAACACACAGAAAAACATACATTTATTGTTCACTTACTTCATTGCCTTCCAATTCAAAAAACTCAAACTTCATTGAAATTCTGTATTGGGTTGGTGCAACCACTTGCCACACACAGTTCTTGTTAGGAGGGTACTCCTTGGGCCAGCCTGGGGTGGTTATAGTGCCATTAAGTTTGGTGAGAAGTCCGCCACAAGCCGCTAGAAGGAAAGAAAAGGACAAACTTTTCTCCTAATCAAGTCATCCCCTTCTTAGCACTTTTCCATCAATAACCAAACATCTCAGCATTAAATTTCAACCATCTTCCAGATTTTTAAAAGTCTAGAAAGCCTCAGTCTCTGTTCCTTAGTTTTGAGTACAACTATTTTAATTATCTAATTCCATTTATAAGGCGTTAATTTGTAGTTTTGGATCCAAGCAAGCGATGGCTGTATGACAACATTGCAGATCACTTTAAGGTTGGCTACGCAACAGAAAGAAAACTGGGAGTCAGTTCTCTTATCTTTCAAATGGGTAGAATAATATCTACACAATATGGCTGTGAGCAGTAGTGGAAAGATAAGCATAAAGCACAATAAAGGCTGATGTAGTGAGACCAGAATCAGTTGTTTATTTCTTCAAACTCTTTTTCCCCAAGATAAGCAATTCTTGGAGTTACTGAGCTGGCAAGCAGGATAAACTATAGTAAATAGATCATATTTGTTATCTGAAAACCTTGTTTAACAATTATTGTTCTTCCCTTTTGGATGATCTATTTAAAAGAAGTACTATTTAATACCTCACCTCTCTTCCTTATTATTAGTGAAATTAGAAAAATAAGAGTATCCAAAATTGAAAAGAATATATATTGTACAAGGTTTAGAATGAACTCCCAGGGAGTTAAGAGTTCCCTAAAGTACCTGTTCTCTTTATTTTAATTGTCTTTGTGTATATATGTGTATGTATGCATGTATGTGTGTATATTTCTACATTTATAAATGTACTGTAAAAGCTACCAGGACTTTCATATTTATCACTTTTCAATAAATTATTATAAAGTAAAATAACTGTTTTTAGGCACCACACCGAACTGTCATGTTACTTTATTACTGTTTGGTATACAATTCCCTCTGTTTTTTAAAGATACCACATTGCCTACTGGGTCTATTTTATCTGAGTACAGCGAGCAGATAAGTAGTTTAATAGATAGGATGGAGACTTTTGTCAAAGAGAAAAGTTGAGATTTTTAAGGAGAAATAGGGAGGCTGACTTTTAAAAATAGGTCAGTAAGCAAAGACACCTCCCACCTTTGCTACTATTACCCCCTCTACTGCAGATACAGTAGACAACAAGGTGCTCATTTTTAAGAGTTGACATTTACATTTTTGTGGAACCCACCGAAAGTAAACAATAAACACATCACGATAAGAAGTAACGTTAAATTGCTACAAGCTCTATGAAGATGATTTAGGCAGACACCTTGAGAGAGGAATAAAAGAGGAAGTGACCAGAGGAAGGAAGATCAGTCCGTTTACTTGTAACTCAAGTATGGGGCCTGTAACAGGGTGAAGCAGGAGAGATGGGAAAAAAAGAAGCAGCTTTAAATTCTGAAGGAAGACATCATAGGACATGGTAACAAAACATTGTGCAAGAAACCTCACCTTAGAATGTGCAGAGGAAATGGGGAAAACAGCAAGATCACTTTTTTATGAATCATTTATTAATAAAACACATTTAGCTCCCACTTTATGTCTGTGCTAGATACTAGAGATACAAAAATAATTCAGATCCACAATTCTGCACTTTAACAAAGGTGTACCCATAAAATATGTTAAGAAAAGGTAAAAATAAATGATGGATGGATAAAAATGTAGGTTTAGACAGAGATAAAAAAAGAAATAGATAGATGGGTGATATAGATAAATAGTGAGAGCAAGAGAGAGAGAGAAGTACAGGTATAAATAAGGTGGCCTGGTAACCCAAAGGAGGAAATGACTGGTTCTATAACAAGAATCCAGGCTAAGAGTCATGTTGGCTATGACTACACACTGAGTCTTACCAGTTGAGGAAAGAGGTTTCTGTAGAGGAAAGGAAAGAGGGAAGCAGAAGGAAAGACAATGAGAGGATACAAACAAAAGAATGAATGGGGTGGTGGTGGGGCTTTGGGGGGTTCAGGCGGGAAGTGCCCTACCTTCACAGCCCCTCTTGTCAGGTCCCAGCTCGTAGCCTGGCTCACACGCGCACTGGTAACTGCCCAGTGTGTTCAGACATCGCTGCTCACAGCCCCCACGGTCAGGTTTGGCGCACTCATCTTCCTCTGCAAAGATGGCGAGAGTTAGAGAACAACTAGATAAAATATTTGGTTTTACATATTAAGGCGTAAAATTTTCTGAAAATATGACACTTAATAACTGAATAAAACTGGGACAACTGATTTCTTCAACAAAGGAGCAGGAGCAATTTGCAAGCCCTTCATAGGCGGCATACCAGAATTCATGTCACTGCAATCTAAGAAGAGTATAAGAACCAAGAGAAGGACTAGAATCTTCTGTTAGGGCCAAGTGGAGATCACCTTATCTCAGATAACTATGTGGGGCTTTTTTTTTCTGATTTTAAGGTGAAGTAATTCTTACAATGTATAAAATATCCAGAATAAGATAGAAAAGCTTACTGAAAAAAAATATGGCATCACCTGTTGATTTCATAGTATAGTTTGTTAGATATCCTAAGAAGTGCTTTTAAAGAAATGCTATTAAGAAACAGTTTATGGTCAATATAAATTAAATATAAATTAAAAAGAAAGAAAATTCAGAAACCTACTGGACCTCTTTAAGGGGCACCTGAGTGACTCAGTCGGGTAAGCATCTGATTTTGGCTCAGGTCTCAAGGTTCATGAATTCTGGCCCCATGTTGGGCTCTGTGCTAACAGCCCGGAGCCTGGAGCCTGCTTTAGATTCTGTGTCTCCATCTCTCTTTCTGCCCCTCCCCAGGTCATGCTCTGTCTCTACCTCTCTCTCTCTCTCTCTCAAAAATAAATAAAAATTAAAAATTAAAAAAAAAAAGTCTACCGGACCTCTTTAAATGTAAGGCATTCAGTGTTTTCTATATAAACACACTGATTCAGGAAACATAAAAATTCCATATTTTGTAAATACATATACTATTTTAATTATATGTGAAAATATAAATATATATGAAATATATACACATGAAAAACATACACTATTTAAAATAGCATATATAATAAAGTATTCCATAATCTCAATCTTCAGGAATAACTTCGTGTGAGTTAAGAAAATAGGAAAGAGTATTCTCAGCAGAAACTCTGCATTGGCCAAAGTCCAAGCATTTTTGATAACCAAATACAGAAACATCACAGGAGAGAATCTTAATAGTATGTTCCTTCTGCTGTAAAGTACTACATATAGAGAAGACCTAAAGCACGTAAATGTACATTTTAATAAACACTTGTTACATCTAGTGGAAGCACCAAGGCCTTTCAAATTATCTGGCGAATATCAAAGTAATTCTCAGGGAAAATCCATTATATTGTTCTTTAAGTAACCAAAATGTTAAAATGTTTGGTTATTAATCAACTGAATTTTGACTTACACAACTAAAGCCATCATTTATTCTATAAAAATCAGTGTAGGGAAAGTTTTGTTTCTCCTCCCATAAAAGAGTTTTATTTTACAATGACACACTTAATGTTAAGTGCCTTGAATTTTCCAAATGCAAATTTGATACTATTTGTACGAAAATGCCTTTCTTTTTACCTAAGTAATAGATACCAAGTATGAGACATGAAAACATACTAAAATTTGGTTATGAAAGTTAATATTAAAGCTGATCAATAATAATTCTTTGTCAAAAAGGCATTTTTGGTATCAGAATATCCTATGGAGGCCATACATTATTTCCATCATGGTAGAATATTATTACCTACAGGATGGTTTAGAAATGCTGTCACTTGGAAATAAATTGATGAATGACATGTCAGTAAACCACCTTCTGGTTATGAATCCTATTTTTATTATGTTGCAAATGTTTTCTCCTTGTCTGCATTCCCTTTCTGGATTTTGCCATTATGACTATTTCAGAAAAAGCGAACGACAGAATATCCTAATGGATCTCCCAGCCTGTGCTAGAAAGTTCCAAATTCCAGTATCATACCGGTAATCTTTTACTATCAAAAGTCATCCAAATGTCCTTCCCAACAGTGCCTTAAGTATAACTTGCCTTCTTCGCTCTAAGTGAAGTGTCACATTTACTCCTCACAAAGGAAATTTCACCCTTTAAATTACTTCGAATTACCTTTAAAAAAATTGGCAGCAAAGCCGGCCTTGTTCACAGTTCCGTCAGAAACGAATTTCATCCACAAGGCATTGGAGGTAGATCTGATGTCTTCTGGTTTCTCATAACCACAGAAACGCCCTATCAAAGGGCTATTGTCACTGCTTCCGTCTCGAACTTCTAGATAGTCATAGGCACAGCTGTCATGTCTCTCAATCTGCAGTAATAAAAATATGCAAAGATATATCTTTATAACACTTTTTTCAATGTTTACCTATTTATCTTGATGGAGAGAGTGTGTGTCCGTGAGCAGGGACAGGGGCAGAGAGAGGGAGGGAAAGACCATCCCAAGCAGGTTCCTTGCTGTCAGCGAGAGATGGAATTAAGATGCAAATGCTTAACTGACTGAGCCACCTTGGCGACCCTGTGAAGACATATCTAATTAATAGACAAAATCATTTCTATACAAAGAGTACAATATTTCCTCAGTGCTAAAGTGCTGACATGGTCACATAACAAATCACTTACAGAGCTTTACTTGGGAGTGTGCACAATATCACAATATCACCACCTATGAATAAAGGGCATATTTTTCTGGTAGACAGAGAGAGGTAAAAAAAAAAAAATCTATGGAAGAATGCATCTACATGCATCCGAATCAATAAAAGTTAACTGGCTCGTAAAAGAAAATAAAAATACAAGTAGAAATCCTTTGGAAAACAAAGCTAAAAAAAATACAGACTGAAAATTATTAACAATCTGGGTCAACTATGCTATAAAGAATGTATAATTTATTCTGAAACATAAAATTGCTGATAGTTTATCAACAACACTGTTATTTTATTCACAGAGAAGCTTGATTCAAATTCTGTTGATAAATATTGCACTGTTTAAGTTTATAAATCTCTTTTTAAAGAAAAATCTGATAATATAAAATTACATTCTTCTTGTCCATGCAATTCTTTACCCATAGTCGGCACAGCTGTAGAAAGACTACTATAGAGTAGAATGATATACTATATATCATGTGTGTATATATCATGATATATACTATATACTAGAATCAGCACTGCCTATCTCTTACTCAAGGTAACATGGCTGTTCAGGTGAGCCTTTTTACCCCAACACACTCCTCTCAAGCCCTGTAATGTATAGGAACTCAATCTCTTTCTTTAAACAACTAAATGGTTGTTTACCACAACCTGAATGGACGAAATTGCTGGTACAGTCGGTTGGAGAATTTAATTGATGATTTGTTAATATGTCAATACATTAAAAATTACAGTCTTCAAATAAGATAGTGTAAGAAAACATAGAAACAAATAGTCTTTGAAGTTCAGATTAAGTCAGAACTAATTACCACATTTGCCGCTTTCCTTTTCTCAGTCACAAATCAGGATTAATTCACTCCTTCAACAATATCCAGTGCCTATTCTATTTTAGGCACTCTTCTCACTGTTTGCTATGCATCCATTTTTTTTCTTTCCAAGATTTTATTTAACTTCAAGTTAGTTAACATATATTGCAGTACTGGTTTCAGGAGTAGAACCCAGTGATTCATCACTTACATATATATATATATATAAAACACCCAGGGCTCATTCTAAAAAGTGCCCTCCTTAATACCCATCACCCATTTAGCCCATCCCTCACCCACCTTCCTCCAGCAACTCTCAGTTTGTTCTCTATAGTTAAGAGTCTTTTATGGTTTGCCTCCATCTTTGTTTTTATCTTATTTTATTTTTCCTTCCCTTCTCTTATGTTCACCTGTTTTCCTTCTTAAAGTTCACATATGAGTAAAATCATATGGTATTTGTTTTTCTCTGGCTGACTTATTTCACTTAGTATAGTATACTCTAGTTCCATCCACATCATTGCAAATGGCAAGACTGTATTCTTTTTTATGGCTGAGTAATATTCCATTGTACATATATACCACATCTTCTTTAGCCATTCATAATTGATGGACATTTGGGCTCTTTTCCTAATTTAACTATTTTTAATAGTGCTGCTATAAACATTGTGGTGTGTGTGTATGTCTTTTAATAAGTATTTTTGTATCCTTTGGATAAATACTTAGTAATACAATTGCTGAATTGCAGGGTAGTTCTATTTTTAAGTTTCTGAGGAAACTCCACACTATTTTTCAAGGTGACTACAAGAATTTACATTCCCACCAACAGTGTAAGAGGGTTCCCCTTTATCTGTATCCTTATCAATATCTATTGTTTCCTGTGTTGTTAAATGTTAGCCATTCTGACCGGTGTGAGGTGATATCTCATTGTGGTTTTGACTTGTATTTCCCTGATGATGAGTGATGTTGAGCATTTTTCCATATGTCTGTTAGCCATTTGTATGTCTTACAATGAACTATATCATTTACAAATGCACCAAAACCAATAAGATACCTAGAAGTAAACCTAACCAAAGAGGTAAAAGATCTATATTCTGAAAACTACAGAACACTTTTAAAAGAAATTGAAGAAGACACAAAGAAATGGAAAAATATTCCATGCTCATGGACTAAAAGAACAAATTATGTTAAAATGTCTATACTGCCTAAAGAAATCTACACATTCAATGGAATCCCTATCAAAATAACACCAGCATTCTTCACAGAGCTAGAACACACAATCCTAAAATTTGTATGGAACCAGAAAAGACCTTGAATAGCCAAAGCAATCTTGAAAAAGAAAAGCAAAGCTGGAGGCATCACAATCCCAGACTTTAAGCTGTATTACAAAGCTGTAATCATCCAGACAGTATGGTACTGGCACAAAAAACAGACCCATAAATCAATGGAACCGAACAGAGGAGCCAGAAATGGACCCATAACTATATGGTATGCAGCCTTCAGCAAAATAACAAAGAGCCTTACTCTCCTGGACCTTACATATGACTATGGATAGAAAGCAAAGGGATAACAAAGAGGATACATGATTAAATCATAAAATATTAGCAACAAATAAATTTTATGGAAAAATATGCAGTGAAACAAGAGAAGAAGTATAAGAAGTAGCACACACAGGAAAGAGGGTGAGGGGGAGGAAGAGAGGGGGAATCTTAAGCAGATTCCACACCCGGAGCAGAGCCCAACGCGGTGTCTCGATCCCAACACAGGAGGACTCGGTCTCACAATGTGAGATCATGGCCTGAACTGAAATCAAGAGTCAAACACTTAACCACTGAGCCACCCAGGTGCCCCTACTCCTTTCAAATCAGAGTTCTCTATAAATATGAGAGAACATTTCCAGATACCAAAGGTTTTCTTTTGTCAAAGGAACACACACACACAAATATCCCCAGCTCTCCAGGCGTAGACTTGATAAACGAATAAACAACACGGAACTAGTGACCAAGTGCAAGGGAAAGAACCAAAGGTGTCAGCAAGCCAACCTCTCCTCACCTGCTTGAGCAGAACAGAAAGCATTGCTCCTGACTCCCAAATCATTTTGGAAGAGAAGAGAAAGAATGAATTAGAGGAAGAAAAGACACGAGAACACACAATAAAGAACCTGCTTTTCAAAAGTCAATTAAGAAAAATAAGGGGCACTTAGGTGGCTCAGTTGGTTAAGTGTCTGACTTTGGTTTGGGTTCAGGTCATGATCCCACGGTTCGTGAGTTCAGGCCCCACATAGGGCTCTGTGTTGACAGTATAGAGCCTGCTTGGGATTCCCCCCCATCTCCCTCTCTCTCTGCCCCACCCACCTCTCTCTCTCTCTCTCTCTCTCAAAAGTAAGTAAAAATTAAAAAAAAAGAAAAATAAAATTGTTTTATACTATAAACCATACTGAGTAAAAAATAATACGGTTAATTTGAATTTGTTTTTAATTACTATTTTGAGTAGATAACTGCCTTTTAAAATTACTGTATTAACAAGGAAGAAATCAAAATAGACACTGCTGAAAAAGAAGCAAAAAACTTTATATTTCTTCAGTGATTAAAAAGAAACAGGATAATGGATATTTTCCTACACATAAAAGTCACTCTGTTCTTATAACAGATATGTAACAGATCTTTCTAAATTTTAATTTAAAGTACCTGTATATTTAGGTTACTTAGTAATCAAGCAGAGGTTTAAATATTTTATATTATACACAAAGTGCAAATATTTCATGGGTGAAATGCATCAAAATGGCGAATTTTAGGATTAATTCTACCAGTACCTATTTATGAATAATGTATTACTTACATATTAAATATCATGCACTTGGTGTTAGGGCTAACAAAACAGAAATATACACTGTATTCTTAGGAGTATGCCACAGCTGTTCAACTGCTTAGAAAATAAAATGTGCCTCATATATATATTTATGATATTATCCCTGTACAACAACACTCCTAGATATCTTATCAATGATCTCGATGATCTTTGTTTACATATTTTTCCAGTTTAACTGCCTTAATCCTAATTGCAGTGTGAGCATAATGACTGCCCTATTGGTTTTGGTTATAATTATACCTCTTCAACTACATCTACACAAGAGTAATGATGGTGAGCACGAATGAAAGTTTGAGTTCTTTTATTTATGTCATTTGTGTAATATTTTCTCCAACCATATACTTCATAAATATACAGAACGGATAGAAATAAATATGATTGAAATTAAAGAGTCGATAAGTGCACTGGTATTATTTCAGTAAGCTCCATGTGAAAAAGAACACCAAAGTCAAAGATTTATAAAAACAAAAAAAGAGGGGTGCCTGGGTGGCTCAGTTGGTTAAGCAACTGACTTCGGCTCTTCATGATTTCGTGGTTCATGAATTCAAGCCCCGTGTCAGGCTCTGTGCTGACAGCTCAGATCCTAGAGCCTGCTTCAGATTCTGTGTCTCCCTGTCTCTCTTCTCCTCCCCCCCTCATGCTCTGTCTCCTCTCTCAAAAATAAATAAACATTAAAAAAAAAAGAAAAATATAGTAGTTTCTTCTTGAATTACAGCATGGACACAGTTCATATCTGGAACCTGAATGCAATGTCATGCTTAATTACATGTATAATAAATATGTCTTGAAAATGATGATGCTGATTTATTATAGACGTTAGGATAACCAGAGCATGAACCATATTCAAATGGGGCAAGGTTATCATAATGTAAGCAGACCTCATATGTACACATGGGATACAACAAATGTGATGGTAAGCTCTGAGCAGTTGTTGGAAAACTGTATTTAAATGATATTAGAAGTAGATCCAAACACACAAAAGGAGAGCGAGTACCAAGACTAGCCAGAAAGGGGTTAATATTACATTTGATTACTGTGTGGGTGTTCATGCCTCTACTAGCATGTTAGAAAGGAAGCATGTAAAAGCCGAGTGACATTTATTTAGCAAGAACCCAAATCAATTAAACATAACTTACAGTAGTCAGCCTCTCATTCCAAAATGCAAACTCGTGCAGAGCTTTGTGCTCAGTGTATGTGTGTGAGTTTGATGCTGAAGGAAAAGCCAGCCTTCAAAGAAGGGACTATCTCGGGCTTAGGACCCATTTGCACACTTTGCCTTCATTTTATAACCAAATTTCCACATAAATATTGCAAAAGCATCTATCTAGTTATTTGTAAGAAGCTCTGAAAACTCTCTAGCTTCTAGATAATAGTTTTAATAGAAGCTCCCCTATGTCCCTGAGAAACTGAAAATGGATTGATAAATTCTCTGTTTGATTCAACAATCCCATTTCTGGGTATATACCTAAAAAAAATTGAAAGCAGGGTCCCAAAGAGATATTTATACATTCATGGTCATACCAGCATTATTCACAATCATCAAAGGTGGAAGTAATCCATATGTCCATCAGTGGATGAACGAATCCACAAAATGTCAAATATATAAAATGGAATGTTACTTATCCTTAAAAAGGAGAGAAATTGTTTCATGTGCTACAACAGGGATGAACTTTGTGGGTATTACACTGAGCGAAATAAGCTGGTCACAAAAAGGCAAGAAGTGAATGATTCCACTTACATGAGGGTACCTAGAGTTGTCAAATTCATAGTGACAGAAAGTAGGAAAGTGGTTGCCAGAGTTTGGGGGTAGGGAAGAAAGGGAGTTTTTTTTTAGTATAAAGTGTCTGCTTTGTAAGGTGAAAAGAGTTTTAGAGAGTAGTTGTACAACAATGTGACAGTACTTAACACTAATGAACTGCACACTTTAAAAATGGTTAAGGTAGGACCACTTCAGTGGCTTAGTCAGTTAAACATCCAATTCTTGGCTTCAATTCAGGTCATGATCTCACAGTTCGTGAGTCTGAGCCCCACATCTGGCTCTGTGCGGACAGCATGGAGCCTTCTTAGGATTCTCTCTCACCTTCTCTCTCTGCTTGTCCTCTGCTAGCTCTTTGTCTCAAAATAAATAACTAAACTTAAAAAATGGTTAAAATGGTAAATTTTATACTTATTTTACTATACTAATAACTGTTAGACTCTAGTTTTAAAATACAATTAATGTAATCCACTACATAAATGATTATACTTTTAAACATAATATAATTTAAAATTGTATACACAGAGAACAACACTAAAGTCATTACTTTTTGTTTTGCAGAGAAAAATGTTTAAGAAAAGTATGCAAAGGGGCGCCTGGGTAGCTCAGTTGGTTAAGCATCCAACTTCAGCTCAGGTCATGATCTCATGGTTTGTGGGTTTGAGCCCCACGTCTGGCTCTGTGGGAACAGCTAGCTCAGAGTCTGGAGCCTGTTTTAGATTCTGTGTCTCCCTCTTTCTCGAACCCTCCCCTGCTCATGCTGTCTCTCTGTCTCAGAAATGAATAAAACATTAAAAATATTTTTAAAAAATTAAAATATGACAAAAAACCTAATGTCAATTAGCATTTACCATTAAAAATAAATTAATTTGGGAGAATCTCAATGTCTGTGTGGATTCCCAATAAGTACCCTACTAAATTTGATTTTCTCTTGTTAAAACCCTCAAAGTATGCTACTTTGATTTTCTCTTGTTAAAAACAATAAAAATGATTTAATTTTAATAATGGGAAAGATACAGTAAAGTCTAAGACATAATGCTATCAACAAAGGGAATTTTGAATAAAAAATGGAAAGGCTTAACAATAGAACATTATTTTGCTACTATTTTATTGAATATTTCACTATTTAATATTATTTTATTATTACTATTAAATATTTAATATTAATGAATAGATCATTACATGTCAAAATCAGAGGAATATATATACATACAACCATGTGAAAATGAAAATCGTGATTCTGGGTTAGTTTTATTTTCATGTGAATTGGGTTTTTTAATGTTGCTACTTGATTTTTTTCCTTTCATTTCACAAGTATTTTTAACTCTTCAATTTAATAAATATTTGCTGAAAACCTACCATGGCCTGGTAATATATACTCGACAGTGGATAAACAGTGGTAAATATAACAGACATGTCCCTGACTGACAAACATATGTTGCTTAAACAACACAAATGCACAAATGAAGAGAGTTAATAAAGGGAAATAATTAATACTATGAGAGAATATAGATGCATCTCTCTGCTACTAGGATGTGGGCTCAAGGGCGCACAGGCCATGGAACTAATTTCAGTCACAGTGCTACCGATTATGAATTGTGTGACCTTGAGCAAGTTTTTGTAAATGAACACAACTAATCTTTCAGAGAACTAAAGCCTCAACCATAAATCTAAAGAGCTACTTAATTCTCTTTGAAGTCATTAATCAAAATATATTCTTAGCCAAACATCCAAAAACAATACAATGTGAACAAAAAACTGTTAACTAATTAAAATCTCTTTGCTTGGCTTCCTAAGTCATTTAAAAGACTACTTAACTTAAACAATATAAAATATTTAGAAGAATTAAAGGATTACTTTTAGTCGGGCAATCCAGAAAGTATCAAGATAAGAACTTCTGTGTATAGTTTATAGTTTGCAGTAATGATGGGTAAGACTATTAAACATTTGTGATTTTCATAAGGGAAGTATAATCAAATCAGAGTGTGTAGAAAGGTTGACAAGCACCTCAAACTTAATCCCACTTAAATTAATGACGTGAGGATTTCAATGTAAACGTAAGTAAGCTCTGGGTTTATTTCACTTCTTTTCTGCTTTATTGACATTTCTTTGAAGTTGTTACTATAAACATTTCCAGTCTCCCAAACTTTTTCTCTTCTGTTTTTCTGCACATGGAAAGTGCTCCAGTTAAATAGTAGTATAGAGGTTTTTTTTACAAATAACTCAAAAATGATTTCTAAAATGATATACATTCATGTACAAACCTACTTAGTATTGGCCTTAAGAAGCAATGCACCAATAAGTACTAGAGAAGAAAAAGCTTCCCAAATATAATTACAGAAGTATCAGGACTCTACTGGCCTCCACAAAGTATCCTTTCCCACTCAAAGATACCTGAAATTCATTAATAAACATACTTGTTCAGATTTTCTTTCTGTACTTACATTAAAATCTAAGTAGCATTAGGAGAGATAAAATCATTACATAAATTCATAGAGGTATAAATAATAGATAATTAGTAAGTTATTTACTGTAGGCTTTAACAAAATTTAAGGACCCCTTTACCTGAAAGGGGAGAGTGTACCATACAGAATAAAACAGTTATAAAAACAGAAACAGTTTTTGAAGAAAGGCTAAGACCAATATCAGTTAATAAAAACTGTTTTGTCAGCTAAAACCACAAAACACTGTGAAGTTGTGAGGGCTGTCTTTTTTAATTCTACATCTTCTAAAATGTATCTTCTAAAATGTATCTTATCTTATCTTATAAAATTCTACATCTTATAAAATGTATAAGCTGTAGATTGAAAATACAATGCATAAATTGACATAAACAGATACAAATTAACTAAATAAAATAAGTCACCTAATGACCACCAGAACAAATTAAAAACATATACCCAGATGATCCTGAGTATTCATGGTAGTTAAGTTATATAAAGTTTCTGAAAACACTGAATTAGTGAATTCTGATTCATTGTTCCTGGGAAACTACAGATTAGGTTCTTATGAACTTCCGGTCACAAAATTTTTGCCAATCAATCAATACACAACCTTGTTTTATGTGTATTTCTGTTGAAAGACAACTTAATATATATTGCCAATTCATGAATACGACTTGCAGGCAACCGCATTATAACTCATGCCTGAACAATGTTTATATAACACATATATTTTCTCCATTAAGGCACATCAGAGCTGGGAGTATGCATGTCAGATGACTCAAATATTTTGCAACTCTGTGCGTGTCCATAAATGACCTAGAAAGCACCATGAGTATTGATTTGGGGGTTACAAATACATTTTAATTGGTAGGCAAATTTGTAAATATAGAATCTATAAATAATGAATATTGGCTATACCTGGATTTTGATGCTGGTTTAGTACTTACTTGTATGATACTAAGTTAATGGCATATGTTCATTTGCCTTACCTAAAAGATTTAGATGCTATATTAGAACATCTCTAAACTCCTTGTCACTTCTGAATTTCTTAGAACCCAGGATCTAGTCTAAAGTGAGCTACATGGCATATCAGGTTGTACATAATCCAAATTTGTCTTACCTACCTATCTCAACTTGTTTCCGTTTACATAGAAACTTATGTGTCTTTGATAAAGGAATGATATATTCATTGCCACCTACCAATAACCACGCACTCACATACTCTCTTACCTATAATCCATCCATTATTTCATCTTTCCCATTATCATGTATTAATCACACATCTCATGATGTTGAAGATATGGTGATTGACAAGACAGGTTAAGATCCCTACCCTTTGGTGATCATATTTTAGTGAGAGAGATAGTAACCATGTAAACAAACAGATCCATAACAAATTCCAGTAGTTATAAGTGCAATAAACTAAAATAAAATAAGAATGGTTTACAGACAATTGTAGGTTAAAAAAATATTTTAGAGTTACCAGGCAAGGACTTTTTAAGGAGATGATGATAAAGCAGAGATCCAAACGAAATGAAAGGAATAAAAGCAGGAACTTAGAGGTATCAAGAGCATCAGGGACCAGAAGACCAGAGGGGCTGACTCAGAGAGTGAGAAGGAGCTTGGGACCAATCATGAGTTGTCTTGGTCCATGATCATTCAGTCTGGGTTCTGTTTTAGGTGTAATAGAAAACTCCTAAAAGAACTTAAGCATAGTGCTATGACATAACTTACATTGTAAAAATATCACTCTGGGTGTTGTGTGGAGATCAGGATATGTAGGGCAAGAGTAGAAACATGAAGCTCTTACTAAGTTCCAAGAGAAGGAACAGCTGCGGGAACAGGGTAGAGGCCAGAAAGTGGGATAAAGTGGTCATGTATGGGGCACTGTTGGAGACAAAGCAAACGAAATACATGGATCGGTTGGCCTCAGGGTCTAAGAGAAAAGTTGAATCAGGGATATTCCTTGACTAAACAGTCAAACGTACTGAACTAGTAAATGCTAAAATAGGGAAGACTGAAGAAGAGTGGGTTAGTGAGTAGGATGAGAGAATCAAAGATTTGGTTATGGTCATTTAAAGATGAGAGACCTATCCGACATTTAAATATGTCCAGTATATTAATGAAGGAGAAAGAAACATAAGGAAATACAGTGAAATGAAGAACGGATGGGAACCTAGAAATAACAGATAAAATGTACTGTCGGCCAAACTATGACAGGACTTTTCCCCAATCCCAAATCTTAGTAATAATTTATTCATTCACTCAATCAGCAAGTATTTTTTAAGCAACTACTCTGTGTCAGCCACGGTTTTAAGTGCCTGAGATGTAAATCTTTCCTATCTGTCCTTACACTATCCTATTGTTGAAGAATATCACTGTAACTGTATTGGCATTAAAAAAAAATAACAACACCTGCAAACCAACTAAACCTTCTATATCTCGGAAATTGTATCACAATTTTTAGATGCATGGAATTAGTTTTATATGCCTTCTCTATAATAGTCTATCATTTCTATAATAGAATTGCATAAAACATTCAATTATATATTGAAAGATAGTTCATCTCTTAGTTATTTGCAACATCACAAAATTACAAATAAAGCAGTCATTAGGCAGCTAATTTTTCACTGAACAAGATATTTTGGTCTAAATAGGAGGTAAATCCTACACAATTTTAGTTTACTATTAACAATAAGGTGGTTTATTTGAAATTTTTATCATATTATCGATCCATTAAAATAATAAAATTCCGGGCACCTGGGTGCCTCAGTTGCTTAAGCATCCGACTTTGGCTCAGGTCATGATCTCATGGTTCGTGGGTTCAAGCTCTGCATTGGACTCTGTGCTTACCGCTCAGAGCCTGGAGCCTGCTTCAGATTCTGTGTGTGTGTGTGTGTGTGTGTGTGTCTCTCTGCCCCTCCCCCACTCACACTCTGTCTCTGCCTCTCTGTCTCTCAAAAATAAATAAACATTAAAAAAAACTTTAAAGATCAAAATTCAAATATGAGTCAAATAATTTCAAGAATTAAGTTTTCCAAAAATGCAAGATTATCAGGAGCATATACTACAATCTCATGATCACATAAGAGAAGATGATTTTTCATGATAAAAGGAAATATGTCTGGGAAATTAAATGGCACATGCAAAGGGGTACAGGCAAGTATCAAAGAAACTTCGTACACAGACTGCAGGTGGAGGTGAGAGGTTCTCTGGGTTTATGGGTAACATCTGGATTCCCCTGGTGTTTCTGCCACGGAGACACCGACACCACCACACTCACTGCACTCAGTGGCAAGTATACTCTGGCAGAGGACTGAGTTCTCTACAGGCTTCTGATTGCCTTCTAATCAGGGAAGAAATCATCTCTAATAATGGCATCTGGATCTCTGACCCCTGTATGAACCTACTCACACCGTCTCATCATTCCTTCCCACTTCACCTTGGGGTCTCGATTTCTAGGCTGATTCTTTGATGTAAAATACCAACGAGTTCTTGACAAATTCCCCCACCTCTTGGCTTCTAATCCTGACTCAGTTCCGCCTGCCCCACTAAAATGACTCATTAGCCAGCTTGGTAGTTTTGCACCCAGACTTTGCTACAGAATTCTGACTAACCTTTGGTTTATTGCGCCCTTGTCTCATAACGTAATGTTGGTGCCAATCTCCTCCCCAATATAAGTTTTTGATGAAACTGAAAGCTAAAAACACTTAAATCTCTATTTCTGATATGAAAAGTTTTCTGTGCAATGGTAAAAAAGTGAAAAATGGATTTTCTCCATAAGACAACAACAAAAAATGCCGGTCTACCTTTTAACCTCTTAGTTTACAAGAGAAATAAAAGTTCTATTATTTAATGGACTCTTCAAGCAGTCTTGTGAAAGAAGCCTGTGCATTTGTCAAAGGAAACTATTGTCAGTACTTCAAACATTCTAATTCAAATGGCACGGTTAATGTAAACTCACTTTAATCTTCTTGAAAATGTCTGCAACAGGAGGAAAGAAGGGAAAAAAAACAACCTCTTTCACTCTTGATGTTACATTTTTATAGGCAATCCTTTGCTTCTCCTCTGATTAAAAAGTGGATTCTCCGGTTCTCTGCTTATTTAATGAGGATCCCCTTAAATGGCACTGTCATTTATGGAGGATCTGTTCCGTGAAGGTTGCCTAAAAGACTTTACCTCAAAGGCCTGAAAGGTCAATCCAACATAGTAGTCTTCTGACACTGTTATTTTCCACACACATTCTTTCATCGGTCTGTAGTCATCAGGATAATTAGGAGACTGAATCTGTCCCTCATTTTTACGTATCTCGCCTCCACAGATTGCTGAGGGCAAAAATAAACAAATATATAAACCCAGACATACCATTTCATTTTCATTTTCTTCTGAGATAACATTTTAGTTCAGTGCCTGAAGCTGAGTACATAAAGACCGGGTTATAAAAATCAAAGTTGGCTGCTTGCACTGTTGTAAAAATTTAGATGGCAAAAACGTGGCCAGTTAACTATAAATATCAGATAATCGCAGAGGAATATAGGATTTTTTTGGGTCACTATTTACATCTTTACAAAACACAGCATTCTTTTTAACTTTTAAAAACCTTTTGAGATTTTGTAAATGTATTCTATGTGTTAGAATATTCTATCATATGCTGTATGATTCTCTGAACTGGTTCTTACAGTCTTTTGACCTCAAGTAAAATAGTTGATCAAGAGGGATGCTCCACAGAACTCTCTGGGCCTCTGGCAGTGAGCTAGCATCATGTGTTCAACATCTGTGGCTCCATCCAAATCATCCTTTTCACTGCCATACAGTTAATCTCTAAAACAAAATGCTTCTGTTTTCTTAAAAGTTTAAGGGAAGTGGAAATCTTCTGTCTTCTAAATTACCTAAACTCCTGTACTAGTAGAGGCAGGAGCTAGGAAGGTCTCTTCGGCCCACAACCTGGCAAGAAATGGGCTGCTTTTAAAGCCAGGATGCACAATGCCCATTTATTGTTTAAGAGAAGTATAGAACAAAGTGTCTAGTAAATTCTCCCTTGAATGCTGAGTCTCTCACTTAGACAAAGTGTGCCCTAGAAATGTGCACAATTGCTTTCTTTGCAGTTTCCTATAACAGGATTTCAGCAATATAGGGACCAAATAGACACAAATCTAGTACAAATGAAAAATCATAATTTCTTCATGACATTTTAATACCATCATGGAAACAGATGGAAATTTAAGAGCTCTTGTGCCATTTCCCCCTCACACACCCCTGCATACATTTATATGCTACTATGTCACTGGTACCAAAAACCAGGTTCTTCTTGCAATTTAAATGTACCAAGTACTTTTCTGAAAATCAGTTCTGTGAATATCGTAACACAGATTTAGAAAACTTCGTAATTCAAAAATAATGGGTTACAATATCATTCCGATGAGACTGAGAGAAAGGACATTTCTGCTAAGAGATCTAAGGGGAAGCAATCTCTAAAACTTAATGTGACTTGCCTTCATAGAGAGCTGCAAAGCCTTTTCCCACCCAATTACTGCTGCTACGAAACTCAATCCACATTCTGCTGTCTGTAGAGGTAAGAACGTCAGGCAACTTGTCCCCACAGAATCTACCTAAAAGAAGTAAAAGAATAAAGAGAGACTCCTAAATATGACTCTATATTCTAATTGCTTTCCACACTAGCTACAAATCATATATATGATTTGTATATATCATATATATATGATACACACACACACATATACATATATAATACCTGACTTAGTTCCAATACTCTATCCTGAGTAACTAGAGCTAGAAGTATGCTTTAATATTTACTTAATAAAGATGGATAAATAAAATAATCTCTTCATATCTATTTATAATATATAGGAACATACTGTCCTCAGATTAACTGGATGGTGTCAGTATCACTGTCTATAGAATTAGGAAACAACTAGGGTAAAAGACATATTTATGAAAGGTCACATGATACATTAAGGTCGAGAATATTCTTTTATGGAGAACAGAAAACAGTACAAAGGATCTGAGAACAGAGTGGCCACTGCAGAGTAGTAACTTGGTGAAGGATGTGTCTCAGCCTGAAGTGGAGCTCTTTGTCTAGTCCAGCTCGATGACGACCCATCAGGGAGACCCACATACTGCTCCATAGACCTTACATTACTGCACACATTCTAGTTCATAAATAAAGTTGTAATCTGCAGTGCAGTAGGCAGGAAGGCAAACAGTACCTGAAGCCTTGTGTATGAGTTCTGATTATTTTTAATTGTGTATCCACAGCGGAGTATAATACCAAATGAATATAATAATACCTGTCATTTCTTCTTTCTTCCCTCAACCTTCTACAAATATTTATTGCCTCACTGTATGCCTACCACTGTGCTTTAAATTTTCATATGATGGTTAAATACCGCAGTCCACATGAAATAATTTTACAAACAATACATTGTCATCCATTTCTGTGTGCCCCCGGCAGGGATGTCATATGTAAGTTTAGTATATGAAAAAATGATAGTCAACTTAAATTCATACTAAGAGTCAACAGATGAAGAAGTGTCTTCCTAAATGGCAAAGTAAATTAGGAACATGCAAAAGAGAGTAGTGTTTCTTAAACTGTAATATGCATATGAAATGCCAAGGAGTCTGGTAAGATACAGTCTCTAATTCAAGAATGGAGTGGAAACTGAATATCTACATCACTAACAAGTGATTCTGATGTTGCCAGTCTGGTGGCTATACTTTAAGGATCAGGCGTTGGGGGAAAGAGTGCGAAAAACTTTCCACAGAAAACCATGATCAGGCTGAACCAGTCTGGTGGACCACTATAGACGCTGATAGCATCCTAAAAAAGAAGTGTACTTCAATATTTAGCTTTAGATTTGGTTCTTCAATATGAATTTAATGAAATGTGTTCTTTGGGACACACATACGTACAATACAAACTGCTTCGCCTAGGCTAAGAAACGAAGTGTTCAAGACAACATGCTCCTCAATCTGACTTATCAAATTAGTTCAACTCTATTTTTTCTGTTATTTTTAAACACTTCTAGAATCTCTTGGACTTCCTAAGACTTTTAACATACTTTAAGATACAACAGCGTTCATTCAGCAGGTTTTAGATGTTAAAAAAAAGGAAGTTCTGTATGGCACATAAACACAACTGAGCAGAACTACTCCTAAAAATAAAGGTAAAGTTGTCATTTCAAAAAAATCAATATAGAGTAGATACTTCATGCTCACAACAGCTCTCACCTTTAAGCAAAACAGAGGGCAACAGTAAAATGCTTCATGCAAGTTAATGGTGTGGTCTGTGGTTAAACTTTGGCAGTGGACTTTTGTGAGCACCAAATCTGAGCTACAATTTATGATACAAAGTACAAATGCTTCTTCTCAGCCACAAAAAACTCCCTGGGAAGCAAAACTGTGAGGCCTAGAGGAAGAGCTAACACGCGTGGCAAAAGAAATCAGCCACCAAACATGTCACTAACGGCTCATATTCCACTGCAGTAGCAAACAAAACAAAACACACATATGTACACTCAGATAATTGATCTGGTTTTCACATTAAAATAATGCTTAAATTAAATATATATAGGCGAAAGCTACTCTAAATCATTATACTCAGAGCCAAGTATTTCCTCATAATGTAAGCTACTTTAATGTCAATCTATTTATTTGTATTTTTGCTGAGGTTGAAAGGGGTATAATAAAAATTAAAATGTGGACCCCATACATTTTTAACTCTAAGATAACTCTTGAGTGAATCTATTTTGAGGGGCACCTGGGCGGCTCAGTTGATTAAGCATCCGACTTCGGCTCAGGTCACGTTCTCTGCATTCGTGAATTCAAGCCTCGCGTTCGGCTCTGTCCTAAGAGCTCAAAGCCTGGAGCCTGACTCAGAATTCTGTGTCTCTCTCTCACTCTGTCCCTCTCCCTCTCACATTGTCTTTCTCTCTCAAAACTAAATAAACATTACAAAGATTTTTAAAAAATCTACTTTGGGCAGGACAGACTATATGCATGGTCACATAGAGAGGGTAAAGTAGTCTCTTACCAAGGAGAGGCGATTTCCTCCAGTACCCATCTCTTACTTCAATGTAGTCATACCAGCACAAACTGCTCTTGTATAGGTCCATTGTGGTAAAATTTAAAACAATCTGCAAAGTAGAGCATAACAACACAAAGAGGAAAATGACTGTAACCGCACATGCTAATTTGATTCCTGGAGATTAGGAACCCAGGACTACAATGAAAACAGATTCATAGCTAATTCTTCTTTTTTTTTTTTTTTCTGTTAGTATACCCTTCATATATTTTCTTGACAAAAGCCTCAAAAAAAGAAAACCTTTTCTCATTCCCATTGATATTTGATAATATAGAGACACAATGTCAAGTTAAACTAAACATTTTAGCAATTAAAGCAAAGTTTCTGTAGAAATAGTTTAAACAATTGTGAGACAAACAGAAATCTTTATTCAAATAGTTTGTTTTGAATGCTTTAAGATAAATATGACTTAAACCATGAGACATTCTGATTTTGCCATGAATGTCTTCTTTTTAATAATTTATTTCAAAGACGAGTCAGACGTCTACAATTATGTTAAAAATTACCACCATGTGCCATGTTCCAAGAACATAATATCATTGTATATGTTGAAATGTTTTAAATACAAATTTGAATGTGTCCATGTAACTATAATCAAAGGCAGATGTCACTACACTTCTCTAGATCCAAGAATATATATTCAAAGACCTTTCAAGTTATAAGATCTTGCACATGCCTCTTTATTCTGTACCTTGTTTTGAAATGATGCTGCTTTTTGTTAAGATAATTCAGATAATTCAAGAATGACTCTAAGGACAGTTTTCTTACTGCTTTATAACAACACTTTATTTTTCAAATAATTAACTCTTCTGGATTACACTAAATGCAGAGCCAAACTAACATGAGAAATATACCCACCTGAAGTAAAATTCACTTGGGAAATACGGTTTTTTATTTGCAAAAGCTCATTCTAAATGTTATTCTGCGTAAAGTATCTAAGATACTTACCTGATGTGTGTAGTAAACCTCTTTTTAACTCTGGAAGTTGAAATAGACTTTGGCCTAAAGCAGCAAATTATAAGTATTTAAATAAATGCTTCGGTGACAATATAAAAATCTGAATGTAAGAGAACTCTCAAGCTCAAGAAATGAATAAAGTATATAAATCATCTATGAGTGCTAAATCCATATTCCAGAAAAGTACTACCATTTTTGTGTAAGAAAACATCTACTTCTCCCCTTTCTTGAACATAATACTTAACAGAACATAAGTAACTAATTACAGCAAATCAATCCTTTTTTAAAGTTTTTTAAAAATACATTTTTATAGTTTTTTAAAAAACATTTATTTTGAGAGAGAGAGCAAGCTTGAGTGGGAGAAGAGCAAAGAGAAGGAGAGGGACAGAGAATCCCAAGCAGGCTTCAACTACTAGCATGGAGCCTGATGTAGGGCTCAAACTCATGAACCAGGAGATCATGACCTGGGCTGAAGTCAGATGTTTACCTGACTGAGCCACCTAGGCATCCCTATGTCAAATCAATCCTAAACTAGCTTACTTCTTACAAGAATTGAAGATATAGCATAACAATAAATATTTCATGCCATCTTGTATTTCAGCAACACAATGATCATCATTGAAACTGTACACCAAAGTTGGTTATAACTGCCCATATAAATACTCATTTTATAGAGACAGAGACTAAGAATTTGTCTAACTATAATGAAAGTTTGTACTTTATAATGGCATTAACATTTCACCATTAAACTCAACCTTTTTTGATTTCCTTAAACATGTACTTTCTTAATTCCAAAAAGATAAATCTCCCAAAGACATGAAAGTAGAGACACACTGTTCTGTTTTTTAATGTAACACAATAATGGAGCATTTTAATTGTTCATTTATTTCTGTGTACTTTATTTATAGTTTCTCTTTTTCCTTTGTTTTTCTTTTCCTTCACCTAATTTTATCATTTGAAATATTCTCAAAAATGTTACAAGAATTTCCAAAATATCCAAGGACGCCAGACTGATCATATTTTCCTTTCTTTTTCAGTAACCCTCAACACTTGAGTATGAAAATGTGTAGTTTCAAAACATTTTTTTCTGAAGTTCCCAATAGGTTTTCTACTCCATCTCTGAATACCAGTGCAACATTAGGTTCTTCTTATGACATAATTGAGAAATAATTTCTGGTTTTTCTCCTTAATTTTGTATTTACTTTAAGCCTGCTACAAATGGGAAACACTACCACTGCCTGATATTAGGTTTCATTCTACATTTGTGTTTTCTCTACAGCAACCACCAGGAATTCGAATCTGCAGGATCATATAAGAACTCAGTTATTATAGTAAAGATGGCAAAACTGGAATTTAGACACAAACAGTAGACCCTAAGGCTCATTTTATGGCTTCCTTCTTGGATCTAAAGGTGAATATTATAATGGTGTGCAAATAGTTTCACTTCCTCTTCTAGGAGGGGAAAAACAGCTATATTAGAAGTATGTATATCATCAAGTTGTATTCAGAATTGAAACAATGTGGTTGGATTGCTAACAAGTAGTTAATATTTGAAAGTTTGGAACACACACACACACACACACACACACACACACACACACACAGTTGGAAGGGGGATAACTCTAAACAGAAAAGTTTCCTATCTTGTTTTAATCTTCTATTTTAAACGCCAAGCACTGTGAAGGAACAAAACTGGCTGACTTTAATATAAAACACAGAGTCCTTTAGAAGCAGAAAATGTAATAAAGATAGGTTTTCTAAAATCAAATCTTAGGGCTCTGACATAGAAATAAAATGCTGGCCTTTGACTGAGGTTGCTAGCAGAATCCATACTTAAATTGCAAATCAAAAGCACTTGGAAAATATCTGCTTGTCTTATATTATATTATTTTATGTAACTATGTTACATCTTTTTAAAAGAATGATGAAGGAAAACTGCCTAACACAATTATATAAATGTTTATATCTTATTGTAAGTACCAATTTAGCATTATCAATTTAAAATTAATCATGGCTCCCTTAGAACATGAGATTGAAGGAGATACAAGGAATAATTCTAAGATTTCCTGTGATTTGTAATGAGTCTTAGTTCCTACTCAACAACGTTAAATTGATACAACTGCTGTGGAGTTTGCTTTTTAAAACTTTTTGCAGAGTGTAGCATCTTGAAGAAAGGCAGATCAACATTCAAGGGGCTGGATGTCTGCCTATCTCCAGAGAAAAAAGCAATCAAAAAACTATTGGCAGCATAATTAAGACATTATTGACTACCTAAACAAATTCCATGAGCACCACAGAAGGACTAATTAGAATAACATTTATTCCTTACAGTGCTGAGGATGAGGAAGACACAAATCTTGTCAATTAGACTGATGTCATTAAATGGCTCTTTAGAAAAAAAAATATTAGAATCAAAAGCAGTAAAACAAAATAGATTTCTGGGTTCCAGCCAGAAGAAGCTTGGACAAGCCTAATAATCCCTAGGGAGACTACAGGTTTCTTCTCAGGAATAAGACTAAAGGGTGAGAAGATCAATAAACTATACTCCATCGGTCAAATCTAGCCTTGAGTCAGTTTTTGTAAAAGTTTGTTGGACCCATTCCTTTACATATTATCTGTGATTGCTTTTGCAATACTACAGAATTGAACATTTGAAACTCTATAAACTGTATAAACAAAGATATTTACTGTCTATCCTTTCCAGAAAAATTTGCCAACTCATGGAATAATTGATCATTATGCTTTTGTTCAGCCCTGAATTGTATCATGCCAAAGGGATAAATTTACATCTTTTTTCCTGCAACTGGAATCTATTTATGACTGTCCATAGAGAGCCTGGGTTCAAGTTGTAGCTTCTTTTTTTTTTAAATTTTTAATGTTTTTTAAATTTATTTCTGAGAAAGAGAGAGGTAGAGATAGAGAGAGAGAGAGAGAGACAACGTGAGCAGGGGAGGGGCAGAGAGAGAAGGAGATACAGAATCTGAAGCAGGCTCCAGGCTCTGAGCTAGCTGTCAGCACAGAGCCCGACGTGGGGCTCAAACCCATGAACCATGAGATCATGACCTGAGCTGAAGTCAGACACTTAACTGACTGAGCCACCCAGGCACCCCTCAAGTTGTAGCTTCTTGGTTTCCTAGTTTACTTAAACTTTCTTAGTTTGAGTGTATTTTCTTACTGTAAAAGCCCTAGAAGCTATAATATCAAGCTGGTCTCAGTAGAGTTAAATCAGAAGGATTTAATTGGATAATGTTAGAAAACCACTAAGGTAATCTGAAAGCACTGTTAAGATCCTCATGTATTAATATTTTCATGGCAAATATAAATCCTCACAATGTAAATTCTGAAGACAATTATCAAATAAATGAAACTAGTGACCCAATTTACGTAATCCAACTATGCTGGGAAACATAAAAATATCAACTTAATTTTAAGGTTCCACAGGAAAATCACTACATTAAAGTAAGGGATTCTTACTTTAAAATCTAAAGAACAGACAGGAGAACCTGGGGCCTTGGCTCAGGTCCCTGCTTTACAACAAATTAGTTGTATGAGTCAGGTAGATCCCTAATTCCATCAGAGCTTTATTATATGACAGGTGATAAACAGGCATTGCATTATGCCATAAAAGTGATTTCTCTGCTTAAAATTATATAATACCTGGATTTTGACATTTTGATGTGTCATTACAAACTCCTCACAAGAATGTACTTGACATCTCTTCCTTAATTCCTACTCCACCCAATACCTAACCAATTCCAGCTTGCACAATTCCCCTAATGTTCTCCTTCCATTTTCACTGACCATGCTCTCCATACCTCTTTGCATTAACTGAAATAATTTCACAAGGTGTGTTTTGGTTTTCAGGTTCACTTGTCTCCAATTCATCCTACCTGTATCGCCACTTTAATCCCTTCAAAGTTGGGCACTAATGGCTTCACACACAACTTAACGTAAATTTCTAGGCCTGGGCATCACTACTGTAGAGCCATAACCCACCACTGCTGCCTCCTCTTTCAATACCTCAAGCACAGAATCTTCATCCCTCCTATTCCTGACTTCTTGCTGGTGTGGCCTGAAAAAGTACCCTCAACGCCAGCACTCCTTTATTCCAGGTGTATGTAATTCCCCCTAGGACACCACACTCACCTTCTCTGTT
Organism: Crocuta crocuta; assembly: GCF_008692635.1. NCBI lineage: Eukaryota > Metazoa > Chordata > Mammalia > Carnivora > Hyaenidae > Crocuta > Crocuta crocuta. The sequence goes on from NW_027527957.1 coordinate 73,881, forward strand.
TCTGGAATCCCTTTACACCTTTCAAAGTTGGTATCAAAGGTCTAGATCTCCCAAGAAGATCTGAGCTCTCCTATCTCTGCATTTCCACTTTGCTTCCTTCTTACTTGTGGTTTTTGTATTATTAAAAAGAAACTTGATTTACTTAATTACTCTAATGTATTATTTTTCATTTTGTTACTTTTGATATATGTACTCAACATTACTTTTCCAGAAAAAAACAAAACAAATCACTTATGTTTTCTTAAGAAAAATGTGAAACACAAATTTAATTTCTGAGCAAATGCTTAAAAATGATTTCAGTATTATTTATTAAAAATATATGCCCAACTTATTTGAAAAATCATTCTTATAAACAAATATATGACACGTCTATTATGCCCTCAAGCACTATTCTGGTCTTTTTAGTTTCTTCCATTGATTTGGAAGCCTACAGAGTATGAATTACTGACGCTCCATAATATTTTTTTGTTATCTTACAGTGAATCCACTTTTCTTCATTAAGTTTTTTCTAACTTGCCTTGGTTATTACAACCCTTATTCTTTTATAAATAACCTCTGAAATAATTGGGTATAGTTATAAAACAAAAATCTATTGGAAATTTACTGCAATTACATTAAAGCTATACATTTAACTTGGCCTACTTAAAAATTTTTTAAATTAAAAAAAAGGAGGTGGTTCAGTCAGTTAAGAATCCTTGATATCAGCTCATGTCTTGAGTTTAAGCCCCACATTGGGCTCTGCACTGGACATAAAGCCCATTTAAAAATAAATAAATAAGGGCACTTGGGTAGCTCAGTCATGATCTGGCACTCAGGTCATGATCTGGCAGTTTGTGAGTTCAACACCCAGCTGTTCTGAGCTGACAGCTCAGAGCCTGGAGACTGCTTCAGATTCTGTGTCTCCATCTCCCTCTGCCCGTCCCCTGCTCACACTCTCTCACAAAAATAAATAAATATTTTTAAAACTTTAATAAATTATAAAATAAATAAATATTAACAAACAAAACAAGACAAAATTTAAAAACCAAATACATTTATTTGGGGAAAACTGACAATTTATAATATATCCTGGCATATGATATGTATCTTTACATCCTGCAACATGTAGGATGTGAGACTACTCTTTTTTAGTCTCACAATAACATCTTCAGTTTTTAAAATCTATTACATTTTAACATATTTGTTTTATTTGATCAACTTAAGTGTCTGTTTTTAGTTGCTTCTTCTGAATTTTTGAAAAGAGAAAATATATTCTTTATAACTAAAGAAAAATATAATGATTAGTTCTGCTAATTGCGAGCTGTGTGGTGTCAGGCATGTTACTCAATCTTTTCTTAAGTTTAACTTCTTCATATATAAAATAGAGATAATTATAAAACTAAACTCAAAGGGGCATGAGAAGTTTAACACAGTGCCTAGAATCGTAAATACTCAATAACTATTAGTTTCTTATATTTACTGAATTGAAACAATTCCCGGTAGTCCGAATTCATCATCTTATGATTCTAAATACATACTGAACCCTAGTGTAACCAGCATTTATGAAATTCTTAGAAAGCTTTTTTCTACTTTGATGCTATTATTTGACAAAATAATAGTTTCTAATATTGAAATATTGCAGAATACTGAACCAGAAAATTAGCAATCTTGTAAACTGATTGATTTCATTTAATTACATTTATATAACATACATGTTTTTATATTCATATGTAGGGCACCTGATAATTTTTTCATCTGCGTTGTGTGAGGTAAGCTTATCAGAATTCTACCAGTTTCATAAAATAAATGAAGAGATTACACATTGTTACACAATGCACTTAAAATGCATTTTATTACATGGGAGAAAGCTTATTACATGGGAGATTCTAGAATTTGAGAAAACTGCTGTGAGAGATCATCTGCAAGCAGCATAATTTTATAATCTCTGTAAACTTACTTTGTATGGTTATAATTTATTCAATTTTTAGTGCTCATTAAATCATTTTTTGGTATCTTCAATTTCTGGGATCCTACATTAAACTATATTTCAAATGAAAGTATTCCTACAGGGGTGCCTGGGTGGCTCCATCAATTAAGTGTCTGACTCTTGGTTTCAGCTCAGGTCAGTTCATGGGATCAAGTACTGTGTCAGGCTCTGAGGGGCAGAAACTGTTTGGGAGCCTCTCTCTTCCTTTCTCTCTACCCCTCACTTGCTTGCATGCGTGTGCACTCTCTCTCTCTCAAAAAAAATGTATATATAAACATTAAAAAAAGAAAGTATTTCTGCAAGTTTTGATTTTTCATAAAGTTTTCATATATTTCATATAAAATATATAGCCAATTATATACAGTGAAACTACATTATCATTAATTCAAGAAAAAACATTTCACAGTTTCAAACAGAAAAAATACTTCCCCAAAATGCTAATAAAAATATAGCCTAAAGTATAAACCATAGGCAGGACAAAATGAGCCTTAATGGAAGTCTGAAATGTGAGAAGAAATAATGAATAAAAATATTTGGTAAGTCTTCAAATGCTGCTGGGAACAAATACCCATGTGGAAGAGAATGAAGTTACCGTTAATTTAAGCCATACACAAAAAATTAATTCAACAATGAATTAAAGCCCTAAATGCAAAACCCAAAACTATAAAACTAGAAGAAAGCACAGAGGAAAAGCTTCATGATATTGGAACTGGCAATGATTTCTTGGATATAGTACAAAAGCACAGGCAAAAAAGCAGAAATAGTTAAGTGGTGCTACATCAAACTAAAAATCTTTTTTGCAAAGCAAATAATCAACAGGTTAAAAAGGCAACTACAGAAGAAAACATTTACTTGAAAATCATATATCTCATAAAGGGTTAATAGCCAAAATATGTAAAGAAATCCTAAATTCCACAAGAAAAAATAAAGCAATCTGACTAAAAAAATGGGCAAACACTTGAAGATAATATTTTGCCAAAGATGATATACAAATGGCCAACAAGCTTATTAAAAAAAGATGGTCAACAGCACTAATCATCAGAGAAACGCAAATCAAAACCACAATGAGGGGCGTCTGAGTGGCTCAGTCGGTTGAGCATCTGACTCTTGATTTCAGCTCAAGTCATGATCCCAGGGTCCTGAGATCAAGCCCCATGTTGGGCTCCGTGCTAACCATGGAGCCTGCTTAAGATTCTCTGTTTCTCTCCCTCTGGCCCTCTCCTCTGCTTGTAGGCGTGTGCGCTCTCTCCTTCTGTTTCTCTTTAAAAAAAGAAAAAACAAACCACAATGAGATATCACCTCTGACCCACGAGGATGGTGACTTCCATAAAAAAAAAACAAACAGAAAACACTACATACTGGTGACAATGTGGAGAAATCTGGAACCCTTCTACATTGTTGGTAGGATTGTAGAATGATGCGACCACTATGGGAAACAATATGGAAGTTCCTCAAAAAAAAGAAAAACAGAACTACCACAAATTATTCAGCAATCCCACTCCTGGGTATATATCTACAAGAATGGAAAGGCCTGTCTTGAAGAGATACCTGCATACTCATGTCTACAGCAGCAAAATGATGGAAGCAGCTCAAATGTCTATCAATGGATGAATGGAAAAACATATGTAGTCTTCACATGGAATAGAATGGAATATTACTCAGCCTTAAAAAGGAATAAAATCCTGTCACTACCTAAAACATGGTTAACTCTGAGACCATTATGTTAGATGAAATAAGCCAGTCACAAGAAGACAAATACTGTAAGCTTCCACTTATATGAAATATGTAAAGTAATCAAACTCATAGAAACAAAGCAGAATGGTGTTTGCCAGGAACTGAGGGTGGGGGAGAATGGACTTCATTAATAAGTATGGAGTTTCAGTTCTGCAAAATGGAAATGCTCTGGACATTTGTGTCACAACAAGGTGAATGTACTTAACACTACTGAACTGTACACTTGAAAATAGTTAGAGAGCAAATTTTACATGAGTTTCTACAAGAATAAAAAATTTGGTAAATATCTGTGTATAGTTTCATAAATGTTAAGTGCAAAAAACAGTAATATCTAATTTATGTCAGGATGAAACAGACTTGAAGAAAAATACAAAATAACAGCATATAAAATTAAGATAACGTGAACTGTAATCTTTTTTTAAGAATATTTTTATGGTTTGGGAGAAGGATAAAAAAACTAATTAAATATGACTCTATTAAAAAGACTGGTAGAGGGGCACCTGAGGGGCTCAGTTAGTTAAGCGTCCAGCTTCAGCTCAGGTCATGGTCTCACAGTTTGTGGGTTCAAGACCCCCGTAAGACTCTGTGCTGACAGCTCAGAGCCTGGTGCCTGCTTCAAATTCTAAGTCTTCCTCTCTCTCTGCCCCTCCCCCGCTCATGCTCTGTCTTTCAAAAATGAATAAAAATTATAAAAAATATTTTTTAAAAAGACTAGTAGGGAAAGGGTAACAAATAATAAAATTCACTTCAAACCAACAGAGAGAAAATAAATGAAACCATAAATTCAATACATAAAAACGCAACAAAGTAAAAGAAAAGAAAGAGAGTGGAACATACAGAATGCAAACACAAAATAACAATACATCCGTAATCACAATAACTGTAACTGCAATAAACACTCTAACTAAACACAAAACTAGCCATCATGAATTAATTAAAAAATAAAACCAAACTAGTTGCTGTCTAAAAGGGACACACCTAAGACAAAAGATCATAGAATGACTGAATGTCTAAAGCAAGATGAATATATAGCAGGCAAGAATAGTAATCAAAAGAATGTGTATCCTTACTAATATCAGAAAAAATAGAGTATTGACCTAAATCATAGCTAGAGATAAACTTAGTATATAATAACAATTTCATTATCAAAAAGATGTGATATTCTAAACATAATGTTTAATAATAATATATAAAATATAAACATAAAATATAATATAAAACAAAAAGTATTTTTAAATAATAAATATTTATTTCAGAAAATAAAGAGAAATTAACTCCTCTGAAAAGTGAAAATATTAATGTAACTTTCTATTTGACAGATGAAGTAAAAAAGAATAGAGAATATATACACTTCACAATTAAACAGATTAACGCATATATGGAGAACTTTGCATCCAGTTCCTGCACAAAACACATTTGAAAGACATAATGAGTCTTCATGAGTATTGGTCACTTCCAAGTTCATACTGCCAGCCTCAAGATATTTCAGGGACTGACACCTTACATACTATAGTCTCTCACCAGAAGTGACTAAAGGAGAAATTAATAAGAAAAAGTTGATTGGAAAAACAACATATGTTTGCAAACAAGAAAATATGCATTACCAAAAAATATGTCGGTTGAGAAGAAACAATAAGAGACAAAGAAGATAATGAAAATTGAAACATAGCAAAAACACTGTGTCAGGCTAGTGAAATTCAGATAAAGTAGCTTTTATTTTTTTTATTTATTTTTTATTTATTTCTAGGAGAGAGAGAGAGAGACAGCGTGAGCAGGGGAGGGTCAGAGAGAGAGGGAGTCACAGACTGAAACAGGCTCCAGGCTCTGAGCTGGCAGTCAGCACAGAGCCCGACGCGGGGCCTGAACCCACGAACCGTGAGATCATGACCTAAGCGAAAGTCGGACGCTTAACCGACTAAGCCACCCAGGCGCCCCAGATAAAGTAGCTTTTAGAAGGAAATTTATAGCCTTAAAGATTTGTATTGGGAAAGAAAAAAATTGGAATGAATGAGTTAAACTTCCAACTAAAGAAGTAAAAAAGAACAGTGAATAAACCCGAATTTTAAAGTAAAGAAAATAAAAAAACAAGAATGAAAAGTGAGTTGATATTCTTCATTGACCACTTAATTCAATTTATTTGCTCATCATCACACATATTAAGAAAAAAAATTAAATTTGCTTAATCTTGTTCCAAAACTTTTCATAATTCATAATTTTATTTTCAAAATCATGTATGGTTTTAAACTTATTCTCATTTGTCAGACTTTATATTTTGCTTTTCAGTGCCTTTTTAAGACTGATTTTCATAACATATTTCATATGCTTATTCAAAAATCTAAACAGAGATTGATCAACTCCTATAACTATATTACAACACAGAGTTTTGGTTCTTAAATGAAAAACAACTACATAAGAATTATATATGCATTCATGTATTCCAAATGAATGCAACTTTTTATGTTTAAAACTCTTCTGTTACACAAACGTTTCATTCAGTTTTCATTTTGAGTTTTGCAACACCCTGGACAGCTCCATACTGATGATTCTCTTAACAACATTCAATGATCAGGAATATTGAGCTTTCTTTAACCTCAACTGAATTCTCACCAAAACTCTAAGTTTATTTGAGTCATTCCACATAAATCAGTCAGAAGCAAATGACAAAAATTATTTAATAAGTACCAAAAATAAAGATAAATATTGTTACAATCTTGGTCTGGGAAGACTTAAAGATTAGCATTCAAGACAGAATTCAGAAGTTAATGGATTCACTCATTTCCTTTTCTAATAATTTTAAAATGTATAATCAAACTAAAGATAATAAAGGAAACTTTCTTCCTCTTCAATCCTTACTATGCCATGACTTCCATCAAAAATGTTGAAAAAGAAGTGGTGTGATAGAAATAGTTTCAGAATTTTCCAAAAAATAATGATATTTGCAGTAATTTTTGTCAATTTTCTTTCTAAGATTAAGAAAATATCCTATTACTAGTTTGTTCAAGGTTTGTTGTTGTTAAATCAGTAATAGATATTTCTTCTTGACTTAACTGAGATACATATCTAATAGTGTTTGCATCTTTATACATAAATGCATATACATTTACCTTTGGTTTGGTATGGAGGATTTTACATCCATATTCAACTGAGAGTTTGGATTATAATTTTCCTTTCTTATATTGTCCTTGTCAGGACTGGTATCAAGTTTTTGCTGGCCATATAAATAGGAGAAAGGATTTTCCTTTTTATTCCCTGGAAGAGTTCATATAAGATTATACCTATTTGAATGTTGGCTACATCTCAGAATTACGTCATCTGAGACTGGATTTTCATTGCTGAAAAAAATTTAATAACTTAATTAAATAGCAATTCATTTTCTTTGTGGTTATGTATGTTCAAGTTTTTTTCTCCTTGAGTAAGAAGTCAGTAATATTTTGTAAGAATTTTCCCATTTCATCTCCATATTTAAGTTATTGGCATAATGTTCAAAGTAATCTTTTATTCCCATTTAGATGTCTAAAGTATCTATGGTTATAATAACCTTTTTATTCTGATTATTAGATCATTGTACTTTCTCTGTTATTCTTTTCCTTTCTTGATCTGTTTTCCACCATGTTCCTATTTTGCTAAGTTTTTTCAATGTACCAGCTTTGTTCATACTTTGTATAATGTTATTTTCAGCTCATTAATTTTATCTTTTATTTATTACTTCTTCTATTATGTACCTTTTTATTTATTTTACTACTTTTTTCCTAGCCACTCAAAAGGGATGTCTAACTCATTATTTCAGGGCATTTTTTATTTGCTCATGTTAGCATTTCAGTTGTGAAATTCCTTCTAGATACTGCTCTAGTTGAATCTTACAGGATTGCTATTCAGTATTCTTGTTACATTATAGTTGAAAATAATTTCTAATCTTCCCCGTAATGCTTCTTAGCTGAACTGGATATCTGATATATATTTCTAAACTTTGAAATGTGTGGGGTTTTTCTAGTTATCTAACTAATGCTTATTTTTAACTTAATTTCATTGTGCCTGAGAATATAATCTGTATTATTTCAACCCTTTTAGAGCACTTACTATTTCTTTTTAAATTATATTTTTCAAAATGTTTCGGAATTTAAGCAATTTCCATTATAAAATTTCTGAGGTTTTTAGTCTCTTATTTGAAGAGTCAAGTAACAATAAAAAATAATGCAAACTATATTTAAAAGAAAATGAAATTTTGTATTTATATATGACTAAATGAGAACTCTGGATGGTATAAATTACCTTCTCCCCTGGGGTCACTGAAACTCTCCAGATGCAGTGTGTATAAGAAGGATAGCCATTTGGAAATCCTGGAGAGGAAAGGTTGCCATTGGATTCTTGTAGGGTTTCTCCACATGCTAAAAGGCAAAAAAAAGATACATATATTTGATTTTTTAAAGAGATAAGATCATTCTTTAATTTTTATGAAAGACATGGACACCATAAACAAAGCCCTGAGTCTTCTGGTGTTACACAAGAATGTATACTTGTGTACTATAAAAAACTTTTCGTTTCTAAGTAAATTTCTTCCTATGGCTCTACGACCAGACTTTCAGCATACTTAATGGAATCATTAGGGATAACCATAAAACAAAGTGATGAGAGAAACAGTCTGGCATTCATAAATTTCTTCCTCATGGGGACCTTCCTCATTCATTCCCAAGGAGTCAGTAGATCACCCATACACAGATTCAAGCCAGTGGGTATCTGGTTGATGGTAGCTATGGGATCACATGAAACATTATTAATATTTTCAATGTAAAGTGGGGCAAAGTTTCATAGCAAATATCACATCAAAGTTGACAACAGAGAAATCTTAAATAGTAACTAGAATACAACCAATAAACATGGTATCAAAAATGTCAAACACAATGAAAACTTTTCTCAAACTGAAAAAAACTAAAAGGTTAAAAACATCAAGGAAGATTAAAATTTCCCAACAAGATATGGACATTCATTTCCTCTTTCATTTCTGTTGATCATAAGTAAAAATTGCTGGAAAAGCAATTAGGTTTTCTTCTTACTAAGGCTCTCTAGTACCTTGGAAGTAATTATCAGTCAACTGAAAGCAAATTATCTGATGCACAGCCTCAAGATCTGTGTGATTGACATCTCCAAGGCCATTTCCACAAAGATGCAGAGTGTAATTAGCTCATTCGTTCAGGTTAGTGGTCAAAAGCATTCTATAATGGGCTTTCCTGTTACTTTTATAAGATGTAGCATGTGCCATATGGACCTACACTGCTTAATTCAAGAATATTTCCTCTACTGCAGCCTGTCATCTTTATAACCTTCACTCAATAACTTAAAAAAAATAGCCCCTTCTTTCTGAAGGAGACTGATATCAGACTCAGATATTACCATATTATAGAGTCATAGCTACCAGCAGGTGAACTCTCATCTCAACAGATCCTCCATAAATAATAAATGGTTTTGCATATCTTAAGTTAAATGAAGAAAGAAAGATGATGACTTTGAAAACAAAAGAGCTATAAAAAGTCTGATATGATATATATATTTATTTGAAAAAATAGATATTAAGTTTGCACAACAAAACACATTTCAAGTAGAAGTAAGAAGTGTTTATTCTGATGAGCAGGAAGATAAAAGCAACTCTAGAATAAAATGCTCAAGGTCAAAAATACTTACTTCAGCACTTTCCATGAATCATCTAAGGGCTCTTATTAAATGTAACATTCATTACAAGAACCCTTATAAAAATGAAAATTTATTAAGATTTTATTAATGTAAACAGTGTACTTCTGAGTAGGATCAGTTCAGACGCTAAATAATCATTTGGGAGTTGAATGTGTTTCAGTGGGAAAAAAAACTATAATTCACAGCAGTCTAAAAATAAATTCTTTAATGATTGAAAACTACCCAAAGCCACACAGAATGCTGATACTGGATTTACTAAAGTGGAAATAAATCAATGAAATATACTTCATTCATAGATGTACACAAATAATAGTGTCTGGTAAAGAGATAAAATGGAAAACTCTACAAAATGAAAACAAACAGAATACAACACTTAATTCAAAATATTAAGTAAATTTGGGGCACCTGGGTGGCTCAGTTAGTTGAGCATCCAGCTCTTGATTTGCAGCTCAGGTCATGATTTCACAGTTCATGAGACTGAGCCCCACATGGAGCTCTGTGCTGACAGCGCAGAGCCTGCAAGTCTCCTTCTCTCTGCACCTTCCCATGTGCACATACACACACACACATACGCTCTTTCTCTCAAAATAAATAGACTTTAAAAAATATATTAAGTAAATCTCTTATATAGTAATTGCTCATAATGCCTATAAATGTTTGTACATTTACCTCAGTAAGTGTGGTTGTCCCGGGCTACCTGATCCCTGCTGAAAAAGATATTTCCCTTTCCCCCAGCCATATGTTGATTAATGCTCAGGTGTAAAAAGCAAAGTCGATTATCAAAAGAACTAAAGGATAATCAGCAAGAAAAAAGTGGTGTTACTAAGTTAAAAGGCATAGTATGTTCATTTACTCAACAAAGTCCATGGATGAGAAAACATACGTATTAGCTATGGCATTACCACTTATAAATTATGCCATACAATTAAGTCACAAAAACTTCAGCTTCAGTTTTCTCTAGTTAAGTGGTCATCTTATTAACAAATACTTAATATACTTTGCTTTCAGGATCAAATATTATTATGCCCTGAATCCTCTTAACCCATAGAAACCTCTTCCACAGAGAAGAAGATTATGGTTTAAAGTGTTTGAATATGTCTTTGAACTAAATATGTGATATTTAGAAGGAAAAAAAGACATGAAGAAATACAAATAAGCAAATTATTATTATCACTGTCCTAATATAAATTACTCTAAAACTAAATATAATTCAGAAGTTAAACTTCCATCTCTGTAGGCGATGACACAATCTTAAAGTATAAAACAGTAAACACTCTACATACACATAAAATTGTTAGAACTAATAAAAAAATTCAGCAAAGTTGCAGAATACAAAATTAACACAAAAAAATCAGTTGCATCTCTATACACCAACAAGCACTCTCAAAATGAAATGAAGAAAATAATCCTATTTATAATAGCATAAAGAAAGAATAAAATACTTGGCAACAAATCAATGAGGCAAAAGACTTGTACACTGAAAACTACAAAACACTGCTGAAAGAAATTAAAAATGATACAAATCGGTGGAATGATAGACTGTGTTCATGATTAGAAGACTTAATATTGTTAAAATATCCATATCACCCAAAGCAATCCACAGATTCAACCACAATCTCTATCAAAATCTCAAGGGCATTTCTTGCAAGATGAGAAAAAACTAAATCTTGAAATTCACAAAGAACCACAAACCCAAAATAGCCAAAACATTCTTAAGAAAATCTAAGCTAAAGTCTCTTACTTCCTGACTTTAAAACATATTACAAAGCTACTGTATTCAAAATAGTACAATACTGACATAGGATAGACATATAGACCAGTAGAAGAGAACAGACAGAAATAAACCAGTGTGTGTGTGTGTGTGTGTGTGTGTGTGTGTGTGTGTGTGTAGTCAAATGATCTTCAACAAGGTGACAAGACTACTCAGGTAAAGGACAGTCTCTTTAGCAAACGGTGTTGAAGAACCCAGATATACACATACAAAAGAATGAAATTGGACCCTTTTCTTATATCAAACACAAAAAAGAATATAAAACGAATTAAACACTTAAATGTAAGACCCAAAACTGCAAAACCTCTAGAAGAAAACAAGTGAAAAAGGTCTTTAACAGTAATCCTGGCAATGATTTCTTGGATATGACACCAAAACACTGGAAATAAAAGCAAAAATAGACAAGTGAGACTACATCAAACTAGAAAAGGCTTCTGTGCAGCAAAGGAAACGATCAACAGAGGGAAAGACAACCTCTGAATGGGAGAAAATATTTGCAAATCCCATATATCTCATGTGGATTTAGTATTCAAAATATATAAGAAACTCCTACAAGTCAATAGGAAAAAACAAAATAACCTAATTCAAAAATGGGCAAAATAAAAGTGCTCAACATCACTAATCATCAGGGAAATGCAAATCAGAACTATAATGAAGTAACCCTTTGCATCTGTTAGGATGGCATTTATTAACAAACAAACAAACAAACCAGAAAATAAGGAGTATTTGCATGGAAATGGAGAAATTGCGGCCTTTGTGCACTGTTGGTAGAAATATAAAATGGAGCCGCTCTGGAAAACAGTGTGAAATTTCCTCAAAAATATATATATAATTCCCAAATGATCTAACAATCCCACCTCTGGGTATTTATTCAAAAGAATTGAAAACAGGATCCCAAAAAGATATTTATATTCATTGAAACATTATTCACATTAGTCAAGAGGCAGAAACACCCTAAACATCCATCAGTAGATGAATGGATAAAGAAACTGTGGTGTATATATATTAAACAGAATATTACTGAGACTCAAAACAGAAAGAAATCTGTCACATGCTATAAAACAGATAAATTTGGAAGACATTATGCCAGTGTCACTTAAAGAGACATTACAGTTATGGAGAGATAAGTACTGCATGATTTTGTTTACATGCGATCTCTAAAGAGTCAAACTCATAGAAGTGGAAAGTAGAATTCTGGCTGCTAGGGGATGGAGAAGAGGGAAATAAAGAGTTGCTGTTCAGTGGGTAGAGAGTTTCAATCATGCAGGATGAAAAAGTTCTAGCGATCAACTGTACAACAATGTACATAGAGTTCACAGTACTACACTGTGCCGTTACAAATTCGCTAATAAGACAGAGCTCATTTTAGGTGATTTTTTGCCAAAATAAAAGATAATTAATAATAAAAAAGCAGTTAAACATCTAAGACTTTATCATAAGATCAATCTCACTTGTGAATCAGGTAATTCACATATACCATCATTCTTCCAGAATAGAAAATTGTGTTTAAATTGTATAAATGCTATTTGAATTGTGTCTTATTGAACAACTATTACAAGCTCTTGTCATTGTAATTATATGGTTAAATTTGCAGCTGTCTACATTTCCATTTACAGATACTGTCCTTCTCAAATGTCTGTAATATTATCAAATACCAAAGATTGAGAACTTTCCTTTCCTCCTATTCTATAGAATCACAATTATAATTTTATTAAAGCTACAAAAATAATAGGCAGATATACACCATAATTTCTATTAGATAAATGTCCTCTCAAAGGAGCTTGACAAATTCTAGATTAGGGGAAGAAATAAAATTGTCGCGAATGAATTTAGTACCACCTAATTAACTGATAATTACATCCATGGCTCCCTTAAACTTTTAAATATAATAAATAAAATGTAGGTTTAAAATGACTTTAAGATAAGGATATGCTAAAAGGAATCCTAAATCATCTGAGAAATGTGAGATTAATTAGTTAAGTATTTTTATTTTTAAATGTTTTATTTTATTTTTGAGAGAGAGTGCATGTGCATGCGAGTGGAGTGAGGGCAGAGAGAGAAGGGGGACAGAGAATCTGAAGCAGGCTCCATGCTGACTGCAGCAAGCCCGATGTGGGGCTTGAACTCACACGGGGTCTGGAACTCATGTGGGAGCTCAACCTCACATGGGGCTCAAACTCATAAACCATAAGATCACAGGATCACGACCTGAGTTGAAACCAAGAGCCCGGCACTCAACTGACTGAGCCACCCAAGTGCTCCTAATTACGGAAATATTTTAAAGCACATCTCAGTAGTAACTACCTAGTCTAGTCTGAATCATCCTTTAAAATGAAGCATAAACACCAACTCCAAGGAGCCTGCCCCACCCCCACCAGTGAGCAGTCCAGGTTAGGCATCCCTCACAGAACTGAGGTAGCACCCTTTAAGGGTGAGATTTACTTCCTCAGCAAGTGATATTGTCTGTGTGATACCCCAGAGGCTCAGCTATTTGTGTGTGTAGTCTGTGCTTCCTCTTCCGTGGCCACAACATCTGGCGCAGTGCCTTCCACGTGTTAACGGTGACTCATTTATTCATACAGCAACAATGTATTGAGCACTTGATTTATTTCAATCCCACAACAGCTTAAACTCTAGTGTAGGAAACGGCAAGTCCACTGATGATTAGACGAGTAAGATGCAAAGACCAGGATCAAAGGAGGCATTTACCACCGTGGAGTCCCGGGAGACCAGAGAGTGTGTAAGTAGGAAGTGACATAGGAGCCAAATCCTAAATATGCGCTAGGATTTACCAGGACGAGTTACCAGCTTCTGGCTGGGGAAAGAGGCCAGAGGCAAGCACAATGCGGTGCCAAGAGCTGAATGAAGTGGAGGTGATAAACTAGGCTGAAGGGGAAATAACTAGAGAAAGACTCGGGGAAGAGTGGGAAAAATCTTGATGTGACATAATGGGAAGAAAATCAGCCTTCATCCTAAAAATAAGTAGAATAACATCTGCATATTAAAAAGCCACTTTAGGGCCTCTTGGAGGGCTCAGTCATTTAAGCATCTGACTTAGGCTCAGGTCTTGATCTCAGGTTCAGGAGTTCAAGCCCTGCATGGAGCTCTGTGCTGACCGCTGGGAGCCTGGAATCTGCTTTGGATTCTCTGTCTCCCTCTCTGTCTCCACTCTTCTCTCGCTCGTGTTCTCTCTCAAAAATAAAATACACATTTTTTAAAAAGTCACTTTAACAGGAGTATGTGCAAAGAACTAATGAGATGTAAGAATGGAGGCAAGAGGCGAATTACGAGGCATTTCAACAATTTAGACAAAAGATGAGGCTCCCTGGACCAGGGGAGGCCCTGCGAGAATGCAAGAGCTGGGGCAGGTAGCAGGACTGACTGGCTGCAGAAAGTGAGGGAGGGATGAGGTGAGAATGCTCGTCACAGTTCTGGCTGGGGCCACCCGATGATCTATGCATGGTACCATCCACGGAACTAGGGAACGTTTACACCAAGATGAATAAACAAGTGCAGGAATAAATGGGGAAAAAATGGCTAAGTTCATTCTTTTGCATGCGGGGCAATATTTTAGCCATGAATTGTGTATATACAAGCATGCATAGAAAGTATATACTACCTGGAATCTCAGAAAATTAGATTAGGAACCAAGAGTTTAAGCCTTTGGGCAACTGCCAAGAACCTTATATCAATCTTAAAGGTAAATTTAACAAAATAAATGTTTAAAGCAATATAAAGTTTCTAATATTCAGAGCCTATGCTTGCTGAAACTGGCCTCCCATCCCTAAAACCTCCACGCAAATGTGCATCCATAGACAGGAATGCCCTGCACACGTACTGTGTGTGTACCAGCACTGAGAACTTTTAAATTTGTGAACACGGCCTATACGCGTGCTTCCATGTGAAAACATATATGCTTTTATGTAACAAAAAAGATTCTAATCCTCAGAAGGTTCTTTATTTTTACATATCAATTTGTTTTATATTTTTCCTAATTTTATTATGTTACTTGACATGTTTAACTGAGGAAGATTTGCTGAGATTATATTAGGGTTGATAGCAGGTGTAAGTACTAAGTAAAAAAAAAAAAGGTCATGGCACTAGAGAAAAACTAAATTAAGAGAAAATGCAAATAAGGACCATGACTGTTACATTAAACAGTTTAGAAATGAAAAAGGAAAGTAAGTCCCATGATTAGATCAAAGTAGAAAAATACAATGAGAAAATGAGAGTCCCAAGAAAAACAAAGAGAGAAACAACAGCACACATTACTGATTTATGAAGAGAAGAATATCCACTCCACCTCATGGGCCCAACAGAAAATCTTCAGAAGCTAACTGCTGAATGCTGGCATAAAGGGAAGATGAAGAGTGTAATGATGACTGGTGTTCCCCGTTACATGCGTGTATCTGGTCCTGACAGTGTAGAATGCAAGGGATTTCAATGACAGGTGTGTAAAGCAGCATTAGCTAGCATCCTTTTAGGTGCCTTAAGGTTAGAAAGACTAGAAGGCCTTTCGAAGGACACAGGATGGGCCTTTGGGCAGCACTGTCCCAGAACCTACTGAATCCTAGATTTGAGCAGCTCTCCCTCTTTTTCCCTTCCTTCCCCTTTCTGGGCCTATGTGATCTAGCGATGGATGAGCACTTCTTATGTCAAAAGAGTGTCAGGGCTGTAAAGGATCATACTCTCTCTTTATATTAACAATGCATAAGGAGATCGTTCTCACCTGCTTCTCACAGAACAACAAATGGCAATGAAAATAATTCTAAACTAAAAGAAACATATCACTGTTATGTCGCTTTAAAAATACTATCTTATTCCTGAATGGAGCTTTTTCATAATTAGTAGACACTGACTGCCTAATAAGTAATTCAGGTTTCACATACAAATCTAAATTATATTTTTAGCATATATAAATAGATAAATATAATAATGGATTACAAGTTGTTTATCAGTTAGAAAGTCTAATAAAAAAACAACAGTTTAGGGGTGCCTGGGTAACTCAATCGGTTAAGTGTCTGACTTCACCTCAGGTCATGATCTCATGGTTTGTGGGTTCGAGCCCTACATCGGGCTCTGTGCTGACAGCTCACTCAGAGCCTGGAGCATGTTTCAGATTCTGTGTCTCCCTCTCTCTCTGACCCTCCCCTGCTCACGCAGTGTCTCTCTCTCTCAGAAATAAATTTAAAAAAATAAAAAAAAACAGTTTATATTGTTTTGAGGGAATTAAAAATACATATATTTTAATGCTGTTCATCTCTGATAGATAAAAACACATTCCTATATTATTAATGGAAGAGCAATATTTGCAGTCTCCATATTATAACCTGCCTATTAGAAGCCTGCCCTCTTGGACCCAGGGCCCCTTGGACTTATCATAAACCATAAAAGCCACAACGTCATATATTTAAGTGTGAATCAGGTCGGCATTCCTTTCAAGATTAAACTCTTAAACCATCCCTTTATAAAATGCAGATCTAATAGAGCTTTGAGCATAAACTGATAAGAAGTAAAGCGTTGGAATAATGTAGCCAAATGCCTCTGATTGGATCTATTCACCAGCAATTTCTAACAAAAGAAAACAATAAGAGAAACCCCAAAAGAATATGCAGTTTTATAACCTCTTTCTGTTTAAAACCAAGATACAACCAGAGGCACCTGGGTGGTTCTGTGGGTTAAATGTCCCACTCTTGATTTCAGCTCAGGTTACAATTTCACGGTTCAGGAGTTCAAGTTCTGAGTCGGGCTCCATGCTAAGAGCACAGGGCTTACTTGGGATTCTCTCTCTCTCGATCTCTCTCTCTCTGCCCCTTCCCCTGCTTGCTCTTTTGCTCTCTCTCTCAAAATAAATAATTTTTTTAGTACAAATTAAAAAAAAAACACAAGCAGATTTCATTTTATAAACACTTTCTTCCTAGGTGATTCTCAAATAAGTCATCCTCTTTAGACTTCTATGTACACTTATGAATCTTTAACATTATTCTACGGATGTTCTTGGAGTTACTGGTAAACCTACTGCATCAGTGTAGCTTAAGTTTATCTGGCCTACATTTATACAAATATCATTAATGCTCGCCATTGTAAACTAATGAAGAATGTTAAATACATAACCATATACAGGGCTTGAAGCTAAGGACTTCAGACAAGGACACACACACACACACACACACACACACACATTGACAGAGAGAGAGAGAAACAGAAAGAGCAAGAGACAAAAAAAGAGAAAGCGAGGGAGTTGTCTGGTGGGCATTAAAAAGTCCAAGATAGAAAAAAAGTCATTCTCAAAGATTTTGTGAACTAAAAGTTAATATATTTTTACTTTTTTAATACATACCTGTATTTCTAAATTATTTTAATGTTTATTAATTTTGAGAGACAGAGAGTGAGCATGGGAGGGGCAGAGAGAGAAAGAGACACAGAATCGGAAGCAGGCTCCAGGCTCTGAGCCATCAGCACAGAGCCTGACACGAGGTTCGAACTCACAAGCTGCAAGATCATGACCGGAGCCAAAGTAATACGCTTAACCAACTGAGCCACCCAGGTGCCCCAATATATACTTCTATTTCTTAGCTCTGTCTTCATCATGCTATTAATAAGCAACTTGCTTTTTATACTGCTTTAAAAACACAAGTATCTTTCTCATTGATGATGGTACCTTCATGAATGTGATTTTACTGTATTAACAAACTGATGTACACATTACTGTATTTCAAGAAAGAAAATAGCCTATTTATGTATTTACATAATTAAAATCTCAAGTGAAAACTATACTGATCTTCCTATTAATAACTTAAATATTTAAGACCTACAGGCTGAAAATTATAGTGTCATAAACTTTTATTACTTTTTTGATTCCTACTGACTGCCTTTCTTACAATTCAGTGTGTAAAAGAAATCTCCAGTTTGCTTTCTAAGTGTAATATATATATACATGTTTTTAGAGAGGTAATCAAAATGGTTTTATATGTGAATTTTCTATTTACTATTGTTATTAATCACACAATCTTCCCACAGATTTTCTACATTCAAAGTTCAAAAGTCTAATACATCCAGTACTGCCAGAAATTACCCAAGAATCACTCATTTCTTTTGTCGTGGGGTCCTGCTCACTTATAAACCCATCTTTCCTGTGGAAATTTACATTAAAAAAAATACCACACATATATGTGTAATTTACATACATATATGAACCAAAATTTGCGGGAAATCTGTGCTAACCAAAGTTAAACATATTTCTTTGAAATAGGATATTTAAAAGGATTTTGACTATAGTGGAGGAGCATAAAGTATTCAGCATTTCCAATTTGAGAGCAAACCCTTTTTTCTTTCTTAGACCAGTACATCTTAGACATTCTTTCTTTTTAATGTTTTTTATTTATTTTTGAGAGAGAGGAGAGAGAGAGAGAGAGAGAGCATGAACAGGGGAGAGTCTGAGAGAGAGGGAGACACAGAATCAGAAACAGTCTCCAGGCTCTGAGCTAGCTGTCAGCACAGAGCCCGACAGGGGGCTCGAACCCACGAACCATTAGATCATGACCTGAGCTGAAGTCGGACACTCATCTGACTGAGCCACCCAGATGTCCCCATCTTAGAACATTCTTGCTAACATCTTCCCATAATCTCTTTTTCACAAATTTATGCAGTAGCAAAACATACAGTAACTCATTAGCAACACAACTAGAACTCAGATTTTGAAAAAACAAAGTTATAAAATTCCAACTAATAAAATTTGAATTTATATAGCATTAATGACAGTATTTGCAAGAAAAAGATTTCATACTCAATTCTGAAGTTGAAATAACAGCTATTCTTTTATGTTGGCAAGGAAACTCAACATTTGACTATGAAATCATGCAAGTATTTAATAACAACTATGAAGCAATCATGCTTTTTTTGCTCTTCTGCTTGTTAAGCTAAAAGAAATAAAACATACTATCCCTGTGCCTTAAATTTGATTTCTAGGAATTTGTTTTTAATTATATCAGTGGGTGTTTCCAGAGTTCTCTCATTTCATTTTATGATTAACTGACTTTGAACTGAATACGTCACTTGCCAGCATGGAGAGACACAAGTAAACAGTTTAGTCAAGTGCAGCTTGTTCATCTGGAAGAGCACAATCGGGTACAATTATGGTTCTGCTTTCCTATGGTACGATACCTGGACATCTATACAGCTTTCTTGCCTGGGCAATATCCCCTTTGCTTAAACGGGTTCGCTGACCGATTGCAGGACGGATGCCATTATCATCACGAGATGGGAGAATCGTATCCAGAAACATCCCCCTGAAAAAAATCAGAAGTAAGCCACACATAAGTCACCAAATTAAGACGCATACATTCCTTACAAGTTGAAGATTATTTTTTTCCAAACTCATGCCAATTAAAAGGAAAACACATCAGTGTTGAACTTTAAATAGGGTGCCAGACATTCAAAACATGTTAATCAAAGTAGAAGAAAAAGTTATGTTAAACTGTATACCTAGCATAAAATCAGTGATGAAATTCACTTTAATTTAGAAATGATTTTTAAAAATCTAGAATTCTACATAGTTCCCCCGCACCAAGTGTACCATGGCATTTATTTTAGTCTTTTAAGCAGATCTAAGAATTCCTTGGATTATTAAATTGTAAAACAAGTTTTCCTCATAGAAATCTATTTTTCAGGACAATGTTTAATACATATTTTTAAGGTTACTAAGATTGTAAAAGTAAAACAAAATATGTTATTTTTAGTTAAATTACTAATTTAACCCATGTATTCTTAGAAGTCCAAGTATAAAAGTATATATATGAAGAATAGGAAAAAAGAGAGGGTCAAATTTTAGAAACAACAGTTTAAAGCAAAGTGGTTTTTTGATCAATGCAAACACAGAGAGAAAATAACATTTTCAGGGTAAAATTAAGAAGAAAAAACTAGCAATGCATTCATAATGCTAAGTTAGAGACACCAAGTTGTGAGATCAAGGTTGTGATAAAAACTCAACATCTTCTTAATATTCAAAATTAAAAATTCTGAATATAATGCACTAAAGATACAGTTTTAATTTTGCAATGAATATCAACATTTATAGCTTTAAAGGAAAAACAGAGCTTAAAAGTTAGAGTGGTAGGGGCGCCTGGGTGGCTTAGTCGGTTAAGCGTCCGACTTTCGCTTAGGTCATGATCTCGCGGTTCGTGGGTTCGAGCCCCGCGTCGGGCTCTGTGCTGACTGCCAGCTCAGAGCCTGGAGCCTGTTTCAGTCTGTGACTCCCTCTCTCTCTGACCCTCCCCTGCTCACGCTGTCTCTCTCTCTCTCTCCTAGAAATAAATAAAAACATTAAAAAAAAAAAAGTTAGAGTGGTAAACTATTCCAGTGGTAAGATGGATGGTGTATATGAGGGTTTTCAAAAAAAGTATTTGAAATTAGTTTTTTTAAAATTTTATTTTAGAGAGAGAGAGAGAGCACAAGTAGAGGAGCAGACAAAGGAAGAAAGAGAGAGAGAGAGAGAGAGAGAGAGAATCCTAAGCAGGCTCCATGCTTAGGCAGACATCAACATGGGGGTCAATCACATGACCATAGGATCATGACCTAAGCCAAATTCAAGAGTTGAACACTCAACCAACTGAAGCACTCAGGTACCTCAAAAGTATTTGAAATTAAGAAATACAATTGTAAAAAAATTTTTTTAATAAGATGAAAGACATACACCATTACAAAATGTTAATGAATACATTGTATATAAACTACAAGTTAAAAGAAATTTCATCTCCACATATTCCTTCCTTTAGAAAATACTAACTAAGCACTGTTATAGGTCTGGATTTATAGCCTTTAATAAAAGAAAAATTTATGATTCTCACATTTTATTGTGGGGTAAGAGACATTAAACAAAAGATTGAAAACTGAGATAGTGACAGGCTTTATGGAGTAAAAAGAAGTGGAGATGGATATTGATTATCCAGTGATGGGGTAGCTTTTAAATAGTTAGATCAAAGGAAACTCACTTGGAAGTTGACATTTTGGGCAAACATGAAGGGAGTGAAGGTGAGGGCATTGTGGGTAATTGCAGTAGAGACTTCCAAAGAGACAAAACAGGAAATTCAACCATTCAGAGATGGGAGGATCCTTAAAGTGTTTGAGTGTCACACAGATAATGTGACTCTTAGACTGAGGAAAACTATTAATATCTGGAATATGGTAAACAGAGGAGTGACATGATCTATCTATTTTATGACTAACCTCTCTGCCTCCAAGGTCAGGGTAGTGATTTTTAGATAAAACCTGAATAATGCAAAGAGAGGATGGAACTCTATAAATTTAAGTATCTGAAGAACACCACATGCATGCCTGAGATAAAAGTAGCAAGGGGAAACTAATGATTTATGGGAGTTGATTAGCAAAAGAGAGAACTTGCACATACTTAATTAGATGCAACTACAGCTAAGCCAATGTAATTGAAGAGGAAGTAGAGCTCATAAATAGGGTAGCCATTGAGAAAAGCCATTCTTCAACTATACTTCATGAATCACCATATACATTAGTAGGTTAAGTCCAAATTAATGAAGGGTTGCCATTTCTGCAGTACTTCAGTACCAACAAAGTATTCATTATTTTCTATTTCTAAAAACAGATTTGTAATCTTTAAAGGTTTATTTTTTCCAGTTTTCAAAACTGTTCAATCTAAAAAGTTCAAGGACATCTTGGCATGGATATATTCAAACTCATACAACAGAATGATGAATTTTGACTTCTTTTCTCTACTGCGGTAACCTCTCACTCAGAAGGGGGTAAGTCACCCTTTCTTTTGTTCTTTCTTTCTGTCAAGAAGTTAAAATTCTCTCCCTCCGCACCCAGGCCATTAATCAATGCAGGCCTTTCTGGACTATCCTCAGTGAGGCACTATTAATAGTCCAGAGACAGATTACAAAAGGCTTCACTTACGAATCTTCATTTGCTCCACCTACATGAGAAGACTGAATTAGCTATGCTTTTTAAAAAAATTTTGTAAAATTTTGCAATTCTTTTATTAATGAAAAATGGGCAATCCCAGTTAGCAAGCCACTATACTACAAGTTACCCAAGCATATAAAGGTCCCATACATCTAGGCTTATTCTTCCTAAAAGTAAGTACCCAAATCTGCTGATGGGCTACATTCATGAAAACAACTAAAACTTTTACAGATTCCCTGGGTTCAGAATAGAAAAAATACATATAAAATTTCAAATATCTGCATTAATAGAATGAAGAACAAAAACCCCCACATATTCATCTAACTGATGTAGAAAAGGCATTTGAGAAAATTCACACCTTTCATGATAAAAACTTTCAATGAACTAGGAATAGAAGGAAACTGTCTCCACATAAAGACCATGAATGAAAAACCTACAGCTAACATACTCAGTGGTGAAAAATGGGAAGTTTTCCATCCAAAGTCAAGAACAAAGCAGAAATGCCTGCTCTCACCACTTCTATTCAATATAGTACTGGAAGTTGTAGCCAGAGCAATTAGGCAAGAAAAGGAAGTAAATGCATCTAAATAGGAAAGAAAGAATTAAAATCATCTATCTTTGCAGATCATATAATCCTATATGTAGAAAACCCCAAGGAGTCCACAAAAAAATTAGAACTAATAAATTCATTAATGTTGCAGGATTCAAACTGAACACACAAAATTCAGTTGCAATTCCATACAATAACAATGAACAATCTGAAAAGGAAATTAAATTAAGAAAACAATTCCAGGGGTGTCTAGGTGGCTCAGTTGGTTAAGCATCTGACCTGAGCTCAGGTCCTGACCTCATGGCTTTGTGAGTTCAAGCCCCATGTCTGTCAGCACAGAGCCTGGAGCCTACTTCAGCTCCCTCTCTCTCTGCCCTTCCTCCACTTGCACTCTGTCTCTTTGTCTCTCTTTCCCCCCAAAAATGAATAAACATTAAAAAAGAAAAAAAAAACAATTCCATTTAAAATATCATCAAAAAGAATAAAGTACTTAGAAATAAACCCAACCAAAAAGGTGAAAGCCTTCTAAACTAAAAACTATAAAACACTGTTGAAAGAAATTAAAGAAGACACAAATAAATGGAAAGACATTCTATTCTTATGGATAACATGGACATTCCATGTCTAATTTGGTAAGACGTTCACACTACACAAAATGATCTATAGATCCAGCATAATCTCTATCAAAACCCAATAGCATTTATCACAAAAATAGAAAAACAGGACTAAAATTCATACGGATCTCATAGAACCTCAAATAGTTAAAAATTTTTTGAAAAACAACAAAGTTGAAAGATTCACACATTGTGATTTCAAAACCCATTATTAAGCTATAGTAATCAAAACAGTGTGATACTGGTATAAAGATAGACCTATAGACCAATGGAACAGAATAAGAATCTCAGAAATAAACCCTAGTGGATATAGCAAATAATCTTTAACAAGGGTGCCAAAAGCACTTAATGGCAAAAACAAACAACAATAATCTTTTCAACAAATGCCGCTGGGAAAACTGAATATCTATGTGTAAAAGAATAAAGTTAGGTAATTATTTAAGCTATATAAAAAATTAACTCAAAATAAATTAAATACTTAAACACAAATCCCAAAACTATAAAACTCCTAGAAGAAAACAGTGGAAAAGCTTCATGACACAGAATCTGGCAATCATTTCTTGGATACTAAAGCACAGTCAATAAAACTAAAATAGATAAGTGGGATTGCATCAAATTAAAAACCTACTATACAACAAAGATGAAAAAAAGAGAAAATACTTGCAAATTATACATCCAATAAGGAGCCAGAATGTATACAGTAATCCTATAATTTAAGAACAAAAATTGAATGATCTGACTTTAAAATGAGCAAAAGAATTGAACAGACATTTCTTCAGAGACAATACACAAATAGAATGCACATGAAAAGGTACTCAACAACATTAATCATCAGAGAAATGAAAATCAAAACCACAATGAAATATCAAGCCATACTCATTAGGATGGCCACTATTTAAAAAAGGAAAAAAAAAAGGAGACAATAACACATGTTGGTAAGGATATGGAATAATTGGAACACTATGTACTGCTGTGGGATTATGAAATGGTGCAGCTACTATAGAAAACATCATGAAGCCTCTTCAAAAAATTAAAAATAGAAATACCATATGATCTAGCAATCCTACTTCTGGGTATATATGCAAAATAATTGAAGATAGGATCTGGAAAAGATATTTGCATACTCATATCGATAGCAGCACTATTCACAATAGCCAAGGAGTGGAAGCAACTCATATGTCCATCAGTGGATGAATAGATAAGCAAAATACGGTATATACATACAATGAAATATTAATCAGCCTTAAAAAGGAAGGAAATCCTGCCACATGATACAACTTGGATAAACCATGAAGACATTGTGCTAAATGAAATAAGCCAGTCACAAAAGGACAGATACTGTATGATTCTACTTAATGAAGTATCAAAAGTATCCGAGTTCATGGAAACACAAAGTGGAATGGTAGTTACCAGGGCTGGCAGGAGGGGAAACAGGGCATTTTTGTTTAATGGGCACTGGGTTTCAGTTTTGTAATATGAAAAAGTTCCAAATATCTGTTTCACAACCATGTGAATATACTTAACATTACTAACTGTACACTAAAAAACAGTTAAGATTGTAAATTTTATGTTGAGTGTTTTTTAACATACACACACAAACACAAAGCTTCAAATGCTTTGGAGGTGGTGGCCAAGAACTGTGATAAATATTTTTTTCTCCTAGAATTCAGCTTTTAAATATATGTATGAGTTAATAAACATTTTCTTTAAAGATCAAGACATAATATAATGTAAATTGCATCAACTCTTCTGACAGGCAGATACAGTTACTTTCACTCTAATATAAGTTCACTGGGAAAAATGAAGAGGATAATTTTGGAAGAATAAGACAAATAATAGGTCAAGACTGGGTGGCATGTAGCCCCATGGTGAGAGTGGTAGGAGTGATGGACTTCAGGCAGCAAGAGCAGGATGGCTTATGGAAAAAAAGAAAAAGAAGCAATTTAAACATGCAAAAGAAATACAGAATGAGAGGAAATATATATTTTAGACTTTGGTATAGATTCATCATCTATCAAAGACAGAAAGAATAATTTTCTCGAATTCTTTCCACCACCTCCTATGTTCTAAAGAATCAAAAGTCAGTTTAGTTCTAAATAACATAGTACACCAGCATTCAAGAGGTGCCTTGGCTGAACTGGGATTCAAATCCCATTTGTTACATGTTACTATGGAAAATTCAATTCCAAACAGTGATCTCAAAATAAAGTTTTATAACTCTTTGAGATTAATTTCAGGCCAAATTTATGGGTGTATTTCTACCAAAACTTAAATTCAATCCCAAAAGCTATACACACTATACTATATATAGTGTACTATATAGTGTGTGTATATATATAGTGTAATATATATTGTGTATATATAGTGTAATATATATACACACTATATAAACATATACACTATAAGTATAAAGTATATATGTGTATATAATACACACTTCAGTAGGAAATAATTATTAAATACAGTGAATAAATATTAAAATACAGTTCACACTCAAGTTTTTAAATAATACAGTTTTGTCTTTTTAAAGGAGGATAATTTAAAAATGTATCTAAGTATTAAAAGTTCATTGACACATTCTTCT
Source organism: Crocuta crocuta (assembly GCF_008692635.1). Lineage (NCBI taxonomy): Eukaryota > Metazoa > Chordata > Mammalia > Carnivora > Hyaenidae > Crocuta > Crocuta crocuta. The sequence goes on from NW_027527957.1 coordinate 99,720, forward strand.
TTACTTTTTATCAAGAGTTATTTTAGGGAGTGCCTGGCTGATTCAGTTGGTGGAGCATGGGACTCTTGATTTCGGGTGTAGGTTCAACCTGCAATGTGGGCATGGGGGGACAGATTACTTAAAAAATAAAAATCTTTAAAAATAAAATCTTTAAAAAAAACAAAAAGGGATTTATTTTAAAAAGACAGGGGTATTGATTTGAATTTTTTATCTCCTTTCCAACCCTGCCCTTAGAAATAGATGTTTGAGGGGCATCTGGGTGGCTCAGGCGGTTAAGTGTTGTGCTCTTGATTTTGGCTTAGGTCATGATCTCGTGGTTTGCAGTTTTGAGCCCCGCATCTTCTCTCTTCTTCTCTGCCTACCCAAATAAATAAACTTAAAAATTTTTTTTAAAAAGAAATAGATGTTAGATGAATTGTGAAGTGGACATAAGTGGGCAAGAAGAATGAGTTAGAATGGATCTATGAGTGTAAAATGAGCATAAATGGGGAAAAGGGATGACTTCAATGTTTTGACAGTTCTAAATTCCTTACCTGGGAACTATTTGCTCGATGATACCATCTTTAGAATAAAGTAATTAAAACCCGAATTTATTATGTTCCTTAAAAATAGTGTTAAAGCTTTAATGAAATGAATTTAAGTTTAATAAGTGGTGAAATTATAAATTGTATGAGGTAAAATATGTTCATAATATGTTGTTTGAGAATTAAAGTATTTAAGCAACTTTTAAGCATAACTAGTAGTTGATCAATAGAAAACACACAGTACAAAACACAACATAAACAGAGAATAAACATTTAAAGTCAACAATCAAGTACCCCATTTGATTCGTGGATGACTAATTTTCATTAAATGATGCTATTACAATTTAAAACATGATTGGCTTAATAATAATTTTCATTGGACTTTTCAAAGTGATCTCGGGATATCAAATAGTTTAAATAATTCGTACCATTTAAATTTTTAATCTGAATTTGTGTATTTGATAGGAAATGTGAAACCATGTTTTTAAAACCTCAACTGCTGCTGTTGGCTATAAATATTAATCAAGTGTTTTTGTACTGGAGGGCAACAGTATCTGAAAGAGGTTCAAGTTCTACTGTTAAGCATAGCTTTGTCAGGAGCCACACAGAGGAAAGGAATTAAAAGTCAAAAGGTATAACCTGAGACTCCAACCTTGAGAAGGTGTTCCTGGCATAGTGCATGATACTGTCAAAATCATATCTTTCTCCAAGTGAGTTCACTTCTCCAGGCTCCATCTTCAGAAAATTGTACTCTTGACCTAAGAAACATTTCAGAAGCCTTTTAGCAGACAGAGAAAAGAACAGAAGAGCCCCTCCTAAGCCTGCATCTGCTCTTTACTAAATGCCAGTTGCAGTTATATGGGAACACCCAGGTACGTGCCAAAGTATGCTCGCATGGCCACTGTTTTCACTTAACATCACGTTGAAAAGTAATAATGAATTTCATTAATAAGTTCATTTTGAATAAAAAGGAGGATCGCCAAAAGCATACTTTGGGTTGTTTTCCATGTATATGCTTTATGTTCTTATAAATACTTGTTTTCTAAAAATCTCACTGCTCTTTTCAACACCACAGGAATGATTACAAAAAGTTCCAACTTTACCAAATGAGACTCCACCTTTCTCTTAGGACTACCTTTGCCAGGATCAACAAAAATTATCTTTTGCTTTAGAGGCTTCCTATGAAACACTGAGAAAAATATAAAAACAGTATTTGTATGTACACACAGCACTGGCAGGCTTTACTATGTGACTTTGTCACTAAAGGCAAAAACAATAGCCACAGATTTCACTCAGAATCGAAACAAGATTCTCTCTGATGATTCTATTCCAACCTCTGCTTGGAGCGTGTTTTGATCAGGAAGAATGTGCTTGAGAACTTCATAATTTATTTATTTTTGCTTTACTTTTCACAATTGTTATTGTAACTTCTGGACATCTTCCTTTTAATAGGCTTTTTAACCGGCTGTTTATATCTGTATTGTTACACTGTTTCTTGAAATTTGAAAATAACAGACTTAGAAGCGTAGATCTGGGGCAATGGTTCCAGAAGCAGAGAATTTCCTCAGATACAGTTGAGGCCTCAGTGACTCCGTTTTCATAATTTCAGTAGCCGAAGACAGATGCTTTAGTGGCTCACGTAACTTAAAAAGCTTTGAAAGACCGGAATGTAAAGGTGAGCTCCTAGAATTCCAAATTCAAGGTTCCAGCTTAAAATGGAACTATTACAACACTAATCTAACTACAGTTTATTCCAACTGCCATATTACTGTGAAAAATATAAATATCACAATAAAATTTTCCAAAGAACAATAGAGTGATACCAAAGTATAGTATGTCTTCTGCATGATATAGTGATAAGGAAACTTGGTGTACTCAGCACTAAGGATTATAGAATCATCCTGATGTTACAGAATCCAAGTCCCTGACTAAAGTGTTATAGTCTACCTTTCTTTTTTTTTTTAAATGTTTTTTTTTTTTTTCTAGGAGAGAGAGAGAGAGAGACAGCGTGAGCAGGGAAGGGTCAGAGAGAGGGAGTGACAGACTCTGAAACAGGCTCCAGGTTCTGAGCTGGCAGTCAGCACAGAGCCCGACGCGGGGCTCGAACCCACGAACCATGAGATCATGACCTAAGCGAAAGTCGAAAGTCGGACGCTTAACCGACTAAGCCACCCAGGCGCCCCTATTGTTATAGTCTACCTTTCAATGAATTCACATATTAAATAGTTTTTAATGAACTAACCAGCTTGTACAGTAAAATATGTGTTCCCCAAGTATCTGATGTGTCTATTTGTATTATAAACATTTCAGGAAATATTCTGTATTCTTGCCAACCTCTCACAGAAGCAACTGTTAAAACTCTCTTCTTCATAAGGAACAATAAGTATGTTTTAACATATCCAATTCTAAGGTGAGATTTTCATAAAGCTATGGAGCTGGTTTTATAGACATTAATCTATGCCCCAATGGAGATTTCAAATTTGAGCACAATATGGGAAGATATTCTCTAGTTAAAGCAAAATGCTTTATAAAAATTTCTGAAAGTGGAACATTAAGCAACTTTAGTCATAGTCTGAGGCATATAATTGAGCACTTAACATGGAGATGACTCAGTGTTTTGTGCTAAATAAAAACAATATAACCATACATGGTCCAAATAAAGAAAAATCAACTTATTTTGTGAATAAAGGGAAGAGGAACAGAGATACAGAGAACCAGGGGAACTCACCCTAAACAATTAAAAAAAAAAGAAAGAAAGATGATGAACCTTCTTCTTGAAGGCATATTCTAAAATGGATTAAAGTGAGGCACCGAGATGGCTCAGCTAGTTAAGCATCTGACTCTTGGCCGAGATGGCTCAGCTAGTTAAGCATCCGACTCTTGGTTTCAGCTTAGGTCATGATCTCATAGTGATTTCAGCTCGCAGTTCATGAATTCGAGTCCTGTATTGGGCTTTGCACTGACAGTGCAGAGCCTGCTTGGGATTCTCTCTTCCTCTCTCTCTCCCTGCTGCTCTCTCTCTGCCCATCCCCTGCTTGTGTTCTTGCTCTCTTTCTCAAAATAAATAAAGAAGATTTAAAAAGTAAAATAAATAAAACAGAAGTAATACAATCCTTATACCAATGTGGCTCCTATTGTAGTTACTAATTTTGCATATAAATGTGAGGCTAAAGTCTATACTTACTAGACATTGCCCTTGAATAACACTTGATCTTAAGTTTCTGCGCCAGAACAAGTCATAAATTTGTTGAAGATTAATCTCCAGCATGAACTCTTTCATGCTAGAATTGCCATGCTCCACTAGTTCCAAATACTCAGGAAATCTCACACAATAAATTCTTTCTTTTCCATTGGCCTGAATGTTGAGTCACCCACAGTATGAATAGCCATAATTTCCTAAGCACTGTGTTCAGTATGATACATTTATATACTACTTACGTATTTCTTGCTTGTTTTAAATATATACTTAGGTTACAACAGAGTCCTATTATTAAGAGTAAGAATCATTCTTGAAAGTTACTTCCTGTATAAGATGTTCTCTCCATGTAATAAAAGAAACCTAATAACTATGGTTAACAGCAAACTTCTCAGTTAATTGGTAGTTGAAATCATTTTCCGAAATATTGTCCTTTCTTTATTTCTTTCTTAATGATATAAAGATGAACTTTGATAGCTGGCTCAGCCATTTGAGTCTCCTACATTGAGAGTAAACATATTTTTTTACTTCTCCTTGATAATCAACACTATAAAGGATTTCATCATTTTTAAACTAATATACAATTGACATACACTATGATATTAGTTTCACGTGTACAACTTGGAGATTAGACACCTGTATACAATGCAAACTGGTCACCACAATAAATCTATTCACCATCAATCACCATGCAAAGTTAATAAAATGTTGACTGAGTTCCCTATGTGGTACATTATATCTCCAAGACTTACTTATTTTATAACTGGAAGTTTGTACTTCTTGATTCTGTTTACCTACTTCATATCCCCAAATCTCCTCCTCTCTGACAACCACCACTCTGTTCTCTGTATCTGTGCATCTCAGTTTTGTTCTGGTTTATGCATTTGTTTGTTTTGCTTTTTAGATCCCAATTAGAATTGAAATCATATGGATTTGTCTTTCTCTGTCTGACTTATTTCCTTAGCATAATACCCTCAAGGTCCATCCCTGTTATAACAAATGGCAAGATTTCATTTTTCATGACTAATATACCAGTGTCTGTGTGTGTGTGTGTGTGTGTGTGTGTGTGTGTGATATGTCTTCTTTATCATTCACTTATTGATAGATGGATACTTAGGTTGTTTTCCTATCTTGACTATTGTGGATAGTGTTGCAATGAAAATAGGGATGTATGTATCTTCTTGAGTTGGTGATTTTGTTTTCTCTACATAGATACCAAGAAGTGGAATTGCTGGATCATACACTAGTTCTATTTGTAATTTATTGAAGAACCTCCATACTGTTTTCCATAGTAGCAACAATAGTGCATGAAGGCTCCCTTATCTCCACATCCATCCCAAGATTTGTTATCTTTTTCTTTTTGACAAAGGTCATTTTAACAGGTGTGAGGTGATATCTCATTGTAGTTTTGATTTGCATTTCCCTGTTAATTAATGACATTGAGCATCTTTTCATGTGCCTGTTTTCTATCCGTATGTCTTCTTTGGGAAAATGTCTATTCAGAGCCTCTGTCTATTTTTTAAATCAGATTATATTTTATTAAGTTGTATGAGTTCTTTATATATTTTGGATGTTAATAACCCCTTATCAGATATATAATTTGCAAATGTATTCTCCCATTCAGCAAGTTGCCTTTTATTTCATTGATGGTTTCTTTCACTATGCAGAAGCATTTTAGCTTGATGTAGACCGATTTATTTTTCCTTTTATTACGCTTGCATTTGAAATCAGATCCAAACAAAACAAAACAAAACAAAACAAAACAAAAAAACATTGCTAAGCCTAATATCAAGGAGCTTACTGCCAATGTTTTCATTTAGGAATTTTATGGTTTCAGGTCTTATATTCAACTTTATTCCATTTTGAGTTTACTTTTGTGTATGGTGTAAGATAGTAGTCCAGTTTCATTATTTTGCATGTAGCTGTCCAGTTTTCCTAACACCAAATATTGAAGAAACTATCCTCTCATTGTATTATCCTTGCTCCTTTTGCTATAGATTAATTGATCCTATATGTGTTGGATTATTTCTGGGAACTCTATTCTGGTCCATTGATCTATGAGGCTGTTTTTAAGCCAATATCATACTGTTTTGATTACTGTAATTGTATAGTATAGATTGAAATCAGGGAGCACAATACTTCTGGTTTTGTTTTTTCTTTCTCAAGATTGCTTTGTCTATTCAGGGTCTATTGTGACTCCATACAAATTTTAGCATTATTTGTTCTAGGTCTCTGAAAAATGCCATTAGAATTTTGATGAGGATTGCAATGAATCTGTATATTGTTTTGGGTAATATGGATATTTAATGATATTAATTCTTCCAATCTATAAACGTGGAATATGTTTTTACTTACTTGTGTTTTCTTCAATTTCTTTCATCAGTGTCTTATTAGTTTTCAGTGTACAAATCTTTCACTTCCCTGGTTAAATTAATTCCAAGGTATTTTATACCATCTGATGCAATCATAAATGATGGTTTTCTTGATTTCTCTTTCTGAAAATTTCTCATTAAAGTAGAGAAACTCAATATAGTTTTATATATTAATTTTTTATTCTGCAAAATTTACTTCATTTACTGGCAGTAAAAGTTTTTCAGTGGAGCCTTTAAAGTTGTCTACAAATAGAATAATGTCATCTATAAATAGTGGCTGTTTTTATTTCCTTTCCAAATTCTTTGTCTTTTATTTCTTTTTCTGATCTAACTGCTGTAGCTAAAACTTCCAATACTACTTTGAATAAAAGTGTCCAAAGTGTCTTGGTCCTGATTTTACAGGAAACATTTTCAGTTTTCCACCACTGAGTAAGATATTAGCTGTGATTTTGCGATATATGGTCTTTATTAGGTCAATATATAGACAATGTATGTCCTTCTATACCCACTTTGTTAAGAGTTTTTATTATAAATAGATGTTGAATTTTGTCAAATGCTTTTCCTGTATCTATTGAATTGATCATATGATTTGTATATTTTGGGGTTTTTTGTTTCCAATTATTATTATTATTTTAATATTTTATTATCAAATTGGCTAAAATACAACGTGTACAGTGGGCTCTTAGTTTTGGGGGTAGATTCCTGTGATTCATCACTTGCATACAACACCCAGTACTCATCCCAACAAGTGCCCTCCTCAGTGCCCATCACCCATTTTCCCCTGATTTTTATATTTTGTTAATGTGGTATATCACAATGATTAATTTGCACATGTTCGAGCTTCCTTGTATCCCTGGAATAAATTGCACTTGATCATAGTGTATGATCTTTTTAATGGATTATTTTGGTTTACTAATGTTTGCTAATACTTCACTGGGGATTTTTGATTCTATATTCATGAGGGATATTGGCCTGTAATTTTCTTTTTTTGTGCTGCCCCTGTCTGATTTTAGTATTAGAGTAATGCTGACTTTGTAAGATGAGTTCAGAAGCATTTCATCCTCTTCAATTTTTTGGAATAGTTTGAGAAATATAGGTATTACATCTTCTTTGAATATTAAGTAGAATTTACCAATGAAGCCTTCTGGTCCTGGGCTTTTGTATGTTGGGAGCTTCTTAGTTACTAATTCAATCTCTTGATAAGTAATTAGTATATTCAGATTTTCTATTTCCTTGTGATTCAGTCTTGGAAGATTGTATAATCTTATGATTGATACAAACAAAAGTTTATCAATTTTATCTTTTCAAAGGCCCAGCTTTTAATTTTATTGATCTTTTCTATTGTCTATTAAGTTCTATTCCATTAATTCCTTCCTTCTACTAACTTTGGCTTCATTTGTTTTTTTTTTTTTTTCTAGTTCTTTTGGGTGTAAAGTTAGATTGTTTACTTGAGCTTTTTCTTTCTTTTTTCTTCTTTTTCTTTTTTGTGATTTCTTGAGATAGGCTTGTATTGCTATGAACTTAACCATTTATAATCACTTTTACTGCATTTCATAGATTCTGGTATATCATATTCCTGTTTTCCTTTGTATCTAGCTAGTTTTAAATTTCTCTTTTAAATTCTTCAATGACTCAGTGGGGGAAATATCTTTTTTTCCCATTCCTTCACCTTCAGTCTGGTGTCCTTAGTTCTTAAATAAGTTTCTTATAGTCAACATATAGATGAGTAGTTTAAAATATTCAGCCACTTTATATCTTTTGATGGGAGTATTCAGTCTATTTACATTTAAAGTAATTATTGATAGGTATGTACTTATTGCCATCTTGTTGACTGTTTTCTGACTTGTTTTATAATTTCTCTCTCCTTTCTTCTTCTCTTTCTTTTTATCCTTGTGATTTGATACCTTTCCTTAGTGTTATATTTAGATTCCTTTCTCATTTTCTTTTGGGTATTCACTGTAAGTGTTTGCTTTGTGGTTATACTGTGAGGTTCTCATATAACATCCTATGTATAGAACAGTCTATTTTAAGTTGATAACAACTTAAATTTGAATACATTCCAAAACTACAGTCCTACTCCCCCTACCCATGTTTTGTTTTTGATTTCACATTTTCAATTTTTTTATTTTATGTATCTTTTAACTGATTATTATAGTTAATCTGACTACTCTTTTCTTTTTACCTATTTCATACTTGCTTTATCAGTTATTAATCTGCTACCTTTACTATATATTTACCTTTTCCAGTGGCAGTTTTACTTTTATATGTTTTATTATCATTAATTATCATCATTGCTTTTCTGTTTAAAGAAGTCCTTTTAGGGGCACTTAGGTGGCTCAGTTAGTCAAGTGTCTAACTTCACCCCAGGTCATGGTCTCAAAGTTCATGAGTTCAAGCCCCATGTTGGGCTCTGTGCTGACAGCTCAGAGTCTGAAGCCTGCTTCAGATTTTGGTCTCCCTCTATCTCTGTCCCTCCCCTGCTCATGCTCTATTTCTCCCTCTCTCTCTGAAAAACAAATGAACACTAAAATAAATTTTTTTAAAGATGTCCTTGTACAGTTCCTTATAAGTCTAGTTTAATGGTGATGAATTCCTTTAAGGTTTTGCTTGTCTGGAAAACTCTTTCTCTCTCCTTCAATTCTGAATGATAACTTTGTTTGGTAGAATATTCTTCATTGGAAGTTTTTTTTTTTTTCTTTCAGTATTTTGAATTAGTCATGCCACTCTCTTCTGTTTTGCTAAAGTTTCTTCTAAAAATTCTGCTGATGAACTTATGGGATTTCCATTGTATATAACAAGCTTTCTTCTGTTGCTGCTTTTAAGATGATCTATTTATATTTAACTTTCAATGTTTTAATTATAATGTGTCTTGGTGTGGAACTCTTTGGGTTCATCTTATTGGAAACTCTATGGGCTTCCTGAAACTGGATGTCTGTTTCTATCCCCAGATTAAAGAAGTTTTCAGTCATGATTTCTTCAAATAAGTTTTCTGTGCCTTTCTTTCTCTTCTCTTTCTGGGACTCATATACACAGATATTATTTTGCTTAATGTTGTCCCATAAGCCCTTAAGATATTCCACCTTTTTAAATTTGTTTTCATTTGGCTACTCTAGGTGAGTTCCATTGCTCTGTTTTCCAGTTCACTGATACATTCTTCTGCTTTATCCAGTCTATTGTTGAATCCCTCTAGTGTATTTTTCATCCATTATTGTATTCTTCAACTCTGTAACTTCTATTTGGTACACTCTTATATTTTCTTTGTTTAAGTTTTCATTGTATTCATCCATTCTTCTCCCTGGTTAAGTGAGCATCTTTATGACCATTACTTTGGACTCTTTATCAGGTAGACTATGTATCTCTGTTTCATTAAGGTCATTTTCTGAGGTTTTGTCTTGTCTTTAATTTGAAACATATTCCCCTGTCTCGTTTTGCCTGATTCTGTATTTGTTCCCATGTATTAAGCAGAACAGCTATATCTCCCCGTTTTGAAGAACTGGCCTTGTGTAGAAGATGACCCTTCTATACAGGAAGCAAAATCCCCCTGGCTACCAGAGCCAGGCAATCCAAGGTATCCTCTGTGTGGGGTACATGCATCCACCAGCTGAGGCAGAGCCGTGGCTGTAGCACAGAAGGGAGTGAGGTACTTGCCTGGCTGTGGTATGGCTATGGCACAGGAGGGGTGGGGCATTTGACTAGCTGTGGTAAATCTGTGGCCTGGGAGGGCAGGCCTCTTGTCTGGCTGGCTGTGGCATGGTTCTGGTGTGGGGCAGGGCGCTCTTCCAACTTGCTGTGGCATAGCTGAGGCATGGTGAGGAGGGTTGCACCTACCTGCACAAGCAGGTAAGACAAAGATTGCTAAAATGACACCTACCAGTGTTGGTATTAAGAGGCAGAAAGATATTGAAAAAATGGCAACTATCCATCCTTCTGTCCCTGGAGAGTCCCACACATTCTTGTCTGTCTAGTGGTCACTTTAAGACTAGTAATTGAGTCTGCTTTACATATGGACTAGGTGCTTTTCAAGCTGCTGTTTTTGCACTAGGTCCTGGGGTGAGTGACTCTGCATGTGAGCTCCTGAAAGGCAGATTCTCTGCTCCCTACAGTTCTATTCTTCTTCTAGATTCAATCCCTCATGATTTTATGTTTGGGGGCTCATCTTTCCCATGTAGGACCTAAAGTTTGAGTGTCTGATGTAGGGTACAAACCCCTTGCTCCTCAGGAGAAAGTGCTGTACTTTTGAGATCTCTTCTCATGGGTCATCATGCCTAGAATTGGATTTTTTGGCAGCAGGTATGTTTCCACCTCTCCAACCCCATCTCCATGTGGCCCTTTTATCCTTTGTTGTATAGGCCCTGTTCATCTAGTTATCAGGATTTTTTTCAGAGAAACTATTCCATGCGTAGCTGTAGTTTGTTATGTCTGTGGGAGGAAGTAAGTTCAGGATATTCCTAGACTGCCATTTTGAAACATGCTCTTTTCTTCTCCTGTTTTCTTAGTCTTGAAATGCCCTCTTCCTTAGCTCATCATATTCAATGATCTTTCTTCTACCTTTTAGACCAAATCTTATTGGTCTTTGGGGGGATTTTTTGCAATATCCCACTTTCTATCCTCAGGCGTTTTTTCTTCTCCCTTCAATGTTTCCCTAGACAGTCAAATCTACCATCATATTTCCATCTCTAGATACAGGCTGAAGTGTAGATTCACCTTTCCTTTGTGTACTAACCATTTCCATTTGGATAGTTCAATGGCTTCTCAAAATCAAGGGTATGCTAAACAAAATCATTATCTGTCTTTCTCATTCTAAAAAAAATATGTTGCTTTATCCATATTTCTTCCTTCATTTGATGGTGCCACCATTCATCCTGTTGCCTAAAATAAATCCTTGAAGATTTTTTCCCCCTTGTTAGTGTTCCTCTTAAAATATATTTGAAAGGTCATTCCCTCTTATTCTTCTTGAACTGCACTTCCTTGACTGAAGACTTAGTCATCACTTATAAATTACTTATTTAATCCTCTTACAGATTCCTTAAGTTCATCCTCTCCACTCCCACTTCCCCATTCTCAGTTAAGGATCTCAAAGCTGAAAGAATTCTTTTTGTTATCTTCTTTGAAAATCTGAACTTGTTCTGATTTCAATCCTCAATTATTCTCCAGTAGCTAAAATATAAAATCTGGGGCACCTGGGTTGCATCAGACTTCAGCTCAGGTCATGATCCTGCGGTTCACAGGTTCAAGTCCTACGCTGGGCTCTGTGCTGACAGCTCAGAGCATGGACACTGTGTCTCCTTCTCTCTCTGTCCCTCCACTGCCTCACACACACTCTCTCTCTCTCTCTCAAAAATGAATAAACATTACAAAAAAGATAAAATCTAAGTTCCCTAGCTTCATATAGAACATCCCGTATGATGTAACCTCATTAGGTAATTCTCCCATTTGCAACTTACCATGTAGCCATAATGAGAAAATAAAAATGATTCCATTTTCTGTAATTATAGCTATGATCATGATGATTCTTTTCAGCTTGGAAATTCTATAACCCTTTGGTGCACTTTGAACATTTCTACTTTACTTCTAAATTTCAGTTCTTTTGTGGCATTTTCCTTGACTCACTAAGGCATTTTGTTCCACATTGCCTGGACTTGACAGTATTCTCATTATATGACTAATATTACTTTTCTCACCCACTTGTAATCATGTATATATATGCACATACCCCACAGTAAGCCTTATACTTTTCACGGCAGCATTTTCATCATCTAATAATGCCTCAATAAATAGGTAGAACCAAATATGTGATGAGCAAATAAACAGATCAATACTGTTAATTATAAGAAATTCAAAGGAATTCAATGTTTGTAACTTCAAACCTGCCATGAATAAGGAAAAAAGAACACACATTTACTTTTCTAATGCTTGAAATACATATGACCATATAATATGATTCCAAAAAAACAGAATTTAATCTTTTGGTAATTGATATGTACTGATTTCATGAATTTATGAAAGTTAAATACAAAGCTTTAAAATAAAGCTATTATAACCCATCAATTATCAGAGAAAATTAAATTTTAATTATATCTGATATTTCAATTACTGAAAAATTTCTCCAGAATTTATCTTTAGGGTAGTTTAAGGAGAATTCTCAAAGAAACTATTTAGACTGTCCTGGAAATGAGTCATTTCCCTGAAACATTCTCCAAAAATTGTTCCTGGTATAATATAGATTTCTATGATAGCAGCACATTTCATGTCAAACACTGGATCTTTTCTAAATTCCTACCACATAAATTATAGAGCTAAGTATTAAAAATGCTGTAAATTTTAATAATATTAATTTGTGGTTCAATAGCCTACACCCATTCTTGAAAAGCACAGAAGTTTAGAAATAAAACAGCTAAACCTTAAGAAAAAAAGATCAAGCATAAGAAGCACCAAAAATCATCCAGTCTGAAGGAAAACAAATTAAAAATATAATACCATCACAAGTATTTTTTTAATCAGCAAAATGCTGAGTTTACCATATCAAAAAAAATCAGTTCACATTTTTTAAAGAAAACTTAAAACATAAATACTCTAAACACAACTAAAAATAAATATTCTGTCAATCTTAAACCCAACATATTCTAAGTCTCTCACCTGGCTGGATATTTTCTCTTATGATAGTGACATGGTTATCTCTATCTGGCCGTGTGTGTTCATGCCAAAAGCCTATCACATGGCCCAATTCATGAACAACAATTCCAAATTTATCACAGTTCTTGCCAATAGAGATTGCCTGAGGTCCATTTCCCCGCCGACCCACATAAGAGCAGCATCTGCAATAAAGGAGAAAAGGGAGATGGTGGTGGCAATGATAAATGAGTTACAGTATGGTGAAACTTTTGCCAAGAATTATGATGACCTACAAAGTCCAATACATTCAGAGGTCTTTCATCAACAAACACAGCTCATTTCTAGCATCCTGGTAAACTCATATACAACATAAGTCCCCACATAATCACTGGAAGTGCTTTTTCACTAACTCATATGTTACAATATATGTTTTAAGTCATCTTTAAGAGTACTCAAAAGGTATCAGAAAATAAGGTACTTACAATGGTGATTAATGTGCTTTTAAACATACAGTTAAACTCAAGACTTATCAGCCCACTTTTATTTCTAATAGAGTTTTTTTATTCTCATAATCTATCAACTTTGGTGGGTAATTACTTTGTCACTATGGTTATCTGGCAATAATCCATTATTTCAGTTTTGAATATAAAAACAAAGGTTATTTTTCCTCTTTAAGAAAAACAGGATTAGATTTTTTTTATGAAAGACAGTTAATCAAAAATGGAGTTACTTTTCCTACTCCTGGGAGAATTTATTTAAAGAAAAAAACTTAGAAGGAGTCAATGGAGGAAAATTAGTTTCAAAAGGTAAATTATCCAAAGTTAACTGGTGAAGAAAAATCAACAACTGGCATAATTATGACATTTGCTAATATAAATATAATTATATCTAAAACTTTGATAATTAGTGCTTACATTAAAATACTTTTCTGTAGGATCACCCCTTGAGACAGCAGTTGAGGGCAAGTAATTGGTCTTGGATAGTTAGTAACCATGATACACCAGACACTGAACCCTTTTTTTAATTTATTAAATTAAAAGAGAAAATTGCCAAAAATTAATTGCCTAAATGATTCAATGGAATTTCACAAATTTTCAGTTTCCAGAGTAAGCATATTCGATAATCCTTTTGATTGTTCACAAATACAAACATTTGTCATGGCAATTATTTCTGTAGGCTTTAAAAGCTTTAAGCATCTTAACCTATACCACAGATTTATTATTTATGAAGCTATTATAACAGTTAATGAAGCTTGATAAGTCAATAACAAGAAAAGAGGTAGCTGGTAGGGGAAAAAAATCAGGGAATTTTGGTTTTGCTCTTATTTTTAATAGTATTTTTTCAATCTATATACAGGTAGTTATTAAATAATGAAACTGAAAAGTATTAGATGTAGAAAAACACAAAACTTCAAATGTTGGAGAAATTTAAACTGAATCATTACTGCCATAGAGCAGAAGTAGTTAAACAAACATCTGATAATTATATAGCAACTAAATAACACATGCTGAGTCATTCTTGCTAGTTATATTCAAATAAGAAAATACTTCACAAATCAAAATCTGGGAGATGGTCAAGCCATGTGGTCAACTTATTTAATCTAAAACGCTTTCTTTTACCATAATTTCATCCAAAACAAGTTCCAATAAGTAAAATGGGATTCCATAACAGAAAATAAAAATATATTTCCCTCTGACTTGTAGAATGGTCCTGTGAAAGAAGAAAAATGTGGTGGTTTGACTTCTATGGTTTGAGGGAGATAATAATTCTGGACACTCGGATGAGTACATAACTAAATACATGCACAAACAATTAGGTTTAGAATGACAGAGTAATATGTGCAGTTTATTAAAAAATGATTTAAGGATGTCTCGGTATTAGCTCCTAATGTAGCTCAGGTTGATGCTATTTTCTTGTATACAGCTTTTGATTTCTTTTGTTTCTAATTTGTATGATACTCTTAAAGCTTGACCACCAAAAGTTCTATCTTCTCAAGAAAAACCTTCACCATCTATAGAGAAGCAACACAGAGAGTCTCTAAACCACAGAGAGTAATCAACTAATCTAAAACCTGCTACTCCTTACCTTTGCTCTGACTGGGGGACCAAAGCACCTTTGGAAGTTGCCTATATTACAATCTATCATGATACCCATGAAGATGTCCTTTCCACAGCAGTCTTCTCAACACTGAAATTATTTAAAACTGTAAAGTCATATTATGCCTCTTCTCAATATTCTCTGATGGTTCTATAGCAAATTGTGTCAATGTTCAAAAATATTCATTGCCCCACACTGGAAGATAATTATACTTCCTTCCTTACACCATTTATGTTGAGTTTGGTCATGTGACTTGCTCTGAATAATGTCATGTGAGCACAAACTGTAAATTCTGAGAGACTGTTTAATAGTCATTGTGGTTGGCAATATTGTCTCTGTTTCATCTGCCACAATTGCAATGTTCTAAAAAGAGATTTTGCCATCAGACTGAATACTAAAGTGGTAACTCTGGAGTGAGACACAGACAACCAGTGATGGACAGGCAATAGAAATAAGGAATCAATATCTGTTACTCTAAGCCACTGAACTTTAAAGGTCATGTATTACAATGACATAAATTGTTTCAGCTGATTAATAAAACCCTCTTTTACTCAGAGGAAACTCTAAAGTACAATACTTACAAATAACTGCAAGAACCTACATGATCTTCACACATAAATGTCTTACCATAAGGACCCCTCTCCTATTCCTGTCCCTGTAATCACTCTACCTGAGCCATGCAGTCTCTTTGCTGTGCCTTGAGCATACGGACAAGCTCTTGCCTTAAAGCCTTCTTACTGGTGACTTCCTCTGTCAGGAACTCTATTCTCCCAGGCAGCATGTGACTTGTTTCATCTGCCTTTTCAAGTTTTTGTGCAAGTGCCTTTCCATCCCATTTACATTGCTTTCCTTTTTGTCCTTGAATTTATGGTCTATTAATACATTTTACATTTCATATATTTTCATGTTTTCTTCTGACTTCTTATCCTAGAATATAAGCTATTTGTAGGCAGACAACTTACATGCTTTATATAGTGATATCTCTAGCCCCTAAAATATAGTCAGGCACTTAGTACAGCTCCATAGATACAGAGAACAGACTGGTAATTGCAAGAGCTTGGGGTGGGAAGTGGGGGGTGGATCAAATGAGTGAAAGGATTTAAAAGGTACAAACTTCCAGTTATAAGATAAAAAAGCCCTGCAGGTGTAATGCAGAGCAGTACTGTAATACAATAATACTGTATCACATACTACAAAGTTGCTAAGAGAGCAAATCTAAAAGTTCTCATCAGGAAAATAAAAATGTTGCTACTACATGAGGTGATGTCTGCTATCTAAATTTATTGTGGGAATCATTTCAAAAAGTTTTTAATGTTTCTTTATTTTTGAGAGAGAGAAAGACAGACAGAGCATGAATATGGGAGGAGAAGAGAGAAAGGGAGACACAGAATCCGAAACAGGTTCCAGGCTCTGAGCTGTCAGCACTCCGCCTGACATGGGGCTTGAACTCCTGAACTGCGAGATCATGACCTGAGCTGAAGCTGGATGTTTAACCAACTGAGCCATCCAGACGCCCCGTGTGGGAATCATTTCACAACATACACATATATCAATACTTCGTGGTAGGCACCTTAAATGAATATAATATTTTATGCTATTTATATTGTAATGAAACTGGGAAAAGAAGATTTTTACAGTAAATAAATTAATAAATACTTGTTAAAAGAACAGATCTCATAAGTGCAGGAGGGAGCTAAGCGTCTGGTGGCTAGCAGAGAGCACCTAAAGCAGAGGTGAAGATGCTTAGGGCCAGAGGTTAAACATACTCTTACCTCAATACCTCCTCAATCTGGTTTTCTACTTTTTCCATTAGTGTAATTCTGTAAGTCACGTAGTAATCCAACAAGTCATCTTTTTCTGCTTAAATTAACCAGTCCCTGCTGTCTGCAAGCAGGAATTCTGGCTGGCACACCTCTTCTGCCGAACTATAACCTCCTTGCAGAGAAAAACACCTCACATTCAATTTTATAATCAGTCAAATTGGTACAGTAAGTGGCACAAAATGAAAACGCTATAGGTAAGGATGAGCAAGTGACTACTGCCATAATCTGAAAAACCAAACTGACCAAAGCTAAAGACAAATTTGAAACACAAAATCTAAACAATAGGTAAATAAGTTAATCCAAATTTTATTTGTTTGGTTAGTTGTTTTTAAAGAATCATTAAAAATTAGCAGATAGGAAAACAGTAAGATTGTTCAAGAAACTATCTAGAAGAGTCAGAGAGGTAATACAAAATAGAGGATATTCATGGATTAAATACCTAAATGTGAGACCTGAAACCATAACATTCCTAGAGGAGAACACAGGCAGTAACCTCTTTGACACTGGCTGTAGCAACTTCTTTCTAGATATGTATACTGAAGCAAGGGAAACAAAAGCAAACATAAACCACTGGAGTACTTCAAAACAAGAAGCTTCTGCACAGCGAAGGAAACAGTCAACAAAACTAAAAGGCAATCTACTGAATGGGAGAAGATATTTGCAAATGGCATATCTGATAAAGGGTCAGTATCCAAAACATAAAAAAACATATCAAACCCAACACCAAAATAAACAAATAATCCAGTTAAAACATGGACAGGAGACTAAAACAGATATTTCTCCAAAGAAGACCTGCAGATAGCCAACAGACACATGAAAAGATGTTAGTTATCACTTACAATCAGAAAAACAGAAATCGAAACCACCATGAACTATCACCTTATACCTGTCAGAATGGCTAAAATCTACAACACAAGAAACAAAGAGGTGTTAGCTAGGGTATGGAGAAAAAAGAACACTTGTGCACTGTTGGTGGAAATGCAAACTAGTATAGCCACTCTGGAAAACCATATGGAGATTCCTCCAGATCTTAAAAATAGAACTACCCTACAATCCAACAATTGTACTATTGGATATTTACCCAAAGAATACAAAAACACAAATTCAAAGGGACACATACACCCTATGTTTACATTTACATTATTTACAACACAATAGTCATGATATGGAATCAACCAAGTGTGCACTGACTGATGAATAGATAAAGAAGATGTGGAATAGTCTTCAGCCATAAAAAAGAATGAAATCTTGCCATTTGCAATGACCTGAATGGAGCTAGAGAGTATTATGCTAAGTGAAATAAGTCCGAGAAAGACAGAGACAAAGTTAAGAAACAAACTCTTAACTACAGTGAATGAACTGATAGTTACCAGAGTTGAGGAGAGTGGGGGTTGGGCTAAAGAGGTGATGGGGATTAAGGAGTGCACTTGTTGACATGAGCACCAGATGATGTATGGAATTGTTGAGTCACTGCACTGTACATCTGAAACTAATATAAGGATAAAAAAAATGTTATGCTTTAAAAATAGAGGCTATTCAGCAATATAAGCTTGTATAGTAGACAAAAATAATATATAAATGTCTTCCTTACAAAGAAATAAGTCAAACAAGTTGCTATAAAATGATCTCTCATTTTGCTAATAATTAATCATCTTGTGAAATAAACAAATGCCACTCATGACAATAAATATTCACTAAAAAATATTTATAGTTAAGTTTAAACTTTTGTCAACCTAGGAAGAGAGAGCTAAAGCATACGCCCCATTGAAGCTGGATCAAAGATATCAAATGCCAAAAAGTTCTGAACTTTACCGTCTGCTTTTTAAAATTTTATTATTTTCCCACTTACCAAAGATGTGATACAGAATTAGGCACCCAATAAATATTTACTGAATAAAAGCTGATTCTAGCAGAATAGGGTGGGAAATACAATGCTAAATGGTACAATTGTTTTCTATTTAATAATTCTCCTATTAATATTGACATTATTTTAGATTCTATTTTCATCTTTTTATTTTATTTTTTAAATGTTTATTTATTTATTTTGAATGAGAGAGCATTGAGGGAGTGCAAGTGGAGGCAGAGAGAGAAAGAGAGAGGGAGAGAGAGAATCCGAAGCAGGCCCCACGCTTAGCATGGAGTCCCACACAGAGCTCCATCTCACCACGATGAGATCATGACCTGAGCTGAAATCAAGAGTCAGATGCCTAACCTGACTTTTGTTTTGTTTTGTTTTGTTTTGTTTGTTAAAAACTACAACAGCAAGGTGCCTGGGTGGCTCAGTCAGTTAAGCTTCTGACTCTTGATTTCAGCTCAGGTCATGATCTCATGGTCATGATATTGAGCCCTGCATTGGGCTCTGCACTGACAAGAGTGAAGCCTGCTTGCGATTCTCTCTTCCTTTCTCTGCCCCACTCCGCTTACACTCTCTCTCTCTCAAAAGAAAAAAATTATCATTAAAAAAAAAACTACAATAGCTACAAGTGGCCTTAGTGGGTAAACTAAAATCAAAATGAAAAAAGTGATATGAAGTGGTGAGATGTGTTTGCCTGCCATTTCAAAGCCAGAAATAGAACTGGTTAATGTCGCCATTAATACTAATGGCACTACCTTACAGGCTCTCTGTATTCAATGAAGATTTACACTAGATATTATTAAATTCAACGCCCTACATGCAACAGCTCTTATGAGATAAAAGACACAATACTAAAATCCAATAGGAGTGTTAGGTGTTTGACTTGACATATATCTGACTGCAGTGGCCTTCAGTATTTTGTGTAATTACCAACAACCAAACTCTTTAATAATTTTGATTAATTTCTATGAGATGTAAATGCAGCATTATCATAGAACAATCTCCTAAATGATGAAATAGTTGTTTCATAAAATTATGGCCAATAATGGTAGTTCCAAATGAAATTTAGAGGTCACAAAATAGTTAGAATGATTAGCAAGCCAATGGTCAATGCTTATAAAATGTATCACCATTTCCATTAATGAAAATGTTTATTTAAACACTTAC
Organism: Crocuta crocuta; assembly: GCF_008692635.1. Taxonomy (NCBI): domain Eukaryota; kingdom Metazoa; phylum Chordata; class Mammalia; order Carnivora; family Hyaenidae; genus Crocuta; species Crocuta crocuta. The sequence goes on from NW_027527957.1 coordinate 119,366, forward strand.
AACATTCATTTATAACAATTACAGGGAAGTTGAGTATCAAGAGAAATCATCAAATGCAATATTACTACCATAACAAATTAAATGTATATATAATACTCAAGAGTTTAACTCCAAGAGTGCAAATACAGATTTAAAGATCTGACAGCAATTCACACCTTCAGTTTCCATTTCTCTAAAATCATTACAGTAATCATTAAAGTGCATGCTCTTCAATACCTCCTTAAATTCTTACATAATTTTATTTTAGGATTACATACAATGTTCTTTAGCTGATGCATAAATTGTCAGGATTTTCTTGATTACCTATCTAGAAAGCAGCACACTAGGTGTCCTAAGGGACACAGAGATAAGCACTGATGAAGGCGGACAGATGAACCAATGGTGGGAATGTCACTATTACAGCTGTGGGTAGAGCAATGTCCCACTGAGGGCAGCTCAGAAGGGGGTGAGAAGGAAATATGCAAATGGTTTCCACTAATGACAATGGAAGTAAAGGCATTCCAAGCAATCAGAAGAGCACAAGCAAAAAATGAAGAAATGATAGTGAATGGGAAAAATTGTTTAGCAGAAACAAGATGAAAAATTTTGAAAAAAAAAGCCAAATTAATGAAAGAAAATGAGTATAAATATGAATTTGTTACACACAGAAATTTATCAATAAAATAATAAATGCCAGTGCTTTGCTTGTATTTGTTTCACAAAACTGAAAGGTGGTAAAGAAAAAAGAAAGATGTATTGATGTGAATACATTATGTATTTAGAAATATGTAAGCTGAGCTATATCCATTCTTATTAGATATAAGGAACTAGGAGGTATTTCAAATGTGACCGAAACTCGTCAAGCTAAATTTAAAGTAATTTGGAACAAAAACATTAGTTTAATAAGTCAAAACTAAAAAATTATGATAATATCCAAAACTACAGAGAAAGGCAACAATGTAAAATTTTTGCCCCTATCTAGGACCAAAATTAAAACTGATTTCTTTTTAAAACTTTTACTTAAAACTGATTACTTTTTTTTAAATGTTTGTTTATTTTTGAGAGAGAGAGAGACAGAACACAAACTCGGGAGGGACAGAAAGGGAGGGAGACACACAGAATCTGAAGCAGGCTCCAGGCTCTGAGCTGTCAGCACAGAGCCTGATGCGGAGATCGAACCCACGAATTGTAAGATCATGACCTGAGCTGAAGTTGGACGCTTAACTGATTGAGCCACCCAGGTGCCTTTAAAATTGATTACTTTTTAAGTGAGGTTAAATGTTCTAGGAATAGATGGTAGAACAAAGCCAGATCACATAATCCTCTCCCAGTACCTAGTGAAATATATAGATTTCTCCCCAAAAAATATATGTGATTGGGCAAGAACTATTTCCTCTAAAGGAATTAAGCATTTACTTTTACTTTTTTATTATAAACTATACTAGAGGGTATTCAAATAGTTATAGCTGACTAGAGAACATCCCTCTTTATACAAGGATTCTAGCTAATAACTGTAGAAAGGATAAAAAGAAAAAGCAATATTAGAACATCACTCTTTTGCAATGATGGGAACTTTTACAATGGAGGGACCTGGCTGTCACTCCTGGAATCTACTGGTCAACAGCAGCATCACTGAAGTGGCAGACCAGCACACATGCCTCCTGACCGGATATAATGTAAAGTAGACAGCAAACCCTGTCAAGTATTCTTAGCAAACAAACACCAATTCCATCTGAATTTAATCAAGTATTCAAATGCGGAAGTAGAAGGGAGAGAAACTCGAAAACTTTCAGAGTAAAACGTCTGTAGAGGATACAGCAATGGTTGGAGAGCTGCCATTCCTGTAACTTGGCTAGAGTATGGGATTTGTGCAGAGATGTGGCGGCAGGAGAGGCTGCAGATGGAAGTTGTGGTAAGTTCACGGCATTCTTTAAATGTTATATCAAGGGATTTGGATTTTATTCTCAGGCTAACATTTCCCCAAATGTGTTTCGGGATACTGATGTACATTCTTCACTTTTGAAAGAGTGGCATGGGTGTTCTCGTTTTTAAGAGAGTTTTAAAAACACTGGATTCTATATTCTCTTCAGTTGGTTGAATATTCATAATGTTCATTAGCACATTGCTGCAGAAATACCTACTGAAATTTAACACACCCTTTCACAATTTATGGAACAGTTGTTTTGGAGAGTATTTGTTATCTTCCTGTAAGAAAATCTAGAAAGCACCAGTGTATGAGGAAGCATTGAAAAACCTCAAAAAGTGTGGTACCTTGCTCTGACCAGCACTTTTTGAAGATAATTCTAGTAGCAGTAAATTGGTGAAGGAACAAGGCAGAGCATTTGGAATAGATCAGGTGTGGCATGACAAAGAGATGAATATGGACTGAGGCACTGACATAGAATATAGGTGGAAATCAACAGACCCACTGAATATCAGTGAAATCTTACTGCATAGGTTTTAGAGGGAGCACAAGACAATCATCAGACAGTGTTACTGAAGTTTCCCCTTCAGGTGAGTGAGATGTGGGCAATACCGCTGTTACAGTTGTAACACAAAGAAAAGTAGTTGACCTGGTGGAGAAATACACTTGGGGTAGATGTACAAAGTGTGTGATCAAAGAATATATCTATTTTAAATATAATATGTTCTTGGGGCACCTAGGTGGCTCAGTTGGTTAAATGGTCGACTTCAACTCAGGTCATGATCTCGCACTCTGTGAGTTCAAGCCCTGTATCTGGCTCAGTGCTGACAGCTCAGAGCCTGGAGCCTGCTTCGGATTCTGCATCTGCCTCTCTCTCTGCCCCTCCCCTGCTCACACGCTGTCTCTCAAAAATAATAAACATTTAGAAAAAATTTAAGTATCATATTTTCTTATGTAAAATTCACACGTTATCATAGGCAAAATGCCAAGCAAATATTCAGAAATGACTCCTACCTATGGATTTTTCCCCCTTCTACACGTACTTAAATCATTTCCTAGTTCCACTTACCCACAAGGTCTATACGTGAATACAATGTAACTCTCTTCATCACTTCTTTCAATAAAAGTCACACATGTGTGCTTTTCCCAGTGCCTCATGGCCTGCTTGAACATGGCTCGCTGGCTGCCTGGAAAAATGTCAGGATATTAATAGGAGTATCTGTCTCAGGGAACAGTGCCACATGCTGGCTCCTTCATCCTCAGTCTGCCTGGGCAGTTCAAATGCCGTCACTCTCATCAACCAACAAATATGAGCCTGGAGCGTCACAAGTGACCACTCTTAAGAATGGACACTCACCTTATAATCAAAAGTTTCGAACTCACTACCTTAATGTATGTGTACAAAGCTCTATAAATGGGACATACATTCTTCCTGACAGTTGAAGAGAAATCAGCTTCCAGACTTACTGGGCACATTTGAGACTCAGTTTAAAAACCAAAGCAGCACTTATGACCCTTAGAACTCCACACTAATGATATTTTTCAATTCCAAAGATGCTCTAAACTAACCACCGAGGTGAGTGGAATATTTCTCATGTTTGATTTAATACTATGTTTTATATATTAATATATAAAACTCTGTAAAAATACACACTTAATCCATATGATAATATCTCATTATAAAAATAAACACTCTGGAAATATCTTACCAGTAAAGTTGCCTCCTATAACATAAGGAATAACACCTCCAGGCCATATTCTTTCTGTTCTCGATGTAGCAGCTCTGGGAACTCGATTTTTCTCATTTTGCCCTGAGAATTTTAGAGGTACTTTTCCCTTCACTGTGTTGTTTTGCTCCAAGCCTGCAGTGACATTTAAAACATTCTGTGAAACAGAAGTCCTCGGTCAGGGAATCATTTCCTCTTAAAAGACTAAAGTTGAAATGTCTTATTTACATATTTGTGTAAATATGCCTAACGTCAAGGCATTAAAGAAGAACTTCACTTATATTACCTACTTGAAAAACATTAAAATATTTAAGCATTTCATGTCAAAATGCTATTTCTCAATGATGCTCTATTAGCAACTTTAATGAAGTCCCATACAACAGTCAACAACGGAGAGAAGTCAGGCAGACCTGTAGGCCACAAAAAAACTGTTTTATGCAGTCTAACACAAGAGCACTACCAGTTCACCACCAGATGATAAAATAGACATTGTTTAAAAAATCACAAGATATTCAAAATTCCCCTTAACTCTTGCTAAATCCTTCATTCTTTTAAATCAGGATTGATATTATATAGTATAACCTAAAATTTGAATATTACATTACAGAGAGGGTAAGTGAAATAATATTAAGACAGATACGGTCTCGGCCTCCTGGGATGCCAGTAAGGCTGTGTTCAAATTTCCTCTGGATTCATATCCAGGTGACCTGGCATGATTTAGAGATCAGTACAAAATGTGAACAGGCCAACATAAAATGAGGTCTATTCCTGGGGTAGCTTTCAAGTCTGTAGTCATTTAATTTTACTTGATGGCCTTTCAAAATATTTTTTAAAAGAAATTTTATATTTATTTTTCAGAGACCGGGAGAGACAAAGTATGAGAGGAGGGGGAGGGGCAGAGAGAGTGGGAGACGCAGACTCTGAAGCAGGCTCCAGGCTCTGAGCTGTCAGCACACAGCCGGACACGGGGCCAGAACTCACAAACCATGAGATCATGACCTGAGTCAAATTCAGATGCCGACTGACTGAGCCACCCACACACCCCAAAATATTTTTGTTACTGTTTTTGTTTTTCCTAAATCTTCATTATTATTTCTTCCCATTCATCTATCACCACTGACACAAATAACCCACTGGCTTATACTTCAGACACAACAAACACTGAATTAATGCCCCTATTCCCATGTCCCTAACAGGTCTAGCTTTTTAATATCCTGAAACAAAGCATCTTTGCTTGGAAAAATTATTCCTTGGTAGTGTGTACTGTCAATAATTTAATTAATAATTCATCGATTCAAAAATATTAGGATATAAACTTTGCACAGAAAACTCTTAAATACTCTAAAATCTACAAATAGTGCTTAACAAATTCAATACTAGAAGTGTTAACTAATTATGAAACCAGAAGGTTGTTTTTCTATGTATATTTTTGGGAGGATCAAACATTCTCGACTATTTTCTTAATCTAACAAATAGGTTTGTCAATTTGCTTTAAGTGGACTTTATTTCAAAACAAACAGCTTTTGTTTGATTAAACATTTTCTGATTTGATTAAAATTGATCGAGTTCCATGCTTGGTAAAAACACCTTCGTGTGATACCAATGAGTTGGAAATAAATATCAACAGTAAAATAACCCCCAAATATATTTTATAATAAGGAGAAGCTGAAAATAAGTTAAGGAAACATTGCAATTTTAAGTTCTATTAATCAAATTTAAGTTCCAAATTAAGTTCTTACACATCAGCAAAAAAAAAAAAAAAGAATAAAGGACTTTCTCAGCATATATACTTCACATACTTTGCATATTAATGTCAAACTGAACTGCTATTAGTATAATATTTACTGTACATCAAGTCAAGCGTCTGCAACTTTAAACATTGATATACCAGAGGCAATTCTTCTGATCCTGTCTATAAGCTGGTAAAGGGCCCCTCGTTTCTTTGACATACTATGGTCTCCAAATCCACCTTAAGAATAAAAGAAAATAGTTAAGTTAAACTCGTTGTATTTTAAAGCTCTTGCAAATAAACCATAGCAACAGGCTACATTGGTTTCTCTTTGGACACTTTTTTTATGTGATCTTAGGGTATTAGAGTCATGAATACCCATAAATCTTAGGAGTGTAAATGTTCTACAGACACAATTTTGGTACCAGGAATCAAGGGGGTGGGGAGGATCCAGAGAGCAATTTAAATGACTTTATTTGGACATCACAGCAATTGAGTCATCTATTGATAATTCAGAACATTTTTCTTCACTGTGACCTTGACATCACATGGTGTTCTATAGGATGACAGCAAGTTGTTCTGCCCTATTGACTGCATTCCAGCTATGTCTGCAATGTAAACTGAGTATTTTCAGAAGACAAATCAGCCAATGGAAATAAAAACATTAGAAAAGCCAATGTATAGTGCAAGTCTTGCTCCAAAGCTGTGATCAATTTTGAAATAATTTTTAAAGGCATATCATGCTTTATAATATGTTCACACAAAACTAGAAAAATTAGTTTTGAAAAGTTATAAAAAACAGTAACACATAATTAGAAAAACATCACAAGATTCCAAAAGGATATTTAGCAGCAAAATATGTTCTGTGATGCTATGCAATTGGCAACACTTATTAAAATAGATGTAAAGAATTTTATAGCTCAAAAGGTAAAAGGGGTCAGGATAAGAAAATACGTCCTTTTGCAGTTTTACCAACTGGAAAAAGACTAGAAAAGGCAGATTTCCTGTCCTAAGTCAGAAACCAGAGCATTTAAGGAAAATCCAAGTCCTATGATTCTCATTCTAGGGCTTTACTAAAATGCTCTCCCAATTTTATCTCCATCTCCTATTTTCCATTCTTTCTGAATTTTCAATAGACAAATAGCAAAAAGTCATCACTGAGCAATGGACCAATATAACCAGTAATGATATCTGAAGACGTGCAGATGAATTCGTATCACCAGAGTATAGTTCATAAGTCTCTTCAGGCTAAGACGATGAAAGGGCCAGAATTCCACAAAGACAACAAACTGTTCTTGGACCTTGAAATATTTCTTTCCAATATTTCCCCCACCTTTGAAATTAATACCAAAACTTATTTATCTAGATTAAAGCTAATAAAAATAAAACTAATAACAAAAACCATTACATTATATAAGCCTCTTGGAGGAAAAAATCAATCAAGTCCTTATAAGGCAAATAAGCTAGAGTGTTCGTCCACTGACTAATAACCTGCTTGATTATTTGCATTACACAGTCACATTTTTGCTGTGCTACTTGAGAAACATTTTTGAAATTTTTTCATTGAACATTCTAGAAAGATGAGGTAATATTTGAATGTGTTCACTCCTAAAGAGCTATAAGAAACATTTTTGAAGGATGGCACTTATATGTTTGAAATGACGCTTTTGTAACAGTTATAACTTCATATTAGACAGGCCTGAAACACATATAAATAGTTTTAGAAGAAGGTTAATTATGAGAAAAAAGAAGAGTCGTAGTTAATTATAAGGTAACTATAAGGATAAAAGTAATTATAGAATTTTACAAAAACAATGCTTCAAGACAACTGATGGCAATAATTAATGTTCCTCATATTTAGCAATTTAAACATTTTTTTATGGAAATAAAAATTGTAAAAAATTCTGTGTATTTCATTAAAATAGAAAAAAATTGATAAAATGGTTATCTCTCATATTCTAAAAACAAACTAAGTAAATATTATGGGAAAGACTATACAGGTTGAAAGAAGAAAATAAGAAATACAGTTAATTCAATCATCTCACTTGTAAAAATATTAGTAGCTACCCCTCATAGGGTTATTATGCAGATTCAAAAGGTTAATATCTGCAAAGCACTTAAATCAGGTCTGGTCATGGTAAATGTTACAAAATGTTTGTTAAATAAATAAAATTAAAACTATGAAGAAAATATACATTTCCAAATAGGTTCGTTTATGTTTATGAAATCGAAGTCGTTCAGCAGGACATGAAAAGTGATTGAAAGAGTGCTTTTAGCATCTCAAAAGTATCTTTTCTGCAGAATGAACACAATTTCAATCCAACAATCAACCATACCTGTGGTATGTCCAAGTCCAAAGGGGTTCTGTGTAAGGTCAATTGTTCTATCAATTTGAAAGATACTTAAGTCTTCATCATCTAAGGCAATATCACCCCAAAACACAGCTAAAAAAGAAAAGTTCAATTAAAATGTAAAATACTTAAGCGCAAAGTCAATGCAAACAAAGCTAATCAGAAAATTTTGCTAAAATTATGGAACTGTGGTTCATTGAGACAAATATTTCAGAAAGTAATTATAACTGAATAGAATATTGAACTTGTAATAGTATAAGACACTTACAAAAGATTATGACCCACATTTTCTTACTTTGATGTTTGAGAGGAGGGAGTAAGTCATTTCTTTGAATCAAAAGGTCAATAATTTATGGGGGGATCTAAGGAAGCATTCAGCACTCATGGCTCATTTGCAAATAAATGGAAGAGTGTTTGAATTTGCAATGGATGCCTGTAACCAGCAGCAGGAGAGGTAGTAGTAACTAAATATTGTACTGTCACAACAGCTTATTCATCGCATTTTTATATAATTATGATACACTTTCTCTGAAGACGGCATTGCCCCTGAATTTCTGTGAAATGTATAAATAAATACCAAATGAAATATTTAAGTCAATATTTGTTTAGTCAATGACTAGGTACTATACTTTTGATCTTTAATATTAAATAAAACATTGTCCATATTTTCAGGAGCTTCAAATTCATTGCCCAAATCCTGAAAACACACTATCTTTTATATCCAGTCTTTTATGCTGCTTAATAAAATAAAGCTGTATAAACCATTGTGGGAAAAAATGAGATAATTTCTTGAATATCAATATGTGGATTTCTCTTTTAAAGTCAGAAATATGCATCCACATAACAAAAAATTGCCTTCCTTGTTTATTTGAGTCCAAAACTAAGCTAATCAATCTCTTAGTGTTGCCAGATGTCAAACTGTAATAACTTTAGGAAACACAGCAAATTTAAAATAGAGAATAAATTAATCATGAGATTAAAACATTGACAAATGTCTTGGAAGTTCTGGGATAGTGTTTCTTGATACAGGTTTACAAATTTTCTTTCCCAAAATTTTCTTCAAATTTTTCTTTTGCAAAACCAAATGGAAGAGGAGGAAAATACATTAAAATTTTAGGAGGTGAAAGAATCCTCTATACTTTTCCAATCACTGTCTTTCAGTAGATTTAAAACTTAATATTTATGAATTTTCACTATCAAAAACTAGCTAATAATGTTAGTTAATTTATAAAATTGAAATTTCAATCCTGAAAACAATATAATACTTTAGGCTTTGGTCAACAGTTTATTATGTAAAATTATTTACTCAGTTTAGTTCCCTCATACAAAATGATATAAGAAGGGGATAGATTTATGTGTAAATCTAGAGAGGAAGAAGACAGAAAGTCTTCAAGGAAGGTTATCACTTCAACATGCAGAAAAATATTCATTAAAATTAGAATTCTCTCATCAACCCTTCTCTTCTGCCCTACTGTCAATGGAAAAGCATGAAGGAGGGAAATGCTTACACTCTTTCACTATCATAAAGACAAAGTAATGAATGGTGTGTAGAAGAGTTAATAGCACTGGCTAAGAGGCTGGTCTTGTTGCCTGAAATTGAATCTGGATTCTAATTGGCTTCATACACATGTAGAAGAAACTGCTGATGCTCCAGGACCCCTAAACCCAGCACCTCAAGAAACAGATGACTTGCCTAAATAAAAAACTTGCAATTATATAAAAGACTGGCTAGTTTTCATAAAAATAAAGTTTGTACTTTTTCCCCCAAGCTTTTACACTTTAAGGCAAATCAAAGTTTGCTAGTTACGACAAAAGTAGTTGAGGGCACTGACGGGCAGTGAATATTAGCCTGGTTCTTCCTTTCTTAGTGCAACTAAACTAGCGTTACTCTAACACTAATTAGAATAGGAATCACAGCAGATCTGGTGAAAAGGTAGGCTCTGATTTAGGTGGTCTCTAGAGGCTCAGATTTTTTTAACAAGTTGCCATTACTGCAAATAACTGTCATTGTCATCATCTTTATTAGCATTATTTTTTTTTTGCAAGAATAAACTTTTACTCCTCCCCAAATCAGCTGGTTAACTTGAAAACCGAGGCACTCAACCAAACAAAACAGTTTGTCAGTACTCCTTTTATATAATAAAAGTAGTATGAGTAAAATAAAACTCAAATGTGTTTTAGATTTTTATTTTCTTGTAACAACTTGTCACATGCAATAGGATTCATGTCTTGATGGATGGATTATATAAAAAACAGATCAGCAGCCCAACGATACAACACTTCACAGGAGCAAAGACATTACTTCTGGGGAGAAGAAAAGCACAAGGCCAGAGGATTCTTAAAAGGAAGCAAAACCATTCTGGAATACGTAAACCCACTGATTTATTTATTGTTATTTTTTTCTGAACTGAAAGCTTCAGAATGGTGTGGCAGTTCTGAATATACCATGAATCGCTTCAGGAGAAAACCAAGTATTTCTTTGAGAATAAGCAACAGTGAACGACGAAGCCAATTCATTTGTTTGCAGACTGGATACACTGCAGGCCATGTACATCTTTAAATTTTGATACTATTGACATTAAAAAAAGAAAATAGCCACATTAAAATGACAACCCATCACACAGTTTAAAATGCACAATCTCTTTCTTTATAGTGCACACATTTGAGGGTTTCCTTAATTCATCTTCTACTTAAATCTAAATGTTTTATTTATGGATGCTAAAATACTTAAGCATTGGTGTAGCAAGCTGGACCACAACCCCCTCTATTACACAGATCTAGAATTTGCATCATAATCTAATATATGTTTGTTATTTAGGCTCCAAGATATTTGTAATTCTCAAATCCACTTTGAGGTTTTTTGTTTTTCTTTCTTTATGGTATTTTCTATTGATTTTGCAGCAAAAAATGAGAAAGTTTGAAAAGTATGAATTATTACTCATTAGCCCTAAATGATTTGAGGTTGGGGCTATCAGAATTGAAAGCAAACAGGAAACTGGTTATAGATAATAATACTAGGGAAATGCTCAAATGCAATTGGAATATTGACTATCTGTTTGGAATTCTGCTTGGATTCCTATGGTCAAAAATGGGGTTGGAGCTAACCAATAGGCCAACATAAAATGTCAAGAACAATTTTTAAACTACATGGAAAACCACAGGTATTGTTTTTCTTCTGAAGGCTATTTGCATTCATTGTACTACAATTTTTTTTTAAATCAAAGACCAAGGAAGACAAATAAATAGCTTTTATTGTCGTAAGTAGAGTAAACTTATTTTATAAAAGAATGTATGGAGAAAATAAGCAATCCAAGGTTGTGATTCCCTACATCATGACTTTAAATGATACTTCTTGTGCCCACGTCAGGATTCTCCAAAGATCTTTATCCCATTTTGAAGCTGGGATCCAGCGACCAGCTTTGAGGAGGCTTCGAGCCTGTGAGTTCCTAAAAGCTGTATGCAAAACATACGTAGGAGTTTATACACTCAGTCAAATGTTTTGCAGGGAAGAGGTCCACCACAGGTTGTCAGAAAGGATCACACAAAGTAAAGAACCACCACTTTTGCCAAAAGCAAAGCCTTTCCATCCATTCAGGAGAAAATGCTTATGAACTAAACACCCTCACAAAAGTGAATACATTTACTTGAACTAATGCTAAGGAATCTTATCAGATTACTGGTTACTACTCGATAGCATACTATAATGGAGTCTCCCCAGGCATTACCTACAGAAAGTCCTTCCAGAAACCCCCTCTTCCCAACTACGCTGATGTCACAACTGCTTCTGTCAGTAGTAGACCGGCACACAAGACTTCACTCCATGTTTTCAATAGTCTGACTTGTCAATCTAATTTTGAAAATACTGACCACAGGAAGCATGTGTCGCTCATCTTTAAATCCCCACTTGCCAGCGCCTGACATAAAGTAGGTCCTCGATATGTTCTGAGACACAAAAAATGCGAATGAGAAAATCCTGTGGATCGGGGTATAAATTGTGCATGACAAAAATAAGGCTAGCCATGCCACGCGCTCACATGTTTGCCTTAAGACCCCAAATACTGATATTCACCATTCCAAGGAATGAGTATTTAAATCCCTTCAATCTAGAGTGGATTACTGTTATACTCAAAAAAAAATTTTTTTAAGGGCAACTGTCTTTCTTTTTTTTCCAGTACCATATATTATAAGTGCAGTTATGGGAAATGTGTCCACTTTTCTCCACACATCACACTGAAATGGTCAGGAAACACACACTGAACTAATAGATCAGTTATCTTGAGATTTATGGGATTTGAAGAGATAGCTCAAAGATTCAACAATAGCCAAGAGCACTTGCTCATTATACTGTTTCCATATACAGTTTAAACTTTCTGGTTTTATTGATATTGGATTTAGGGAGGAAGAATGATGTCATGTGAAGGCCTGACAAGGCTGCTTTGGCTGCTCTAGCCTACAATGAAGGCTTAGAAAAAATTTCCTCAGACAAGGACAACAATGAAGTCTCAAAGTCAACTATTTTTACTTGATTGACAGCCACTAAGCAAATTCCCAAGGAAAAGTAAGATTTGGCAAAAGTTCTAATTATACATTTTGGAGACAAGGTTATGAGACTTAAAAGGGAAACTAATTTTCTGGTGGCATCTCATACACACAGAATACATTTTCCCCCCAGAATGATATATATGAAATTTAATTTAAGTTCCAAGTTTGGGAAACAATAATCTGAAAATTTTAAAATCTTGATACAACATAAAAATAAACATATATTTTTATATGGACTTTCATAATTACTCTTCAAAAAATATAATGAGAATTTTTAAAAAAATTTTTAATGTTTATTTACTTTTAAGAGAGAGACAGAGTGTGAGTGGGGGTGGGGCAGAGAGGAGACACAGAATCCAAAACAGGCTCCAGGCTCCGAGCTGTCTGCACAGAGCCCCACGTGGGGCTTGAAAGCATGAAGAGTGAGATCATGACCTGAGCCAAAGTCGGACACTTAACTGACTGAGCCACACAAGCACCTCCAGAATTTTTTTATGCAGTATATTTCCTTCTTAAATGTCTAATAATAAGAAAGTATTTGCAGTCCAATTATTGTAATGAATGTTCATAAGAAAACATCCTATGCCATCAAAAAGAATGAAATCTTGCCATTTGCAAATAATATGATTGGAACTAGGGTGTATTATGCTGAGCAAAATAAGTCAGAGTAAGACAAACACCATATGACTTCACTCATATATGGAATTTAAGAATCAAAGCAAATGAACAGAGAGGGGAAAATAGAGAGAGAGGCAAACTGTAAAGCAGTCTCTCAACTGTAGAGAACAAACCGAGGGTTGTTCGAGGGGAGGGGAGGGAGGATGGGCTAGATAAGTGATGGGGATTATGGAGGGCACTTATGATGAGCACTGGGTGTAAGTGATGAATCGCTGAATTCTACGTCTAAAACCAACACTACACTATATGTTAACTAACTTGAATTTAAATAAAAACTTGGAAGAAAAATAACAGCCCATGAAATCTTTTATTTAAAATAATCTCTAGGTTTTTATTTTTCAAGATCTGCATTTTCAACTTCTACCATTTACTATCACATAACATGAGCAAAGTTCTCATCTGCAATCAAGAAGTGTTCATAGGACGCTGGAAGGCTCAGTTGGTTAAGCATCAGACTCTTGATATCAATAATTTCAGGTCATGATCTTGCTCGTGAGATAGAGCCCCAGGTCTAGCTTCAGCATGGAACCTGTTTGGGATTCTCTTTCTCCCCCCCCTCTCTGTTCCTCCTCTGCTCACTCACTCTCTCTCTCTCACACACACACAATAAACAAATAAACATTTTTTTAAAAAGTGTTCACGTAATGAACTACAAAAGATGAGTTAAATAAAATGATTTACTGGGGCACCTGGGTGGCTCAGTCGGTTAACTGTCCTATTTTGGCTCAGGTCATGATCTCACAGTTCGTGGGTTCGAGCCCGGCGTCGGGCTCTGTGCTGACAGCTCAGAGCCTGGAGCCTGCTTCAGATTGTGTGTCTCCCTCTCTCTCTGTCCCTACCCCACTCATGCTCTGTCCCTCTGTCTCTCAAAAATAAAAGAACATTAAAAAAATTTAAGAAAATAAAATAGATTATATATCCTTCCCTCATAAACTGGATTGAAAGATGCCTCTGGGTAACATGACTATTATCTGGCCATTTTCAAACAAGATGTCTTCATCCACAAAAGACAGAATTTTTGCAGGGAGGGGATGCAGTGTGGTATAAATATCTAGGCACTATTTGGACTATTGATTATATATTTTAAAAAAACCCTGTCCAAATATCCTCCAAATTGAAAGTTCCCTTCAAAGAACTCAGAACTGTCACTAGAGTGAAACAGAGTCTTCTTTGATTATTTCCTAAATCAGGAAATAAAATATAATCACAATACAAAAATCAAATGTTCAATCTGAAATGCAAAACAAACATATACATATGCACATACATAGACACTCGCATATATACCATGCTAAAGCAAAGAATATTTTTCCAGAATATGGAGACATTTGATAATAAAGTCATTTTCCATGATATTAATGAGTTTCAAGATGAATCTAGGTTATTGACCAGTAGATTATGAACACGGATCACAAGTAAATGGTTCTTCTTCAAATCTTCTATTTTTCTGTTTTAATGCAATTTTACATTACGGATATGATTAAATGCTAATTTTTCAAATAAACATCTTTCTTCTTAAGCCAGAAAACAAAATTTTTCTCATAACAAAAGACCCATTGAAATACCATATCAATCTGCATTTATAGCCCACAATGTCCATGGATAGGATTTCTCAGAACATTTTTAAAATATCACCCATACCACAAATATTCATTCTGAACTCTTTGTCTCAAAAGAGAAAACACTGACAGAAACGTACTTTGATCAAAGAATGTAAAAAAAAAAATACTGAAATATTTTTTTGCATATGGTCTAATAATTTGTTACAAGCTTTAAGAAAACAAATTATTGTAGCGTCACTTTCTAAAAACTGCCATTCTTATGCTGCTCAAAAATGAATATATAATCAACTGCTACCAAAATTTGGTTTATTTATGTTTCCCACATCATACATCTTGTAATGACAGAGCAAACACTTGTTTTTTTCTTCCCTCGGGCCTGTAATTGTTTACACTTGTGGCCACTTGTGTGGGCGTCAACCCTGATACTTCTTTCTTAATTAAGTTTGTTTATTTTCTAAATATTGACACTAGATCTTGGAGCAAATCTTGAGGTCTTCCTGGAAGTAAGACTGTTCATGCAAATTTGCTGTTTTCTAGCTGGTCATCTATTCGCACAAACAGAATCTTTTCTTCCCACTTTTTTCCATTTTTTATGCAGTCTCCTGTTAGGAAAGACTGAGAAAATGTTGCATTCCAACCTTTGTGTAAGATTTCCTCTTGAGCACAAGTCCAAGGGGGGGGGTTTCTTTGGTTAATATCCCCCACTGCAAACTCATGAAACAGCTTGTGCTCAGTGAAATAAACTTTATAGAATTTAAAAACTCACTGACATCCTAAAAAACTGGACTCCATGCCCTGATTTCTATGTCTTCCTTCCATAGTTGCCGTGATTTTAAATAATCGGGAGGATAATTAAAAGGTACTTTATTCACATGGAAACAAGCAAAGATTAAAAAAAAAATAGTGAAATATCCTGTCAATATTATTTTAAACTGCTACACTAAAAGATCTATAGTGGCACCTGGGTGGCTCAGTCTGTTAAACATCCGACTTCGGCTCAGGTCATGTCTCATGGTTCCTGTTTTTGACCCCATGTCAGGTTCCATGCTGATAGCTCAGAGCCTGGAGACACTTCAGATTCTTCATCTCCCTCTCTCTCTGCCCCTCCCACCCTCTCTTTCTCGGTCTCTCAAGAATAAACATTAAAAATTTTTTGAAATAAGTAAAAGATCTACAAAGTGTCAATAGCTTATACTGATGTTAAATATGTAATGCTCCTACTAGGTATTTACCCACAGGACAAAAATACAGATTCGAAGGAGGACATGCACTCCGATGTTTACAGCAGCAGCATCAAACATAACCAAACTGTGGAAAGAGCCCAAATGTCCATCAACTGATGAATGAATAAAGAAGATGTGGTACACACACACACACACACACACACACACACATACACACAGGATTATTACTCAGCCAGCAAAAAGAATAAAATCTTAACTGTAACAAAGTGGATGAAGCTAGAGTATATTATCCTAGAGAAATAAGTCAGCCAAGGAAAGACAAATATCATATGATTTCACCCATATATGTAGAATATATGCAACAAAACGGATGAACATATGGGAAGTGGGGGAAAATAAAGAGAGAGGGAAACAAACCATAAGACACTCTTAACAACAGAGAACAGTGTTGACAGAGGCCAGTGGGTGGGGCGATGGGCTAAATGGATGATAGACATTAAGGAGGGCACTTGTGGGGGCGCCTGGGTGGCTTAGTCGGTTAAGCGTCCGACTTTCGCTTAGGTCATGATCTCGCGGGTTCGAGCNAGGAGGGCACTTGTGTTGAGCACTGGGTGTTATACGTAAGTGATGAATTACTGAATTCCACTCCTGAAACCAATATTGTACTGTATGTTAACTAACTAGAGTTTAAATAAAAATTTTAAAAATCAAAAAATAAAAATAAAGTAACTTCCAAAAAATAAAAATGAAAAAATAAATGTGTACAGCTTATTAATAAAATGCCCTCATCAACATTCCATTCAAGGCTAGAAAACCCTAGGTTATTATTAATTCATATTACTAAACCTGCTGATAGAATTTAACTTTAAAAACTTACCATGCCTTATTGTTCATCATAGAATATATACACTTTTATGTAGCAGTTCATTAGCATTGACTTTAAGTTATTTGTTAGAGCTACAAGATTCTGAGTCGAGAGGCTGTCTAAAAATTTCAGTTTGAGGTCGTGCTGGTGACTCATCTTAACCACATGAAGGTCTCATATGGGGAATGAAGAAATAAGTGTTTCCATTCTTTTCAGATTTGCAGAAACAAGAATGTTACCTGCACTGGCATATGGAGATAACATACTTTATTGAAAAACGGAAGTGATCTACAAAGGAAGTACCTACTAAATGAAATGGAGTTAATCATAACGAGCATATGGGAAAGGATAAAACCACCCCAGACTCTGCTTACCTGGTTGCAATATTAATGTTATTGAGTAATCTGCCCATAACATTTCAAGCCTTGTTTGAGGTAATAAGGGAAAAGAAAACAGATGTTGAAAAACAAACAGGGACACCTGGGTGGCTTAGTCAGTTAAGAGTCTGACTCTTGATTTCAGCTCAGGCCATGATTTCATAGTTTGGGAGTTCGAGCCCCACATTAGGCTCTGTGCTGAGAGCGTGGGGCCTGCTTAGGATTCTCTGTCTCCCTGTCTCTCTGCACCTCCCTGTGCTCTCGCTCTCTCTCACAAAAATAAACACTTAAAAAATAAAAATGAAATAAAAGTTGTTAGAGGATTGGGGTGCCTGGGTGGCTTAGTTAAGCATCCAACTTTAGCTCAGGTCATGATCTTGCATCAATGGGTTTGAGCCCCACATTGAGCTCTGTGCTGACAGCTCAGAGCCTGGAGCCCACTTCAGATTCTGTATCTCCCTTTCTCTCTACCATACCCACTCCCCTGTTCATGCTGTCTCTGTGTCTCTCTCAAATATAAATAAACGTTTTTAAGGCGCGCCTGGGTAGCTCAGTTGGTTAAGCATCCGACTTCGGCTGAGGTCATAATCTCATGGTTAGTGGGTTCGAGCCCCGTGTCGGGCTCTGTGCTGACTGCCAGCTCAGAGCCTGGAGCCTGTTTCAGATTCTGTATCTCTCTCTCTCTCTCTGACCCTCCCCTACTCACGCTGTCTCTATCTCTCAGAAATAAATAAAACATTAAAAAAAAAGTTGTTAGTGGCTTATAAAACAAACCAATGTCTAAAATTTTTTAACTAAAAGGTCTTAAAGAAGCCCTCCAGAAGGACTAATATATTTAAAAATTAATGTTTAAAATCCATTTTTTTCTTGAATTCCATTAGTGATATCTTATGAAGTAGCAAAGGAATAACTATTAGAGCCATAGTCTGGGAGAATAAAGTAATTTAAGTGTGCAATGTAGCCAACTGTAATGATGGACTGTCATTCAGAGATAGTCGGCATAGTTAGAGCTATAGGTACATAACTGGTAATACTTACATTGTGAGCAGCTGCTAGGGCAATGTGACTAATTCTGGCAGTTTTATCTATTTTTAATATTCCTTGCAACAATTCAAAGTGACCCTCAGGTACCTAAGCTTACTAATGATTTGAATGGTAAAATAGAAAAAAAAAAAAAAAGAAAAGAATAAGGCGGTGGCTAAATAGTCAACTTGTCTTTTAACTGGTTGTTAAAGGAACCTACTTACTATACTAAATTATTTTTCCAGCTTTATTGAATTACAATTGGCATATCACATTGTGTTGTTTAAGGTGTACAATGTAGTGACTTTATATATATTAACACATCCATTACCTTATTCAGTTATAAATTTTGTGTGTATGGCAAGGACTTTTAAAATCTACTCTTTTAGCAACTTTCACTATACAATACAATATTGTTAACTTAGTCACCAAGCTGTGATGTACTAAATTGTTAATCCCTAAGGAAAGAGATTTTACCTTATTTATTTTTGAGTTCCTCATATCTAGCACAATATTAAGCACAAAATAGAAGGTCAATAAATAATAATAAGCTGTCTGATCATTTTTAACATAATAATGAATACACATATTTCCTAGCTCTAACCTAGAAAAAAAAATAAAGCCTGGGTGGGGGGGATGAATGACCAACATACTAGTAATAAACATCATTAGCATCTAGGAAAACTTCCCAGTAAATCAACCAGAGCTCTTTGGAAAAAATTACTGATTCTAAGTTTTAGTTAGGAAATGAATAAGATGCGCCTGGAGTATATACCACAAGCCAGAAAGCAATGATGCCACCAAAGATAAAAGTGTTATGTTAAAGGATTCAGAAAACAGTAAATAAGCTTCTACTGGCCAAAACTGGGACAATTTGAGCATTGATAAGGATAATCAATGCTCGTACTGTACACTGTTTAGTCCATTCGTTCATAACACTAAAACAACTACTCAGCACCTTGGATGCTGAAATCAACTTATTTTCTTTATGCAAAATATACATAAAGAGAAAACTACCTTAAAAAATACATTGCATGATAATTAGTGAGGCTAAGTATTGTATATACATTTTTAGAAAGCTTTCTCTTCTGAGAATGGGCTGTTCTCACTTTGGGGATGGTTTTCCTTCAAAAGGTTTGTCCTTTGCTTATTGAATGTTGGTTCTTCTTATATACTCTTGATAGTAATTTTCTTTCATGACAGTAGTTTCTGGTTTATAATCGATGCTGATTATAGTTTATTCAATGTACTCAATTCATATAAATGCATTTAATTTTAACACAATGAATTTTATACACATTTCTGTTGTACTTGTGCTTTTGAGTCATATTTAAGCAGGACATCTTTTTCTAAGGTTATAAAAATAATTTCTTTAAAATCCTAAAATTTTTTCTTCACATGTATGTTTTTAGTCCACATTGAAATATTTTTTCTTTTGTGATAGATAAAAGTTAAAATTTTCTTCTTCTACATGTATAACTAATATCCCCAGCCTCATATAAAGAATGGCCATCCTTTCTCTAAAGACCTGCAATGCCACTTCTGTCATAAATATGTCATACATCCAGGCCCTCTATTCTGTTTCACTAGTATATCAGTCTTTAGTACCATACTCTATTGATAGCCATCTCTTTATGATGAATCTTTATATCTAATAGAATTATCCCCCTACCTAAGTTTTCAAAATGTTATATTCTTCTTAGCAATATGATTTTCCACATGAATTTCAAAAGCAGATAGTCAAGTTACAAGAAAAATCCTGTTGAAACATAGATTAGAATTACACTGACTCTGTAAGTTAATATAGAAAAAGTTTCCATTTTAAAGATATTTAATTTTCACCCTCATAATCATATTTCAACTTATTTTGGTTTTGTTTACATCTTCTCATAAAGGGATAGCTTCTCTTCACAAAGGTCTTATATATTCCTTTTGAAATTATTTATAAACTTTCATATTTTGTTGCTATAGTAAATACTAACGTCCTAAATGATATTTTCTAGGTGTTCTTTGTGTATAAGAAATTAATTTTTATATTTTTATCTTCAATTAATAAGATAAGTTGGATATTTCCATTGACTCCACTATATCTCTTGCACTGGTTATGAAGACAATTCTATCATCTGAAAGTAAGAAATTGTGTCTTTATAACTCTAGTGTTTGTGTACATGTAAACTTTTTTTGCTTGTTTGTTTTACACAATTCTTAAAACCTGAACACTGAAAAGACGCATTGATGGCAGGAACACCAGTCTTACAACTTTTAAACACGAGCCTTCCAATATTTCACCACTGACTATGCTTTTAGACAAAGGGCTTTGGCAGATCCTTTATCAGGTTAGAGAAGCCCCTTATGTACCCATTTTAGATTTTAGCATTTTGATTTAGAGAAGAAATTGGTCCATACTATTTTTGCTCTTATTTTCATTGTCTAGCTTTAGAATCAAAGTTATACTAACCTTATAAAATGAGCTGGCAGACATTACTTTTTCCCAGTCACAATTTGTGTAAGAATGGGATTATTTGTTCCTATCTGTAAATGTGTTTGGGCATGCTATTATATTCAAGAGCATGGTAACCTAGATGTTCCCTGTCTGCACTGCTCCTATAAATATGGAGAGGGATACTACTAATAGTCTTTTCCATGGCATTTTTTAAAAAAGATGCTTTGATGGGTTTCCTGGATCCCACCTCTTCTTTGAAGAATTCATTCCCAGATGCTGGAAATGTTTTGACTGGAAGACTTCATGGTTAGCTCTCTTGGCTGAGAAGCTGCAAAATTCATAGCCAAAACCCCTTCATATAGGTAACTAGCATCCTATGACTGGTAGAGGACAATGCTTAAAGGTATAGTCACATCACCCTAACCTGGGACTCTCATTCTAACATCAGCTCTCATCCTCTACAGACTGATGGCAGAGAACATAAGAAAAAAAAAGGTCCAAAGCCAAATACTAAGAGTTATAGAACTTTAAAGTAGGGCTATCCTCCCAATCTCAGTAGGTAAGCTATACCATATTCAGGTCCTACTTCCAAAATAATGGTACACTGACACATGGGATGGAGAATATGAATGGAGGACCTGAAAATCGTGAACCTCAAGATTTATCTGAAAACTTCAAGGTCTGAAGAAGTGGCCTACTCCATCTTATTAATGACCAGGGTCTTTCCTTTATTTTAAGATGATGCAGTGACCCTATCCTGAAAGACAGCATGCACTGCTCAAGATCTGCCTTTGCCTCCCTTTCGGGCTGCCAAACCACTAACTAGGGTTAAACCACAATATAACCTGACCAGGATGAGCTGGGCCCAAAAAAGCAAGAGCTATATCCAAAGGGACCTATAGAACCTAGCCAAAATGTACTTGGAGGAGCCCAGAGACTACTTAAGGACTCAAATCCTTGAGTAGTGGGACATAAAATTATGTAAGATGGAGTTTATTCATTTGGAAGCATTTTCCTGTGATATAAGTTTTAATATCCTTGAAAGGACATGAAAGATGATGCAAACATGCTATTAGGGTAAAGCACTGAACAACTTTAAGTGAGAGAGAAATGCCAGAATGGTCATGTCAGAGTGATTAAAAGTCTCAAGAGAATTAAGTATGCCTGAATGAACATATTATGCTCAAAAACCTACCAGATGACTATACAATATAGAAGGGCCCTGAAGAGTCACCACCTTATCAAGGTTATAAGAAGCACACTAATGAAAGAAAAACCAGAATCACTAAGAAGTAATAATCTTCTGAAAGCCAAGACTGATGGCAAAAGATAACAAGTATTACAGAACTGTGCTCACTGACAATAGGTATAAGAATATCCAAAAAGAAAAACAAAATAAAAATAGAGGTCATAGGATTATGTTTAGTTACCATAAGCCAGAGAGAGACAATTATCATAAGGCATGGAAAGGCTGTAGTCTCATGCAGGAATCCTGAGCCTCAGAGTATTATGATACAATTAATAGAACATGGTATCCAAGGGCAGAATAGATGGGCAGCCAACAAAGGGCATTATTCAATCAAAAATATGAAAGTTGGATGATCAGAAGATTAAAAGTAGGTACCTCCAACCTCCCCGAAAGTATCCTGAGCTTCAAGATATAAGCCAGTTTTCAGAACTGGAATCCATATACTGAGGAAGGAATCAGGATTCCAACAGAAATAACTCTTTAATGCCATAAAAAATATTTGATAATAATTCTCCAGTCCCTCCACAGAGGTCTACAGCTATATCCTTGGATGAACCATCAACAGCCATTTTGAGAGCTGCTGGAAACACAGCATTAAAGGAAGACGTAGCCCTTAAAATTGAATAATAAGAAAACATGTAAATTTAACAAATTCTTAACAGCTGAGCGTGGGTCAGCATCACCAAAAAATAAAATTTAAAAAAAAAAACCAAGGAGAGAAACAGAAATGGCCCTGTTATCATCACTCTCAGTTGCCCCTATCTCCACAATTCAGGACTCTGAGCATTTAGAGATCCTCATTCACAAAAAAGGAGCTTTTCTACCAAAAGATAAGAATCCCACCGAACTCTTAAACTATAATGGCTACCTGGGGCACTTTCAGCTTTTTGTGCCAAGGGACCAGCAGGTAAGATAAGGCATCACCGTCCTGACAAAGTAGCTGATTCTGATCACCAGGAACTAGGACTGTTGCTATACAGCCGGAAATGGAGGAATATGTTTGACAGCAAGTAATCCTCTTGGGTACCTCATAACACTTTCTTGACCAATTTGGATTATAAACGCAGGAGCCGTGGCCTGAGAAGGGCATAATAAGTAGTGGCTTAGCATCCTTAGGGATGTGGGGGTGCACTAGATAATCCACCTAGACTAGCCAAGGACAATCTTATATCCAATAACCGACAGGGTGAGACCCTGGAAAGGAAAAAAGAACTCATGAGTTCCAATTTCTGTTGTACATGATAGATACTGAATCACAAGTGAACCAATTCAATTTTATACATATTATTTACTCTTCAAAAGAGAGTAATTATAGTCACTTAAATAATGTGTTAATTTTGGGGCACCTAGGCAGCTCAGTCGGATAAGGGTGCAACTCTGGATTTTGACTCAGGTCATGATCTCAAGGTTTGTGGGTTCAAGCCCCCACATGGGGCTCTGTGCTGACAGTGCAAAGCCTGCTTGGGATTCTCTCTCTTCATCTCTCTCTGCCCCTCCCTGACTCATGCTGTCTCTTCAGTGTAGTGGATTCCTACTGGATCATTTTCAAAACCATCATGAATGTGTATGTTTGTGTTCTTTTATTTGTACATTTGAAAAATCACAGAAAGAAAGGTCGTTAAGGAAGCAGCCTTATTTTTAGAATACTTCACTTCTAGTATAGAGCATCTCCAAGCACAAAAGTAGTAAATAAATATGAAAAACATCTGGTTAATTATCAACATCAATAGGCAAAAGCAAAGACTAAAATATTTTTATTTATTTTTGTGTTCAAAAAATGGTCTTCCTTGGCTTTAAAATACCATCAAAACTTTAATGTTTACATCTTATAAAGTAATGACACATTCAGAACCTTCCTAAGCTCGTGTATTTAAGTTAATGAATTCCCTTAGATTTTTTAAAGGATTAAAATCTGTGTGGAAACTGTAGATTCCTGTGAAATTGTAAATACAACATTACACAGAGTAAAACTCGAGCTAGGAATAACAACTTCTCATACACTTTATATGATAAGAATGTGCTCTAGCGATGATAAAATATACAAAACAAGATTCTTCAAAGGATCAGTTAATGTTTTCAACATTTTAATATGAAAAATTCCTTCTAAATACAGCAATTAATAATTCTGAACTCATGTTCTACAGTTTCTTTTCATGACATCAAGAATGTCGCACATCCATGAAAGGAAGAGAAAAGCAGATGCTGAGTAATTTCTCTTAGGTCATCTATAAAATAATAACAAAAAAAACCAATTTATGACACTCTCTGCTGTTATAACTTGTAACCATTTGAGGATATTTTCCTTATATTTTTCTCGGAACTTGGCTTAGAGCTTGAATTGTGGAATTTGGAGCTTCTCTGAATACATGCAACATATATGCAGCATTTTTTAATGTGTGTATACATAAATACTTATGATGCTATGCATGCTAACTCTACCAAATAAAAGTTATAGACAGTCTTGATGCTTAATGGGTTAGGGTTCTGAACTCTTTCTAAATGAATTCCCCCACTAAAACACAATAATAAAGGTAAAACTACATACAGGTGATGATAAGATAAACTAGTTAAGCATTTCCATATAATTAAACACAAACATACTGGGAATGACTGACGATATTTGGCCAACCATCAAGACATGAATTTAAATTGTAAACTGAATTCAAGCTTTCTGGACTAGAATAAAAGTTAATATTGGCAAGGTAATATTTCCAGGTTCAAAGAAGAAGGTCCCATGGTGATCAGAAATCTCTCATAAAATACTGGAAATGAATCCGTAATTAACATATTGCTTAAAATACTCAGAGGTATAAACTTAAGGGAGAAAGCAATTTTCCAAATATGTTTTGAGTTTTGCTAAACATAAAACATCTTAATGTGAAATTTAATTTTGCCAAGCTCAAAATACTTCCAGGTTCTCCAAGGCTTAAGACATACACATTTATATCCTTTCTTTTTACCATCCAGGCAGCAATGAAAGCAGCTTTCCAAAACCACAATCAATATGTCTTTGACCCAAGTTCCCTATGCAGCTCATCATAACTATTACCATAGTCACACAGATGAAGAAGCTAGTTTTTAATTTAAGATATAAACTACTATAACAATTCCAATATCATGGTTTGAAAAAACTGATATTGTGGTAGAAAATATTTGTTTGAATCTTTTTTCTTAAAAAATATTGGCAAAACAAAACTTATCATCTCCCCCTTTTTTTAAGCCATCAATGTGGCTAAATTGGCTTAGCTTTTCTCTGAGAGAGCTAATACTTCCATGTTTTAATAAACATGTATTTAATACAGCTATTTAGCAAATAATGGTCATCTAACACAGAGCCCAAAAAAGTAAGAACTGAGCCTGAAACTGATAACCTCATAGTGAAAGAGCAGTGTTTTTAGCCATTCATTTGCTCGGTCTATGTTCTGATGCAGAAAACTAATGAATTAGCAGCTGGGGATAAGGATTTGGCATTGGTACTGGGTCCAGAAATAGTGTCCTTAGAAACACTCTGGCCTAGAAGCAACAGTTTGCTTCCTGTTAGAAGCACATGAGTCCTTAAGGTCTGTTACATTATGGCTACTAATATAATATTTCTTCCAAAACAATCTCAGAAATTTAAATAGGTGCTTCTTGTTTAGAAGTTCCATGTTGTGAAAGAAAAGGCAACATGTACCTTTTAATTAAAATTCGTTTTCTGCAAACAGGATTGTGAGACTGAAGACAAAGAATACATCATAGATTACTACTCTCTGATGCTTACAACTTGGACAAAGGATGCAAAAAGTGCTATGCGTGCACTTGACTATCATAATCATCCTATGAGGCTGGTCCAGCCATTTCATGGATATGAACAATTGAGTTCAGTGAGGTAAACAAACTTGTCTCAAGTTAATTTTAGTTGGGGCTGGAATTCAAACCCGGCATTTTATTGTTGTGTTATATGAACTCATAAATAAATCTTAAATGAAGAGTAGAATATTGCATTATTAACTCACAAATAAACCTTAAGTGGAAGCTAGATTAATTATAATCAAATAGGGAATAAACCCAACATAAATTCTATCCATTGCCTTTAAAATTGTTTCCTTTCCAGCAATATCTTAACATGTGACCTTTGCCATTGCCTTCTCCCTCTGCTTTATCCCCTATTTAGGGTGGATCATTCCCATTCTCTTGACTTTGAGCTTTTCCATCTTTTCTAATGTTTCTGTCAGTATGCCAGGCCAGGCTCTCATTGCCAAATAGATGAACTAATCAGTAGCTTTCATATTGGCCTCTGGCATACCACTCCATGAGATTAATCTTTCTGGAACATTACCTTTCTGAACAAAATGGGGCCTTCAACAAATGGTCTCATCTTCTTTGATACTATTTCTCAAAGTGTGAGCCTTGGATTATACACATTATAATTTCAAGTAGTTAGGAAAAGTGTTGATACCTGGCCTTGAACTCCAATGCACTGGAATATATCATCTCAAGATAAGGCCCATAAACCTGTACTTTAACTAAATATAAACGGTAATTTATGAGCCCTAAGGTTGGGTGCCCCCATGTCTGAGTCTGGTTTCATCCTTTGCTCATTTTGTTGGCCTTCTCATTGTCCTGTGGCCGCAGGCTTTATTCCACTCTTTGCCTTCATTCAAGTTGTTTGCAGTGGCTCTCTTTCTATCCCATCCTTGTACTTTCTAAGTTCAAATACACATCCTTTCCTGATGCCACTCTAAACACTGTAATGCTTCTTAATATCCCAGGCAAGTGAACATTTCACATCAAATTCTTAGATGACGACAAAATAAAACAGCACATGCGTGCCTCGCTTCATGAAATGACTGCTGATATTCTTTCTCAGTGACTCATAGTAGGCACTATGAACACAGATGCCTGGAAACTGCAGGAATATACATCTATGTTGACATGAAAGTCACTGTGTCTTCCTCTGGTTATACGAGGCCACTTCCCCAGCTCTCTGATTCCTTCCTTCCCAAAGCTTTGCTCAGTCTTCTCTTCTTCTAGTTCTTAGACTCAAAGCTAGTCAGCAAGCTTATTTACAAGCTCTAGCAATAAGGCTCCCATAGAAATTCCAAGAAATAAAGTGTCCATTTAACACAGGGTTTTATAATACAGATTTGTGTTGCACACTGGGGTTCTTCATTTATTTTGATTCCAAGCTCAACCTTTTAGGGTTACAAAAGCTCAAAATCGAACTTCAGAGTAAATGGGTGTTCATAAAATCCTTTGTAAAGGGGCTTTAATCTGTAGGGTTTCTTAAAGGTAAATGCAATCTCATCAAAAATTATCCAAACATTTCTCCAAAAAAAATGTAATATAAAGTCTCTCTGAGTCTATGATACATCAATATTTAGATTTTGGCTACTCTTATTTAACATTGAAACAAATTCATGGACAGAGTAAAAATGCAATTTTCTGAACATAAGCAATCAGGTAATATCAATCAAAATCATTCTCAGGTATTAAAAATGAAAAATATAAATGCACCAAATTATCCAAGGATAATTGAGACAGATGGATTTATTTATGTTTGGCAGAACTTTCAGAGAGTCTTTTTATACCCAGGCCACAACCCTCTGAGGTAGAAATGACAACATATGAGAAAACTAAAGAGAGATTCAGTGAATCATCAGAGTCAAAACTAATGGGCATTGAGGTCAGAACTGGGGGCTAAATCTGTGTGACAACTTAAGAAGTCTGAGTCTTGGGTGTACCATGTCCAAACACACACACACACACACACACACTCTCTCTCTCTCTCTCTCTCTCTGTCTCTCTCTCCTACACATAAAGATTTTGATGCCCAAAGCCTGCAAATCCAATGTAGCACTCACCATATGTTGTCCATATTTATTGTCATAACTAACTTATTGTGTTAGTTAACAAGCACTAAAGTTACTATGATAAAAGTATCAATATACAACAGTTTACAATGTAGTCCAATGATTTTCCTCAGATTGTAAAGCACTGATGAAGAAACTGAGCCTTAAGTAGATTCAGCCAATAAATCACCAGATTCAAACCCAATCTGATTCCAGAGCCCAAATATTTAACTACAAGTACTCTTCTTGTTTCTTTCTTCTATTGCACTTCATTTTAATGTATATGCTACAATGAATAATAATGTATATGCCACAGTATGTCTCCCCCTGCCCTCCAGATTGTAAAATCTTAATGGGATTCTGCCATAGTTGGGTTAAAATCTTGAGATTCTGGCACCAGCATATAGAAGTTTTTCATTGGGTGTTAATGACCACACAACACCAGCAAAGGCATCACTGAACACATGTTATGTCAGTAATTGGCAATATTTTAAATAATGTACTGCTGCCCTCGTATCTCGTCCATTTCTCCCACACACTTTTTTCATTTCATGTGTTTTCATTCTAAATGCACAGCTGCTGTGAATCTGTAAACCTCCGAGCTATCACCATGGTGACTCATCCTCTCCCATCAGGTATAGGAGAGAGACTCTTACCTATTGAGATTTCACCCTTACTCTTCACAGTTTATGATAAATTAGGGAAAGTGGGATCCTTCCAGCCTTCCAATGATATTAGGCATATTTCCCTTCACCTGGATTATTTTTTCTTGTTTATTCATTATTTTTTGGTCCTCACTATAAAATTTTAAAATTACAGAATCAAAGTGCAACCTTCTTGAGCCATAAGGAAAGTATAATTACCCCAACTTAGCCTCACAAAAAAGAAAATACAACATATGACGAACATGTCATAGTGATAACCATCATGAGAAGAAACTAATCCAAATATGTGCTCATAAGTGTCTTTGTATTTGAATTTTAAAAACCCAAGGGCACCTGGGTGTCTCAGTTGGTTAAGCGGTTAAGTATCTGACTCTCGACCTTGGTTCAGGTCATGATCTCACAGTTTGTGGGATCAAGCCTGGTGTCAGACTCCATGCTGACAGCATGAAGTATGGTAATTCTCTCTCTCTCTCTCTCTCTCTCTGTCCCCCGTACTAACTCTCTCTCTCCTCTCTCTCTCCCAAAATAAATAAACTTTAAAAAAAAGATTTAAAAAAAATCTATCAGACCATTTGCTTTCCTTTCCTATCACACCCCAATATTGTGTTTGGCTGGTTGTCCCTCCACTTTCCACCATACTATTATTAAGCTTGTAGTCATAATTTTTCCATGTATCTTCTTATGAGTCCACCAATATTTTCCAGGTCTCTTTTTTAATAGTTTTTAATGTTTTTTCTGCTTTAGAGAGAGAGGAAGAGAGAAATAGAGAGAGATAGCATGAATGAAGGAGGACCAGAGAGACAGGAAGACACAGAATCTGAAGCCGGCTCCATCCAGGCTCTGAGCTGTCAGCAGAGCCCAACATGGGGTCAAACCCATGAACTGTGAGATCATGACCTGAGCCAAAGTCAGATGCTTAACCAAGTGAGCCACCCAGGTGCTCCATATTTTCCAACTCTTAAAAAAAATCTTCCTCTTGGGGAATCCATTTGCTTCCTTTGCTTCTTTACTCCTCTCAAATGTACAGGCATTCTGAGTATTTCAAACATATAGTTACAGTCATTCTTATAATAAGATATTCTTAGAATCCTCCTCTCCCATATCCTTTGGTGTCCCTATTGTTATTGGGTGATGATGTGTGGTCCTCTGCAGCATTCTTACACAAGTATAATTAGGCAATATTGGAAAGAAGTCAGTATTAGTTAGAAGAGTTACAGTAAGAAAGATCCAAAATAAGATACAATAAAAATAAATTTCGAGTTTAAAAGTAAAAGCCATATGATAGTATCCAAATTAAGAACTCTAGCCAACAGAGTAAAGTTTGTAATACAGAAATTAGTTGAGCACCTATGTTTGATAATAAAAATCAAGGAAAGCGGAGATACAGGGAAATATTATAACTTTATTACAAGACATTCTGCCACAGGATCCCTTCTTAGGTCTAGAACCTCAGAAGATTCTCCACTAGAACTTATTTCAATTATAGAAGGCTACCATTCACATTCCAATTCGGAAACAACTTTTCCCTGATAAAGTTAAAAAAAGATTGAAGGAAATGATGATCTACTATTAAATAAACAGAAGTGTTTAGGTGGCATTGTGTCCTTGACTAAACTGAGTGAAATTCACTCTTCATTTGTACAGAACATATGAGGAAGAGCAAATGGATGACCTATCTGAAAGGTGTTTTTCATGACGAATAAATACCATTGTACTTAACATCTCTGCAAATGGAAAGCAACAATAACAAGAGCAGCGGGCGCTACAGCATGGGGTGATACATAAATAGATGCTCCATGGAGAGAGCACAGCCGTGGAGAGGCAGGTAGAAGCTAGCTCCTGGTGTGGCAGCCTTGGCACAGTTAACCAGACTCCAGATGGAGAAGAGAAGCTTGGGAGAGCCAAAGTATGTGAAAAGCACAAGCTGTCCATCTGGCAGTAAGTACCTCACGGTTCCTAAAAACTGCAGGTTGGGTGAGAACCTGCGTAATGACAATAAATATCAAAGGATAAGTACTATACTCACTCATTTGGACCTGCCCCTCACACTGGATGATCTGATCCTCTATTACACAAATCCCAGGTTTAGTGTAAAAATGTTGAAGTCACACATCTCTCTTTTCACCAATGATGCTCATAATCACAATATCAAACCCCATACTTATATTGTTATGCCTTCAGAAGACAACTGCTTTTCATATCTTATTTCGTCCTTCATTATTATTTTACATGAGACAGGTTAAGTCTGTTGGAGATATTTGAAATAAAAAAAAAAGAAACTATCAGGACTATAAGTGAAGTTATAAATGAAGCAAATATGTCAGCAATGAAATCTATATGATACGTCAAATTTCCTTTTTCTTTTAAAAAAATTTTTTTTACATTTGATTTATTTTTGAGAGACAGAGTAAGACAGAGCATGAGTGGGCGAAGGGCAGAGAGAGAAGGAGACACAGAATCCAAAACAGGTTCCAGGCTCTGAGCTGTCAGCACAGAGCCCGACACGGGGCTTGAACCCACGAACCAAGAGATCATGACCTGATCTGAATTTGGATGCTCAACCGACTGAACCACTCTGGCGCCCCTTCTTTTTCTGTTTAAGTTCATTATTTTCCTTAGTTGGGGAGACTTTGTCCATTATGTTTGGAAGATAAAACAATTTCTCTTTAACTTACTGGATATATTGACCTTTTGAAAGTATTTGTTTTTCTCCCACTCGTATGAATTATGGGAAATTAAAATAGGTATTTTGGCAGAGACTCAACTCTACTGTGTCTTCCATTGACTGTTACTATATTAGAATCACAAAAACAGTCACCATGAAGGTCTCTAGAAGGCACTCAACATCATGGGGCAATAGTACATTTCTTTATTTACTTGTATCTCAAACCCTTCAGTCTATCCATTCTCATCAATTTTCATAACAAATCTGTAAGATACAAGAACAATTATTAAGTGAGGAGTCCCAGGTCACAAAATGATGAACAATATCTAAAATTCAGGCTTCTGATTCCTTGTCCATGATCTCCCTTCTCCATTTCCTCATTATTTGAATCACTATTAAAAATATTGAAGATCATGGGCACCTGGGTGGCTCGGTGGGTTAAGCGTCCAACTCTTGATTTTGGCTGAGGTCATGATCTCAGGGACATGAGCTGGAGCCCTGCATCAGGCTCAGCACAGAGCTCTGATGCGGGCTTCGAACAGACAGAGCTCTGTGCTAAGCCTGGTTAGGATTTTCTCTCTCCCAATCTCTCTCTGCCCCTCCCTGCTCATACTCACTCACACTTGCAAGCACTCTTTCTCTCTCAATATAAATAAATAAACAACACATTCAAGATCATTCACAATTTAGAATTCACTCCCAAACAAGTTTTCCTCAAAACCAGAATATAGTTCCAAATGCTTTCTTGAGCTTGTACAAAAATTTGTAGAAGATATACCTGACCCATTAGATTTCATAATTTCAATAGGATAGCTATTTATACAAAGTAATTATGAAATATTATAGAAATTTACTATAACCTTGAGTATTTTTCATATTTAAAAGAGAATCATTTCACATTTTCTTTTGCATGGCCAAATTGTAGAGTACATTAGAGTAATCTGTTAAGCATGAAACTCCTTGTTTTTAAATATGTAAAATATTTTACTACAGGTACTATTTGTAACTGCAAATATCAACCATTGTATTTCTACCTGTTCAGGGCTACCTGGCCATAAATGTATCAGAGCAGTTGTTCAGATTTATAACAAAAGTGTGAAAATAAGCACAACACTATACAAAGTATGGTACAAAGTGGATTAGCAGTATTCTAGCACTGTGCTCTTTATTCTTTTTAAACTTTTTAAACGTTTTTATTTATTTTTGAGAGGGGGGAAGGGCAGAGAGAGAGGGAGATACAGAATCTGAAGCAGCCACCAGGCTCCTATCTGTCAGCACAGAACCCGACGTGGGACTCAAATTCACGAACCGTGAGATCATGACCTGAGTCAAAGTCAGATGCTTAATCAACTGAGCCACACAGGCAACCCTAGCACTATGCTCTTTAATATTAACAACACTACTCTAAAAAAATAATGTAAATGCATGAACAACTGAAATTAGGTTCACTTCATAGAAATGGGCCAATGAGTATCATAGACTTAAAACTATTTCTAGAGTATAGCAAGGTGCTTGTATTTGCCACCTAAAGAAACTTCACTCCCCTATAGAAGACAGTGGCTGAGTAGGAAGCATATGGAAGCACCCAGTACTAAAGAAGGAGCTATCTTTGCCACTAGTACCAGGAAGTCATACACAAATCACATGTAATTTAGTCAGACAAAATTACTCATACACAATTTAATCAAAATCCTTCTCAGTATACCCACTGCATCACTAGAGGAATGCACATCATTAGCTCTTCCTTTTTGACAAGACATGTCATCTTGAGACTCTTTCTATCCTTCAAAGATCACTTAGACCTTCTTGAATATAGCTACTAAACCTGGTATTAATTGTTCATGGGCCAATGAGACCAATACAGACCTCTCATTAGTGGCCCCATTTCTGCCAGCAGGCTGAATCTGGGATTCCCCTTGGTGCCATTAACCTGTGTTTGGGCACTACCCCACACCCTGTCCAGCCCTAATTTGCCCATTATTTTGCTGGCTCCAACATCTTGCTCTAAATTCGAGCCCTCCTACATCTGAGGTTTTATGTCCTTGAAGGATTTTAACCAGAATTTGATTTCTTTAATACATATATGCTATTCAGGTTACCATTTCTTCTTAGATAGGTTTTGGTACTTGGTGTCTTTCAAGGAATCAGTAAGTGGTCACACTTATGTGCATAAGAGATTTTTTGTAGTTTTCCATTTTACTAATTCTAGGATCAGTAATTATATACCCGCTTTCACCCTAATATTCACAACTTATGTATTGTCTTTTTTACTTGGTCAATGTGGATAGAAGATTGTAAATTTTACTGAATTATTTTCAAAGAATCAACTTTTGGTTTCATTAATTTTTCTCTAATGCTGATCTCTTTTCAATGTCTGAGATTTCTGCCCTTATGATTACCTTTTGCTTGCTTTATCTTTTGTGTTCTCTTCCTTTTCTAGATTCTGAAGATAGAAGCTCAAGTTACTGACTTGAGAATTTTTTTAAAAAAAGGTTTTTTAATATTTAAAAAAATTGTTTTAAATGTTTATTATTTTGAGAGAGAGAGAGAGAGAGAACAGGGGAGGGGCAGAGAGAGAGGAAGACACAGAATCTGAAGCAGGGTCCAGGCTCTGAGCTTTCAGCACAGAGCCCAAAATGGGGCTCAAACCCATGAACTGTGATATCATGACCTGAGCCAAAGTTAGATGCTTAACCAACTTAGCCACCCAGGTGGCCCATTTAATGTTTATTTTTGAGAGAGAGAGCACATTAGTTGCGGAAAGACAGAAAGAGGGAAACTGAAGCAGGCTCTGCACTGCCAGCCACAAAGCCCGACATGGGGCTCAAACCCACCAACCATGAGAACATGACCTAAGCTGAAGGATGCTCAACCAATTCAGCCACCCAGGTGCCCCAAAAAACTTTTTTCTTTTCTAATGTAAGCACTTGACACTATAAATTCTCCCCTAAAAACTGTTTTAGCAACATCATATTTTGATATATCAGACATTAACATTCTTTCAGTTCAAAATATTTTTTAATTTCCTTTGATATTTCTTCTTTGATACATGGATTATTTATTGACATATTATTGATATATTATTTAGTATTTCCAAATATTTGGAGATTTCCATCTATTCTGTTATCAATTTCCACTTTATTCCATTATAGTAAAAAAATAGCTTAAATATTTTTTTTAACATAATAAGGTCTGTTTTATGACCCACAATGTGGTCTAGCTTGGTTAATGTTTCATGTACTCCTCTATTGAAAAGTATGTGTAGAGGCACCTGGGTGCCTCAGCTGGTTAAGCCTCCGACTTCGGCTCAGGTCATGATCTCACGGTTCGTGGGTTCGAGCCCCGCGTCGGGCTCTCTGCTGACAGCTAGCTCAGAGCCTGGAGCCTGTTTCAGATTCTGTGTCTCCCTCTCTCTCTGACCCTCCCCTGTTCACACTGTCTCTCTCTCTCTCAGAAATAATTAAAAATATTTTAAAAAGAAAAGAAAAGTATGTCTGCTATTGGTGAGTAGAATTTTCTGTAAACATTGGTCAGGTCAAGTTGCTTATGTTGCTCAAGTTTTCTGTATATATTTGCTTATTTCCTG
This sequence comes from Crocuta crocuta, assembly GCF_008692635.1. Lineage (NCBI taxonomy): Eukaryota > Metazoa > Chordata > Mammalia > Carnivora > Hyaenidae > Crocuta > Crocuta crocuta. The sequence continues at coordinate 153,746 of NW_027527957.1, forward strand.
TCTATTTGTTATATCAGTTAGTCAGAAGGTAATGTTGAAGTGTCCAAATATAATTGCACCTTTCATTATTTCTTTCTTTATTTTTTGGTTTTTAATTCACATATTTTGAAGCATTATTATAAAGGACCTGCACAAATTGTTATGTCTTGGTGAGTTGACCCCTTTCATCATTACATAATATTCCATTTTGTCCCTGGTAATTTTCCTTCTGAAGTCTGACATTAATATAGTCAGACAATATAGTCCTTCTCTCACTCCAAATTTATTTTTATTCAGATTGGTATAGTATACCTTTTTCTATCCTTTTATTTTTAACCCATTAATATTATATTTCAAGTGAGTTTCCTTGTAGACCACATGATGCCGGCCCTTGCTTTTACAGCTAATCTGATGATCTTAGTCTTTTAATGCTGTCAACCATTTACATTTAATGTAATTGTTGATCTGACTGGGTTTATAATAGCCATATTTAGTATTACTTTTCTACTTGTTCCTTATGTTTTGTTTTGATAGTTTTGTATCACTTCCATAGCAAATTAGCAAAAATGGAATGGGTTAAAGGAACCTTCACCTATTTATCAGAGTTTCCATAGGCCACAAATCCAAGGCACAGTGGGGCTCAAAGAGTCCCTCTGCTTGGAGCTTTCAGGCTGAAACTGAGATGTCAGTGGGGCTATGCTCCTTCATGAAGGCTCTAGAGAACAATCAGCTTCCAATCTTTTTCAGTTTGTCAGAAGATTTCAGTTCCTTGCAGCCATGGAGATGAGGTCCCGTTTCGTGGCTGGCTGTTAGGCTGGGAACCTCTCTCAGATCCTTAATGTTACCTGCATTTCTCATCACCTTGCCCTCCAATAGCAGGGGCTCAGTCCTTCTCTCACTCCAAATCACTCTGACTTCTTTTGCTGAATCTCTTATGTTCATGTGTACCTCTTCTTATTATTAGGGCTCATGTGATTACATTGAGTCAATCTAGATAAACCAGGATAATTAACCTATCTTAAGATCAGCTGGTTACATTGTAATTACATCTGCAATGTCCCTTCAGAGCAGTACCTCGAGTAGCTTAATTGAATCCCCAGAAAAGGGGTATTTGGGGGGGGAACACTGTTAGGATCACATCTATCGCAGTCTGCCCTCAGGCCCCCAAAGGTTCAGGTCCCTCCCACATGCAAAATACATTCATATCTCCCCCAGTGTCCCAAGAATTTCATCCCATTACAGCATCAACTCAAAGCATAAGAATCTCATCTAAATCTCATAGGCTCAAAAGTCCAGAATCTCTCATCTAAATCAAGTGTCGGTGAGTAATCCATTAAAGAGACTCCTAGGAACAATTTTTCTCTATCTCTGGGCCTGTGAAATTAAAGACACATGTTATCTGCCCCTGGTATATAACTGTGAGACAGGCATAGGTTGTCAGTTACAAACATGCTGGTTTTCAACAGGGGAAAAATGAAAGGTAAAGCAGAGTCCCAAGCCCAAAGCAGTTTCAATATCCAGGCAGGAAAAATACATTAGGTTACAAGGCTTGGGAAGAACCCTCTTTGGCGCTTGGTTCTGCCCTCCAGGCTCTTAGTTTCATTCTTTGGGCTCATGATTCTGCTCTCTGACTCATCTTCTGTTTTCTCTACACTGTAGCACCTGCTGCAGCTGAGTAGTGTTATCAGGGGTGTTACCTGCCAGCAGAATCTGGAGAACAAACAGCCTTATTTCATCTCACACTCTCTCGTCTCTTCTGTCCCAGCTGGTAGTGCTTCTACCAGTATATAATTCTCAAGGACCTTGTGGGCTTTGTGTGAGTGTCACCGGGTTTCACACCAGGAGCCAAGATGCCTCTCTACGAATGTTTCCTAGATAATCTTCTTTCTAATTCCGGCTTCTGTTGAGATGCACAGAGGCACAACACACTTTAGATTCCGAGAAGCCCCCTGGTTTGAAAGAGGAGGGCTGTAAGTCACCCTTAATCTCTTCAAAGAGCCTTTAATGTATCTGAAGACTTGATTGATTTTTTTTTTTTATCTTTCTGAGGTTTCTGAAAGAGTTGTAGAGTCATATCCTTAGCCTTTTCTCCAGAGCACCCTTTACTTAACAATAAATCTTTTCATTTCAGAGCCTTCTCCCATCTGGGTAGACTGGGAAGACACAAAAGCATTAAATCCTTCTTCCTTTTTGTTTAATAGTTTTTCCTCCAATTTATCTTTCTCTTCTCACATTTTATGATAAGCAGCAAGAAGCCAGGTGTTACAGAGTGAATGTTCGAATTCTCCCCACAAAATTCTTTGTTGAAACCCTAACCCTCACTGTGACTGTATTCAGAGTAGACAAGTAATTAAGATTCAATGAGGTCATCTAGGTAGGATCCTGATCAATAGGATTAGTGTCCTCATAAGAAGAGACAGGAGGAATCTTGCCCCTTCTTTGCAAGAGCATGAGAAGTCACGTGAGCCCACAGAAAAACAGCTGCCTACAAGTCAAGGGAAGAGCCCTCAGAATGAAACCTACCTTGCTGACACCTTGATCTTAGATTTCCCAGCTTCCAGACCTGTGAGAAATAAATTTCTGTTGCTGACGCCATCCAGTCTGTCACCTTTTGTTATGGCAGCCTGAGCAGACTTAATATACCAGGTAACAATACCCTTAACATTTTCTTTGGGCGTATCAGGTTCATCACTTACAAGTTCAGTCTTCAGGACAGTTTTGCCAAGTGCTCTGCCACTATATAGAATTGATCCCCATTCCTCCAGTTTCCAATAGCATTTCCTCATTCCCATTCTAATTCCTCACCAGAAGTATCCTTAATGTCCATATCCTCTACTGGTCTGTTCACGGCACTCTAAGCTTTTATTATTATTTTTTTCCTGTCACATTCTTCAAGATTCTTAGAGCCTCTGCCTACATACAGTCTGATACCAAAGCTATTTCTACATTTTTAAGCATTTGTTACAGAAGCTCCCTACTTCCAGGTACCAAAATGTGTATTAATTTTTATTGCCGCCATGACAAATTATGGTCGATTTTGTGTCTTAACACAACACCCTTTATCTCCAGTGCTGTAGGGCAGAAGCCGAGGCAGTGAGGCTCAGCTGGTTCCTCTGCTTCGTGTCTCATGAGGCTGACACCGCCCTCCTTTATGGAGCATCCAAGCTCATTCAGGTGGTTGGCAGAATTCAGTCCCTTGGGGCTGTAGGGCAAAGTGTCTGCAGTCTGCTATTCCTTGGGAGCTCCTTTCAGCTTAAAGTCGCATATGTGCCTCTTCACCTTGTACATCCAGCAGTGGCAGGTTGAGTTGTTCTCACATGTTCTCACACTTCAAATCTCTGACTTCTGCTACATCTTTCTGATGCTTCAGCCTTCTGCTCTCAAGAGCAGATGTAGTTACCTGGAGAGTAGGTAGCCTCCTTATTTTAAGGTCAACTGTTTAGTGGCCAGAATTCCATCTGCAAAGTACCCTCACAATAGAGGAAGTCTATTTAGAGTTCATATAATCTTTTCAGTGGTTGATCTAATGTTTACAGTTTACAGTTGATACTTTATATCACTTTATACCACTTTGACACCAACTTAGAATTAAAAATTTTAACAGTTAAGGAAAAACTAGATAAATAAACTTTACAATTATACATGCCTTTTTACCATCCTCCTTATGATGAAGTCATATGTGTCACAATGAAAACCCCATTAAACAATTTTCCTCTGCTCTCTGCTGAATCACCAATAATTCTCTCTACTAACCAGATCTCCCCCATCAACATACAAACTTGTTCCACACTCTATTATTCTTTTTAAAGTCTTCCCCTGACCTCACTGTCCCCACTGCTATTATACCATTCATGCTACCACTTAAAACAATTTTTAAAAGCTGTCTTTGGAGCACCTGGATGGCTCAGTTGGTTAAGATCTGACTTCAGCTCAGGTCATGATCTCATGGATCACGAGTTCGAGCCCCACATGGGGCTCTGTGTTGAAAGCTCAGAGCCTGGAGCCTACTTTGGATTCTGTGTCTGTCTCTCTCTCTGACCCTCTCACACTCATGATCTCTCTCTCTCTCTTTCTCTCTCTCTCTCTCTCGAAAATAAATAAACGTTAAAAAAATTTTAAGTTGTCTTTACATGCTGCCTTTCACCCCTCCTCTCTTTTGTGACCAATACATGTCCAACTTTTGCCATCAACAACACCAAAACTTCTCTTGCCAACACTGGTGATATCTGATGTGGTTTATTCCAACCTCTTGGTAGCATCAAGCAATGCAGATCACTCAGTCTTCTCTCAGAACTTCACAATCTCAGTTTTTCTCTTGCACTACTTGATGCTCCTCCTGACTCTATTTGCTGAATTTGCAGAATTCTGCTTCTTAAATGTTGGGATTTCTCAAGATACTTCTCTGGACTTGCTTCCTTCTCAGTAGGAGAATATATTATATCCAGTTCTATGTATCTGAGTAGTAGTAACATACCAAAGATTGCCAAATTCCTTTCCTTAGTTAAAACCTCTTCCCTGAGTTTGAAATTCATGAACTGAGCCAAGATCAAGAGTCAGATGCTTAACCAACTGAGCCACACAGGCACCCCACGTCCAAAATCTTTTAATCCCCAACTCCAAACTTCTAACACCAATGCCAGAACTACCCATCTACAAAAATGGCACCAACATTATCTCCTCTCAATTTCTATCTTCTTTCTTTCCCACTCTACAACTACCATTGGCATCCAAACACCCAGGTCCCCCTACCCCCAAGATATTATACAAGCTTCTGAATGGGCTTTCCCAGTTTACTTTCCCACATACAATGCTTGTCTCCAAAAGCAGTGAATCAGAGATCATTTAAATATAGACCTTTTCATCCCTGTTTAAAACCTTATAAATATTTCTCCTTATATAGTGAAATGGCCTTCTAGTCCCTGCTAACCTCATCTCATGCTATTTTTGTGCCATCCTTTATGCTCCAGCCACACTGGAACATACAGGAACATATAAAGTTCCTTCCTGCCTCAGGGCCTTTGCTTTGATCTGTTTACGCTTCTCTTCAAGGTCTACTATTTATGGTAGAGAAGACAATAAGAAGAAACACAAACATAACACATAAGTATAATCCAGTAAATAAATAATATTATGACAGGTAACATGGGGAAAGGAGTAATTTGGTGTTGATGGAGAAAGTCTCTCTGAGAAGGTAATACTTAAATTGAGACCTGCATGATAAAAATGAGTCAACTAAGTAAATGAGCCATGAGCACTGAAAGTGAAAAGAAAAGTGTGTGCAAAACCATGAATCCAGAAAGAGGGTCTGTGCTAGAAGAACAGAAATATGACCCTGGAGATGTAAGTGCTTAGAGTCAGAAGATAAAGTCCTGCAATAAAGTTGGAGAGCAGATAAAGGCCAAGTCAGGCAGGGTCTTAAGAGAGCAGATGAGAAATTTGGATTTTATAAGTACACTGGACAGCTTTTGGAGTTGTTTAAGCAACAGCATGACAAAATTTGATGTACAAAAATAAGTTCGACGCAGTGCATTTTAAAACATCTCCTCCTAAAATACAGCTTCAAATAAACTCTTGGGATCACCAGTAATAAGAAGCATCTCCAAACACTGAATGTCCTCCAAAGGGGCATTTTATCCTTTTATAATGAAGTGATATCAGAAGACTGCATATTCTCAAATAGCTGAGTCCATAAAGCCTGAAACAAGAATTCAAAACTACTAAAAATATATACACATGAGCATAAAGAGGTCAATCCCCAAAATGAAGGTGGAAGAGCTAAACCCAATAGTATTATGATGGGCAGGAGCCAGTCTGTATTGTGCATAGGCAGCAACAACAACAAAAAATAACTATAAATATTCAATTCCAATAAAATACACAGCAAAAAGTCAGCAATGAAAAATAACTCCAATCTACTTTAGCAGCTTTATTTATATAGTGCATGCATTTTCTTTTTCATGATTTTGCCTTACTATGGCTTTAAATGATGAGGTCAGTAATGAGTATTTGGCTTCACATTTTCCAAAGAGTACATGTGGCTTAGGAAGACTATAGGAAACAATTTCCAAATACCACAGCTAGAACTCAGATTCATGGTTTGCTTAATACTTCCTGGCATGAGTATTCTAAAGGTTCAATTTTAAGGAGATAAGCAGTTTTCTTTTAAAGAAAGTTTACTCTATTATATAAATTTAATCTATTCTTAAGAAAAATCATATTAAGAATATCCAAAAGAAACAAAAAACGTAAAATACTACCAAGGGAGAAGTGTTTATGATCTTTTAAAATGTGGAACTCCAAAGCTCTCTAAGAAGATATCTAAAAGCATAAATAAAATTGACATTGTAGAGTGTACAACTAATAAAGCAAGGTTCTTTTTTTATTCAAGGAGAGTTCTAAGAAAATTAACTTTAAGCTTCATATGAAAGCTTAAAGTGTTTAGTTTTGAAAATAAGTTTTTAAGTTGTGAAATAATTAGATTGGTAAGAGGAAAAACCCATTTCAGCAACTATTCCATTTGCATGAGCCAGCAATCGTTTCTCATATACTGAGTATAGTAAATGAATAATGGAATTAATCCTGCAGTGCAATTAATTTTGATTTAAAGCACCCAGATAAAGATTGCAAGTTTAAAGAGAAATAAGGGGAACGTGAATTTCCCATTCACCTTTGATAATTAAAAGAATTTTTCTGTTCTTTCCAACCATTAAATGAAATACTTTATCAGACAAAATGTTTTCTGACATGAAAATAAATGGTGCTCGAGAAGATACAGAACCAGTAACATACTACATAGTCGGGTGTTCTGAGAAAGCTTATAATGTGAATAATTTTGTACACTAATAATAATTCCCAAAACAGCTCTCACTTGTTGAGTAAGCTTCTCATGGCATGCATGCACGTTTAACATATTTGATCTCAATCCTCACGGTTAGTCTATGAGGATGAAAATGGTATTGAACCCATTTGTACAACTGAAGGAGCAAAAGCTGAAAGAAGTAACTTGTTCAAATTATACAACTGTAATTCAAAAATTCTATACTTCTCTCAATTACTATACTGAGAAGTACTCATCTAGATTTTGGGAATAGAAACTCAGGTCATAAGTGCTGCTTCAGCCTGTCAAGGAGATGGACCCAAAAAGCAATGAGCAGAATGCAAAATGAAAAGATAAAACACAACAGATGCCATCAAAGCCCAGTATCATTTTTTTTTAACTTGGCCACAGGTGGACAGAGAAGAAAGTCTTTCTGCTAGAAGACGTGCCAAGATTTAAACTTAATCTTGGGAGGAAGATGAAGAGTTAGGCAGGAAAAGTAATGGGGAGGTTGGTGGGGAGAACCTCACAGGGAAGTGCATTAGAAAGCCACACAGATAAGAAATGGCCAGATAGCTTCCGACAAGTGCAAATGCCAATGTTGTTGACAACGTGAGGCTTGTGGAGAGAAATGGCCAGATGAAACTGGAAAAGACCTCAGCAGATATCCCCGATGAAGAAATTATGATTTATGGTTATTTGGGAAAAGCTGCTTAGTCTTGCTCTGCTCCCATTTCCTCATCTGCAAAATGGGTTAATAACACCCATAGGAGTTATTGAATTCATGACCAAAACTGAAAAGAACGGCATGCATATTCAAATATTTGCTATTCTTAGCCAACAGAAAAAAATAAAAAGTAGCTGGGCCCTGATTGTACAGCCAGTAAGTATCCTAGCCAGGACCTAAACTCAGGCCGGAGGGACTAACGCCATTATTCTAACGCTACCTGAAGTCTAGTGGCTTAAAAAAATGCATATGCTACAATACAATTAAATAAAAAATGTTGTTTTTTCTCATTTTTTATATAAGAGCTCCCAAATTTTAAAAAATCCAAAAATTTTAAAAAGTCAAGGTAACAAGAAAGGAGAGTAAAATAACAGAAGAAGGAACCTGAATACAATAACTATGTTTTCTGATCTAGTAAAATAAAATCTAAGAAATAAAAAAATAGAAAGAATAAAAAGAAGGAGGAAAGGAAAGCAGGCAGGCAAGCTAACAAACACTAGGTATTGGTTATAACATTTACTTTCTGCATGTGGGAGCACTTTGTCCAGACAATTATTTCCTTTTTTTAACTTAATTTTAGGTTCCTTTTCAAATAGATGTACTTTAAACTTAAATACATTTTCAAGTTGGCAATGGGCTATAAAAATCTCAATGATTTGTTAAGGTATAATTCTAAGTTAGATCAATTGCTAAGTTTCAGCTTTAATGAATTATTAAAATACGGCTTAGCCTCATCATTCATCAAATATTTTGTTCTTCTCACAAATGCTTTAATGATTTGTACTTTTGTTTCACTCACTCCTGTAATATGCTCTATTTATGCTCAATTTCTTGTCTTCATTTTACCTCCACTTTTCCCCTGAAATTTAATTCTTGCCTCATCATTGGAACAAGCTCACTTTAGTGTGTAGGATCTCAGAGGAATTACCCTTTCTCAAGGCCTCTCTTTTATAATTGGTAAATAAGGGGCAAAATCTTTCTTTGCATTATTATAATAACCAAATGGGATTATTTAGCAAATGTTTTATGTTCAGAAGTAAGGACAGTAGAACAAAAATCACCAAAAAGAAAAAAAACATGTCTTTCAAATTTAAGTACCAAAAAGGCATCTGTTTTGAGCTTTTATATAACCTTGAGCTAACTACAATGCTCTGAAGATACAGAAAATATTTCTTATTCTCAGATCTAAGTGATATAGAGTAATCATGAAATCTCTGATATAACAAAATCATGTTAAATTCTGAATTACTCTGTAAATAGAATAACAAGATAAGCAATTCTAAGAGACAGGACTTAGCAATGTATAACATTTCCAGCTAAGCAGCAGGATATAGAATACCAAGAAGAAATAACACAATAAATCGTGAATAATTACAACACGCAAGCAAGTCTGGTCCCATCCAATACTGTATCTGCAAGACCTACATAGATAATAAAGTGTGGCCATGTACATTCTGCTCTTTAATAAAATAGATGACATAAGACATGTAAAAGGTCACATATCCACATCACATCTATCTTAACAAAAATACAGACAGGAATGTCTAGGAGGGCAAAAACCTCATGCTATTTCCTTCTATTTTATACATGTACATATTAATATGAAATCGTCTTTTCTTGAAAAATTAAAAAATAAACATATCCTCCCCGTACAACCAATTTATCCATCATAAAATTGCCAATCTCTTGGTTATTTTTATGCTGTGTATGTGTGTGTGTGAAGAGAAAGAGAGAGAGAAAGAGGGAGAGAGAAGGAGAGATAGCATTATTTTGTACAGTTCTTAGGAACTTCAACTTACTGACATCAGTTTGATGGAATTTACACCCAACAGATTACTTATACAAATGTGTGATATATATCTATTACTAGTAGAATAAGAATAATAAAGGAAAAATAACTCAAATGTATTCAAGCAGCAGCAATGGAAAGAAAACATGGAATGCAATCACATATAATTTTAAAGAAAGAACCAAATGGATTGCTTTACTTTCCAATTAAATATGCAAGCTATAATTAAAGGCAATTCTAAAATATCAAGCCTGATTGCGTAGGAAAATTGTAGTGTCCTGGTATAGAAATGTGAAGAAGAGAAGCTGATTTGGTAAGGAAGATATCTTCAATTTTATTATTTGACTTTTATTAAAATGGGTAGAACACATAAATAAAAACAGTAATAAGATGGAAATACAGAACTACAGTTTGGTTAAAGCTCGATATGATAGTCTAAGTGAATACTGATGGAAAGATAGAAAAATGGTAATTACAAAACCCAGAATCATATCCACGCTTAAGATGTAATATAAATGAAAGTCACCTCATAAGAACAGACATCTAAGAATAAGAGTAAAGAAAACCAGAAAAGTCAAAGGAAAAGAAATTCTATCAATAGTAGTACATTGTGTCTAATGTCGCAAAAGACTACAGTTTATGTACAAGAAATCCTCAGGGGTATTTAGGGTACAGACTTCTCATTTCAAGATGGCTGTATGAAGACATTTCCATACACTTCTACTACCAAAACTTCCTCTAAGCAATAAATAGAACAGGAAAGAAAAGTCTAGCTACCATCTAGGCTGAAACTTAGAAATATTTGTAACCCAACTAGTAAGTAGATAAAGGGAGAATACGTGACTTAGTAGAATGGAAGAAAGATAAGCTTCACAGCATCAATGAAGAGGGAATAAGCTAATTTGCCTTGCAGAACCCTCAAAAGGTTCAATGATGCAAAGTTCCCAGTGGAAGGTTAAGATGGCCCTAGGCTGAAAACAGTTGGTCATCTTAAAATCTGTTTAAAAAATAGTTGAGTCCCCAGACCCTACCCCATTCAGATCTGTCAAGCTACCCAGAATAAAAAGGGTTTTATAGATTCTAAAGGAACTGAGCCAATTAGACACCGGATTTGAGGACACCAAGCACAAAATAAACCCAGGATAAGAAGTGACATTCAAAACACAATGGTTAAGTGATATTTTGCATGGTCATCAGTGAGATCCACAGTCCCCTTTTCCTGACTCAAATTTATAAGATTAGTGGCTCATAATACTAGAAAGGACACTGGTGACTTTTTGAAGGTAGCATACCAAAACCAAGATACACATTTACAGATAACTTTGGAATTACCAGTAAACGACCAGCTAGTCCTACAATCACTCTATAGTGAAGCCCCAAATCCTGCAAGACCCACTCAGGCACACGGAACTTCCAACTGTCTTTTTAGTACTTTACACTTATTACAGTTGGATAGTTAAAAACAATGNCTGAGGAAATACAAAAAACTTCCAGGAAACCATAGTTAATATCTATGGACAGATAAAATGACATTGTAGCCATGAATCAAGATGTTAGAAAAAATGTTAAAAATAGATTAAATTAAAATATTTATTAGAGGAGCACCTGGGTGGCTTAGTCAGTTAAGTGTCCGACTTTGGCTCACGTCATGATCTCACGATTTGTGAGTTCAAGCCCCGAGTTGGGTTTCATACTGACAGCTCAGAACCTGGAGCCTGCTTTGGATTCTGTGTCTCCCTCTCTCTCTGCTCCTCGCCTGCTTGCTCTCTCTCTCTCCAGCTCTCTCTCTCTCTTTCTCACAAAGAAACATTTAAAAATTTAAAATATATATATTTATTATAAAGGTAGGTAAAAAAATTAAAAAACCCTATCTGCAAGTTGCAAAAACCCGCAAGATAGAAGAACAAAAGAACAGTGGTTTTAAGGGGAAACTCTAGGATCAGAAAATAAAGTCGAGGTTGCCAGGAGACAAGGGTGGGGAAAGGGACTGATTATAAAGGAGCATGGGGGAATGGGGGGTGGGGTGGGATATTGTGGTGACATTTTAACGACTGCATACATTTGTCAACATATCTAACTGTAAACTTAAAAGGCCAGCTCTAGTGCATGAAATTTATGTTTAAAAAACAAAAGACATAGAAACGGAGTCTTAATCCTTTGGGGCTGCTATAACAGAATACCACAGACCGGGTAACTTATAAACAACAGACATTCGTTTCTCACAGTTCTGGAGGCTGGGAAGTCCAAGACCAAGGCGCCTACAGATTCAGTGTCTGCTGAGAGCCAGTTTCCTGGTTCTTAGCAGGCCACATTCCGGCTGTGTTCTCACATGGGAGGTAGAGGTAAGGGAGCTCTCTGTGGTCTATTTTCTAAGGGCACAAATCCTATTCATGAGGGCTCCACCCTCATCACTAAAATACCTCCCAGAGGCCCAACTGCTAAATATCATCACATTGGGAATTAAGGTATCAATATATGAAGTTTAAGAGCAGTCTATAGCACCTGGAAAATGGGAAAGGAAAAGAAAAAGTAATTAGAAAATTAATCCAGGAGGCCAAGCATTCAATTAAAAGGCGCCTGGGTGGCTCAGTTAGGTGTCTGACTTCCGGCTAAGGTCATTATCTCACAGCTCCTGAGTGAGAGCTCTGTGCTGGACTCTGTGTTGACAGCTCAGAGCCAGGAAGCTGTTTCAGATTCTGTGTCTCCCTCTCTCTCTGACCCTCCCCTGCTCTTTGTCTCTCTCTCAAAAATAAACGAACATTAAAAACTTTTTTAAAAAATTATAAAATGAGAAAATTAAGAAAAGAAGAAGAGAAAATTAAAGAAACAGAAAAAAAATTTTCTTCAAGCTGAAGAAGCAGGTTCTCCACACAAAATGTTTCACTGAGACCTTGTCCAATGAATGGATGAAGACTCACACTAATGCAAAGGCTGGAGAAATTTCAGAACAGTGGGCATGAAAACATAAAAAGGAGAAGCAGACAACTTAACAGGAAACTGAAGGGCTTCTGAAGTTTTACATAATATTAGATGCTAAAAAACTGTGAGGCCATACTTTCAAAACAATTAAGGGAAATTGTAACCACTCTATTACTTTATAATAATAATCCTGAAGGAAACAAAACAAATGATAGAGATTATGATTTTTAAAAATCCTAAAATATACATATTTGAAGTTATTTATGAAGCACACAGTGTACCTGAAAGCCTCCACCTGTAACTATCAACACCAATACATAATCCAGTAAAAATCTGGACTTGAAAGAAAAAAGCAATCCTGTGGGCATCTGGATAAAAGTATAGGACATATTAAGGAAGGAAAATAATTTTCTTTGAGAGTGGTGCCTTATTTCAGAAATAAATGGAGAGTATAATTAAGATTCTCAAAAAAATTAAAATACAAGGCAAAAGTTTTTACCCAACTAAGCTAACTTTGAATATAAAGAATACAAACTGTTAGCAACATGAAAGAACTAAGAAAATGTGGCTACTATTAGCCCTCTTACAGAAGTACTAGAGAACAAACTAGACAACCAAAATCACTAGAGGGACATCAACAGAAGAACTTTTGTGCATCATTAAATAAATAGGTACTTACAGAACAAAAAGAAACAAAGGTTAGAAGAAAGAAATTATCATATGTGATAATTTCATATGTGATAATTTTTGTCAGCTATAAGCTGACAAAAAATGAAGGCTAATAGATGTATCATATGCAAAGACACTTGTTTTATTATTTTCAATAATCAGAACTGGTAATAATAGTCCTAGTATCATTATTCAGAGAACATTGTATATAATATGTGGGGTAGAATAATTATGGAATATTCTAACATCCTCTATACCTTTGAGAAGCAAAGTGATGTAAAAAGATTAAGTAAAAACCCAGGCATCCAAAATTTGAATTGGCAGTGTTTGAATCAACTCATAGGGTAATTTATCTTTAAAAATATATAACATTTCCTAGTTTTCTCCAGTGAATGGGCTTAGAAGCAATGATAAAAATAGATGAAAGTATCTTGGAACATGAGGAGGGAGTAAGGGCGACAGAAGGACAGAAAATTAGGTGTATACAGGAGACTAGGCTCCTACCAGGGTTATAAATCATATTTGATGATTGAAATAAAAATTACAACATCATCTGATACTCAAGATAATGATACTTATTTTTTCCCAGTTTTGCTGAGATACAATTGACCTATAACGTTGTGTAACTTTAAGGTGTACAACATATTGATTTGATACAATTAAGTCTGGCAAAACAACTACCACTGTAGCCTTAGCTAACACCTCCATGGGATCACATAATTCCCACACCATTTTCCGGTGAGAACTTTTAAGATCTATTATCTCAGCAACTTACAAGTATATACTATGTTATTATTAACCATAATCACTATGCTACACACTAGATCTCCAGATTTGCTCATCTCAAAACTAGAAGTCTGTACTATTTAACTAACATCTCCCCATTTCCCTCACCGCCCAGCCCCTGGTATCCACCATTATAGTCTCTGCTTCCAGGAGTTTGGTTTTTTAGATTCCACACATAAATGATATCATAGGGTATTTAAGGCAAGGATACTTACATACAGCAATGGTAAAGGGACCTAAATGGAAGGTAGGTTTCCATGCCTCATTTAACATAGCAAAATATTCATACCAATAGATGGTGATAAGTCACATATGTATATTATAAAACCCAGAGTAACCGCTAAGAAACTATACCAAAAAAACACAATTAAAAGTAGTATAAAGGAAGACAGATTCCCAATTTTTTAATTGCTGTGAAATAAAACATATCAAATATGTTCAAATTAGTTCACTATGATTTTTTAAAATAGTAATTGGACTCTTTTAGAGGATGACAGCAAATGAAATTATTGCCTTAAAAATTGTGTAAATGAAGGGAAAGAATCACACATTTATCTTGCCTTTCCTATATGAGCTGTACCTCTGGGTAGCAAAAAGTAAATGAGGAAAAATATTTCTTTATAAAGTGCTTTATATAATGAAAAAGAATCATTTTGCAACTCTCAAGGAATTGATGGAATTATTATAAGCCTTAAATGTCAAAGGCTACTAATATAAAAAGTTAAAACCAGACATGATGTGCCTCCTGATAAAAAGAACACACCATCAGAGAGATCTAACTTGAGTCTGATTATACGTCTGGATCCAGTTGCTAAGTGCAAGAAATCTAGAACGCGGAAGAACAAGTTGAATGCACCACAAGTTTCCAAATCAGCAAAATGTAGACTACGGTAAACTATTACCAGTTAAAGGGTACAAGTTCTTCCTGAAGGAGATTATAAGGGAAAGAACGAGATTGAAGGGGAACCTGGAGATTAGGAGACTTCAAAGACATCACATTTTTTAATGGGCCAGACTAAACTACAGTGTCTAGGAATGCACTCATAGCTGATAAAGTCATAGGGAAAAGTGGTTATTACAAAAATCAGCACAGTGGTTACATGTGCAGAATGGGAGAAGCCTCTGACAGGGGTGGAACTGGCTTCTGGAGCCAGAGGCATTGTTCTACTTCTTGACCTGAGTGTAGTTACACCTTATAATTCACTAAGCTGTATGTTCGTTTTGTCTGATTTCGTACCTACATCTGAGTTTTATTTTTTAAATATTAAGGCCCAGAACAGGTTAAGCTTAGATCATGTGCATTAAGTTAGTACCGCGTTACATTTATACATTGCTACAGCAAAAGAGACTGATGTTGGACAAGTAACATGGACTCTTCCAGCATCACTCCCTCAGTGTGTCCCTGAGGGAACAAGCGACAAACAGTATTTGTCACAAGGTCTTTTGTCACAGAGGTATTTCCAACATGACCTATTTACTGATGCTTAATAACTTGAAAGTCTGTTGACTTCAGACAGATGTAAATTTTAATCCTGGTCCCACTTCTTTTCAGCTTTGTGATTTATTCTTTCTAATTTTCAGTTTTCTCATCTGCAAAATGGGAATAACTGCTGTCACTGTTGTTTTTAACATTGGAAGATTTTTATACAAGGTGCAAGAAACAGTTTGGGCCTCTAGAAATATCATCTATTATAAAAAAATAAAAATTAAATTATTAAATTATTAAAATTATTTTAAAAATTCTTATTTCCCCTTTAACAACACATCTGATCCCAAAATACTGACTTTCCATAACAAAGGAAAAACAGAATTTTGCTTCATTCCATTTCCCACTACTAGCTTCCATGTATTGTGAAGCAATAAGAAATACTACAGCTATCTTCTATTAAGGGATCCTGTGGCCATTGCAATAAACACATTAAAATGTATTAGATCTGCCACAAAGTGGATCGAGCTAGAGTATATTATGCTAAGCAAAACAAGTCAAAGAAAAAAAATACCGTATGATTTCACTCATATGTGAAATTTAAGTAACAAAACAGATGGACATATGGGAAGGGAGGAAATAAGAGAGAGAGAGGCATACCCTAAGAGACTCTTAAATACAGTTAACAAAGCAAGAATTGTTGGAAGGGAGGAGTGCAGGAGATGGGCTAAATGGGTGACAGATATTAAGGAGGGCACTCGTTGTGATGAACACTGGGTGTTATACGTAAATAATGAATCACTAAATCCTTTAATTGAAACCAGTATTACACTACATGCTAACTAGAATTTAAATAAAAACTTGAAACTGGGGCACCTGGGTGCCTCAGTCAGTTAAACATCTGACTCTGGTTCAGGTCACGATCTCATGGTTCATGGGTTCAAACTCTGCATTGAACTCTGTGCTGACAGCTCAGAGCCTGGAGCCTGCTTTGGGTTCTCTGTCTCCCTCTCTCTCTCTCTCTCTCTCTCTCTCTCTCTGCCCCTGCCCCACTCGTGCTCTGTGTTTCTCTCTCTCAAAAATAAATAAAAATTAATTTTTTTAAATAAAAATCTTGAAATAAGAAAGAAGATATGGTATACAATGGAATATTACTCAGCCATAAAAAGAACAAAACCTTACCATTTGCAACGACATGGATGGAGCTAGAGAGTATAAAGCTAAGCTTAGATAAGTGAGTCAGAGAAAGGCAAATACCATTTGATTTCACTCATATGTGAATTTTTTTTAATGTTTTATTTATTTCTGAGAGAGAGACAGTGTGAGCAGGAGAGGGCCAGAGAGAGAGGGAGGGACAGAATCTGAAACAGGCTCCAGGCTCTGAGCTGTGAGCACAGAGCCTGATGTGGGGCTCGAACCCACAAACCGTGAGAACATGAACTGAGCCAAAGTCCGACGCTTAACTGACTGAGCCACCCAGGCACCCTTCATATGTGAAATTTAAGAAAGAAAACAAAACAGCAAAACAAAACATAAAACAAAAAAAGAAAAAGAGAAAGAGAGAGGCAAAGCAAGAAAGAGTCTTAACTACAGAAAACAAACTAATGGTTACCAGGACAGGGGGGTGGAGATGGGTGAAATAGGTGATGGGGATTAAGGAGTGCACTTGTGATGAGCACGGGTGTTGAATCACTATATTGACACCTGAAACTAATACCACACTGTATATTAGCCAACTGGAATTTAAATTAAATCTTGAAAATAATTTAAAAAATAGATTCTGGACGGCACTAAGAAGGGGATGAGGCCATCAGAAGATTGGCTAGAGGTTATCCCAGAGTCAGATGGAATCATATCAACCATTACTATAATGAAAACATGTGGCCCAGAGCAAGGAGAACATCTGTTCCTCTCTCTTGCTTTTCTTTTTTTTTTTTCATTTTTAATGTTTTATTTATTTCTGAGAGAGAGAGAACATGAGCAGAGTGAGGGTCGGAGAGAGGGAGACACAGAATCTGAAACAGGCTCCAGGCTCTGAGCTGTCAGCACAGAGCCCGACGCAGGGCTCGAACCCAGGAACCGTGTGATCATGACCTGAGCTGAAGTCAGACACTTAACCAACTCAGCCACCCAGGCACCCCATTTCTTGCTTTTCTTTTCAAGTGAAGTTCTTCCTCACTGCCTTTAGTGCCCCAGGTCATTCTCTTAAAGCTGGACGTCAGGTCTTTGTGCCTGATTTCTAAGCACCACTTCTGTACCTTTTAAAAGACATTTGAATCATTACCTGACACAGAGGCTTATCCTCTGACTTCTAGTTGCCAAGACTAGAACAGTCACTGTAAGTCACATATAAGAGGTTACAGAAATGATATTCTGAAAACACCATGGTATTTAAAACTTATTTCCTCTATGATAAAAGGTGTCTCCCAGCAGGCATTCTGCACTTAAAGAGTGAGGATGAATGCCTTCCTGAGAAGGCGGTGGATATGACTTAGGGGAATTTCCAGCAACACAGAAAGGAGAAAAAAAGGAGCTCATTGAAATCTGAAGGATAAAGAGAAGCTGCAGGGGACTCAGTCATCAAGAGTGTTGAAACAGCAAAGGGTACAGGGGAGGGCAGTGGCTCAGTCTTCTTAAAAGAAAAGCTGAAGGCTGAGAGGGCTAGAAAATCCAGGAGAAAAGTGCCAATCAAGTGGATCTCCTCCAATTGGGGTCACCATGCCAGAATAAAATGCCAGTTAGTTCTCCGAAGCTCCCCTTAAACCCTTATGAGGCAAGGAAGGTATTCAGAGTATTTCTTCCATGCTTTACGCAGGATACAAAGGTAGTTGATCATGGAGGATAAGATCATCAAAGTGATCCTGAAATTAAAAGCTAAAGGACAGACTGCCAGAAGGGATGGATTGCTGACCCTGGGATTGCAAATCATGGTTGCGTCAGCAGGGACACACGTTCATCATCCCTGATTTCCACAGTGAACACCAGCCAAGGAGATAGCAGTGGGCACAAGCCCAGAATTGTCTTCCCCAAGCAGAGACTAGTGTGAGCCCTGGATGATGCTCAGGTCTGATGGCGATGTCACGAAACAGTCCCTCTCCCTGTCCCCAGGCACCAAGATAACATCTCAGGGAGTCTATGAGGAGAGACTGATCAGACAGGGAAGTGAGCTTACTGAGCAATTATGGAAAATGAAACTGAGTGCTCTAAGTACCCACCACCATAATCCACACCACCACCAGCATCCAAAGGAAGCTTTAAGAATAAGACACAGAAGAGAAAAATGCTAGGGTTTGGTTTTTGGTTTGGTTTTCAGGTTTTGGTCTGGGGGACATGTATAGTACCATATATATTTGTGAAGTCTTATACAAGAATTTGAGAAGTGTCATATACTTAAAGCCACTTTAACATTCTAATTGGAAGCAGTGAACGTACCCAGGGAACATAAGTGTCTTACTGAACAGGTGATAAGTGTAGTATTCTCTCCGCACGACACTTATACTGTAGCTTTCTATACATCAAGCAGTTCAATGTCATGGTTTATTCCACAGTAGCAAATTTAAATGTTTAAATCAATACACACAACATGGAAGGCTTTTTTCACAACAAGGGAACACAAACACATCGCTGATTTTAATGTATTTAAATGTATTATTAATGTATTAATAATTAATAATTACATACTTATAGTTGATACATAATCATATACATAATGATTTAATGATGATTAAATTCTTTTAAAAAGTATTTTTCTGACAAGTAATTCTAAATCTCTTTAAAAACAGTAGACTACAAACAAATTCTAAAGTACAGGAAGCCATCTGAATCATGATTCAGATTAAATGCAGTACTCCCTTCTCATTCTCAGTCTCCATTTTGAGCCTCATACCTGAGCTCTACCTGCTGAATTGTGCAAGTTTATTGCAGATGGGGATGAATATCCTCAATTTGAAAAGTTTTGTAAGTTACACCTATATAGGAACCTACCCTTTTGTCTCCATGTAAACAGCCATACAGACAGAACTTTATGAAGGTGACGAGAATCAAAGATAAGGAGTACTTTCTGTTAGAAATATTCATTTTATGCACAAAATTGAGAATGTCCCAGTATACAGAAATAATCTGGAAGAGGTGGTAATACAAGGAACAGGTTAAGTAACATTTTCAGACTCACAAGCATGTAGTGACCTGTGGAAGAGCTGAAATATCAGTACTATAAGAAAAGGGATAAGGGCAGGGGCATTATTCACATGAGTGTGGGCTAAGGGGGAAATTCCTGGGCTCAGGTGTCTCTGGTACCATTCTTTGCTTGTCCTTCCCACCTTTTTTCACCGTAACTTTAGTGCTTCCCCAAGACAAGCTCCAAGTGGGTGGAGATAAGTGGTGTGTAATGCTGCACTGCAGGTATCTCACTACCTACTCCAGGATGTCCAACCCTTCTCTGACTTTCCCACAAAGGTAAGTCTCAATGGGTGCGTCCACTTACAGTCAAACTCTATCTCCTCCTCCTCTGACATTCTTACTGATGAAATTAGCATAGCACCTGCTTTCCTACCAAAAGCCATACAGGGAGGGGACTGTATCCTGTGCTTCTCAATCATCTACCACCTGCAAGAAACTTATCTTTGC
The DNA here is from genome assembly GCF_008692635.1 of Crocuta crocuta. Taxonomy (NCBI): domain Eukaryota; kingdom Metazoa; phylum Chordata; class Mammalia; order Carnivora; family Hyaenidae; genus Crocuta; species Crocuta crocuta. The sequence goes on from NW_027527957.1 coordinate 173,484, forward strand.
CTCTGGCCACTTCCTCTTTGTAAATGTAGTATCTTAGAATGAATTGTTGAATGGAGAACAACCCCATGCAGAATATAAGGCTAGCCACTGCAGTCTCCAGTATGGGCACACTTGAATGCATTAACTTTGAAAGAAGAAAAAATAAACCCCAATAGAAATCTAACTGTGTAAAAAATAAATTAATTTTAGAAGAGCTTAAAAATTAAATTAAGCTCAGAACTGCTACCAAATTACGATTCAAGGTAGCTTTCCTGACTCAATTAAAACAGTTCTCTGTCATTCTTAATACTTTAGTCATGGGATACAGTGACCTGGCTTTACAATCTCAAGAAACATAACTATTCATTTGTATCAATAAATCCATAAAATAAATTATAAATGGTATTTTATTAGTTGCCTTTCTTACAAGTTTAAGTCCTTAAATGTATTCACAACTAAAAAATGTCACCTATAAAATAAGGATAACAATTAACCTACTTCAAAGAGTTGCTGAAGAAAGGAATTATAAAGAGTACTTAGAACACTGTCTAACACAAAATAAGTTTTTCATAAACATTTGCTGTTGTGACTGTTATCTATTCTTTTCCCAAATATAACTGGTAGCATACTATCCAAGATCACTTTACAGTCACCATACTACTATATGCCTACATTTTTTTCTGGAGTGCTTCTGAGCTAAAAAAAAAAAAAAACATAAACAAAAAAACATCCTTATACATTTTATTTCAACATTTGCATTTTTGTAGAATTTCTCAAGTATTAGAAAGCAAATGAGATACAAAGAATGTATTCGGCATTCCACTTCTTTGAAAGAAGATAATTTCTTTTGCATAGGAGAATAATGGCTTTGAGAGAACTTATCAAAATTAAAGAAATTAGTTTGTGTTTACAAAAAGCACTTCTTTAAAGCAAGAGTCAGCAGACTTTAAAATAGCAAATATTTTATTTTAGTCTTTATGGACATTATCTTCTCTGTCGCAACTATTTCTCTGCCACTGTAATACAAAAGCAGTCACAGGCTGCTTGTAGATAAATTATGACTAGTTCAGTAAAACTGTCTACTCCAGCTCTCAAGCATGCAATAAATAATTATTCATACAGAAAATGAAATCTAATGGATGATAAAAGAATATGTACCTGTTGCATGATGAACAATCTTTAAAACTCAAAATATTTTCAGTTCTCTTATATCACAGTTATGATTGCTTATCCATTAATTCTTCATTAAAGTCCCTCTGATATTACCACTGCTGGTCTATACATCTTGAAGGGGACATGCTGGCCTTAAACACATTTATTTGTACCTCCTCCTCCTCTTACCAAACGGATAAAGACAGCCAAAGTCCAGTGATTTCTGAGAGAATACAGCCAGGCCTGATTTCTGAACATTCCCCCTTAGCTCAATCCAGATTAAAAAATATTGGCTTGATTTGGTGGCCAAATTAGCAAAGCTGTACTGATTCAACTCCAGCTAGGTTGGCCCTTTTCTAGAATATTTATTAGGTTGAGTGATGTTTTGACAAATTCATAATAAATAGTTAATCATGAATTTTGCATTCTGGTGGGAGGGAAAAGGTGTTGCAAAATATCAGACTACTTAGAATTTAATCATACAAACAGGGCACTAGTGGACATCAACGTTGGAAAAATACTTATTTGTGTTATAATGCCTTTTATTTCTTGAATACAGACATTGCTCCCTAAGTCCTAAGCAATGAACAGCAGGTATTACAAGATTTATTTCTAGAAGGAGAAGTTCAGAAATCAAGAAATAAGGTGTCACAGAGAGTCGACTGCTTGGCTGATTTCCTGAACTCTCAGCACTGTGATATCTACTATATAACTTCTTTTTTTATACCTGGATATTTCCAAAGGAAAGCAACAGAAGGAGTTATTCCATTCAAAATCACTTCTGAGAAAAGTCAGACTTGCTGAGGGAAAACACATGCATAATTTGTCTACTTCTTTACAGACGGTAGGAAGATGAATTTCCTTGAATACTCTTATTTCCTTTCATGACCTAATCTAAAGGAAGATACTGATTTTCACAGCTGTGAAAGAAAACGGACTGTGACCGTGACTTAAGCCAAGCTGAGAACCACTTGTTCAGCAATGCTGAGCAGCATTTTGGTCACCCAAAGTCAAAAATTGGTGCTGCCTATTTTCAGTTTGTGCCAGAAGGCCTTGGCACTGTTTCTTCCATCATGCTGTCTACTATAGAAGAACTGAATGGGATGGCACTGCCCTTGGTCCCCTGCATTTGTGAACTAAATCAGCAGTTCTAATTACTCAAATCCATTGCCCCAAGCGGGTTATTAAAATTCAAACTTATTTCATGAGCATTTGATGGGGGGGGTGGGGAATCAGTCACTATTTATTAATTGGATATGTTGTTCCTGACTTTTCCGCACCACAAGCCACAACATTAGCAATGAAGCAGCAGACAAGGCACAAGCTGAAACAAGTAAAGTAGGAGAGCCCAGAGCCTGAGGGAATGCTCAGACTAGAACTGAGGCTGGCTGTGCTTGGGGTGTACACATTGGAAATGAATGAATGGCTTAGGAGTTAGGACCAGGGCGAAGTGGTAATGTTTACTGCTCTCAGCTTTAATATTCTTTTGGAAATTTCTGATGTTTCAAAGCAATAGAAGAAGAGCATTTTCATGCAGTGAGAATGTTCCTGCCATACTGAAACCTTTCAGAGTTAGAGAATATTCCAGGGCTTGGAATCTATGTCTTTGCTTATGTCATTCCTTTGGCCTGGAATGCCCTTGCTCCCTTCTGGCAAATCCCTCATCTAACACTCCAACAGTCTGTCAAATTCTACTTTCCTTCTGATGAGGTTCTACCCAACTCTCTTTACCTCAGGTAGTAGCTGTCCTCTCTCGTTCTGCAGAACTTTGATCACACTTGGATTAGAACGCTCATCACAGTGCATGGTCACATCTGTTTACAGGTCTGTCTCCTTAGTTAAGTCATGGGCATTTAGAAATAAGAACCACAACTTTCTGGTCTTCTATATCACTTCACTCATAGAATCTGCATGTTATTTGACTCAGAGGAGGTACTCATGTCAGGCTGAATAAATTGTTCAGCCAAACTATTTTAACTTTGCTGGACTAGAAGAAACCTTAGATCCGTTCAGTTCTGATTTTGAGAGACAAATGAAAGAGTGTAAGCAACATGTCCAGGGCCACAGCTACAGGCCAGCTCTCCCAACTCGCTTTTTATTCTGTACAATACCACACCTTGGGAAATGACTGAACAGATTACTTTAGCACAAAACAGAGAGCCACGTACTCCTCTCCTCACCAAGTTACACATGCCTCTTTAAGAAAGAGGAATGGGAAAAGGGAAGAAGGAAAAGGAAAAAGAAAAGAGATAAGGAAGAAGCCAAACTAGGAGTACTTATACTCCTAGACCAAGGCTGTTCAGCCTCAGCACTACTGACATTCTGGCTGGATAATCCTTTGTTGTTAGGGGCTTTCCTGTGCATTGCAGGATTTTAGCAGCATCCCTGACCTCTTCTACTCACTTAGATGCTGGTAGCAGCCCACCTCCCCAACTCTGACAACCAAAAATGCTTCCAGACTTTGCAAATGTCTCCTGGAGGCACAATTGCTCCAGGTTGAGAGTAACTGCCTCAGGTGAACAATCTCAGAGGAGGTAATCTTCTACACTACTTCAAAGTACCAATAAATTAGTAAGTTTCATATACTGACTTCAAACCAATATTCTCATATTAAGCATAGAAGCCAGAACCTGAAATACTTAATCCTCTTACATTTCTATTAATCCATGTTATTAAAAACAATGTTGTTGTCACTTGGTCTATAGCTGTTATTACAACAAGAAAAAAAAAAGAAAAAAGGAAAGAAAGAAAGAAAAGAAAAGAAAGAAAAGAAAGAAAGAAAGAAAGAAAGAAAGAAAGAAAGAAAGAAAGAAAGAAAGAAAGAAAGAAAGAAAGAAAAAGGGGGGAAGGAAGAAAGAAAGAGAAAGAGAGACCTGGCTAAAACAATTCTAACAGAAATTAAACATACTTAATGTGTTGTAGATATAACCTTAATAATTTTTACTTTAGTTTTACTTTAAACATGCTTAATAGTCCTTCCTCAATATCACACATAAAAATCACAAATTCACTATTCCTACAAAACAAAAAGTAGTAAAAGAGGAAGCACATATCTTTCATTTGGTTTGAGTACATATCACCTAAAACCCATGCCCTCCTTCATGGTATGCAAAAGTTTCTAATTAAGATTTTAATGTGTTTTTCCCCCTTTTGATTTTTAAAAGGAGCTCCCGTATTTACAGTTCTCCTCTAGTTTCTAACTAAGGAGTGTAACGACAAACTCACATTTCAAAACTGAAATATTAAACATGAATAGTCAATGGCCAGAGTTACTACTTTTTATTTTTTATAAAGTTGAGGCTTATCAAAAACAAAAACAAAAAATGAATAACATAAACCTAGTCTACTCCAGTCATCTAGTCCAATAAAACTGCATCATGACTTACTAAGTAGAGTCCAAAACGGTAGTTGTTCAGTTGTATAAACCATGACGACCCATTCCTGCAAAGTTAGTGAAGCAATGGTCAGCCAGCACAACTGGCTGGCTGGGAATTCTTGGGGTCTGGTCTCCAGCGCTTGGCTTTGACATAACACCACTGGATGATGGCTGTCCACTCAGCTTAAATATAGCATAGGACACTAATGCTCCCTGCCATGTCTAGAACAAAGCAGGGATCCCTGAAACTCAGGTTATTTCATCACTACATTGTGCAAACTGGATTTAAATGACTCTTCAGATTCACCCTCTGCTTCCTGAGACAGAGGAGCCTTCTATTTCCCACCCCACGTTACCTTCCCCTGGGATCTTTCTGATCCCATAAAATAAGAACTTTAGCCAGGGGAAAGGGCAAATTGTCAATCATGTTATATCCAAATTTCATTTCTTGTGGGGTTTAATCTAGCCACTCATGATATTAAACACCACTAAGGAATATCACAGCTTTATGTATGAAATTTTAACCAGAATCTTTTCCCATCCTTCTAACTATCTCCTCAGCAAGGCCTTAAAACTGATTTTTAAAAAAAAGTAGATATAGATGATAGAGGGCAGACAGATCAACCAACTTACATACACACACACACACACACACACACACACACGCCACGATATTTTACTTCTACTGTAATCCACAGGCTCCCAGGTTATTTGACAATCTGGGATGCTAGCAAGATGGGCAAATCATAATTACTTCCACCAACCCTTTGACTTGTGACAGTATTCAAAATGTATCTTATTTAAATTTAAGTTTCATTTAAAAATTGCATCATTTCCTACCCCAATGCCTCATTAAATAGCATTGAACCAATTCTTGTATTTCAGATTCCCTCTTATAATAATTAAACTCATATGACACACTTAAAATAAATAGTTTACTTATAAAACTTTGAAAACTGATAGCTAAAATGTTGATAATCCATTAATTCCAAAAGTCAGCGATTTTTTATTTAGTGAATAAAATAGTCAGTGAAAGAAAAGTGTCTGCTATGTTTTGGGGACTTGATGATGTTTTATGAAAAATTTCCCATTTTTCTCATAGCCTTGTGGCTTGGAGGCAGGGCTATTGGATATAATTCTACTATTTATACATGTGCAACAGATCATGAGTGACAAATGAAGACCTAAACCCAGCCCAGCCACAGTTCCAAGCCACATCTGAAAGGAAAAGTGCATTGTTAGGATTCTTGTGCTCACAGGGGGCATATTCTTGTAATTTACCCAAAGACAAGTACATGCTAGCTAATGATATCCCTACTTGAGAGACAGGTATACTATGGTGCCTCAGAAATCACTCAAATGTGGAAGACCAGGACAAAAAAAAACCCCAAAAAACAAGAAAACAAAAAACAAAAAAACTGAATGACCAAGGACAACTCTCTCAAATCCTATGCTAACTACTAGATCCTAACCCTCAAAGAGAACACTGTCTAAAATCACATTTCAAATTTCCCAATTTTTACACAGATATACGTTCTGAAATCCTAAATCAATGCTAACACATAGTCCAAATTATTGAAATAATGCTCTGTTTTTAATGTTTAGGCCTTTATCAACATCACTGTCTTTATGCAACAAGGAAAATTTAAAAATTCAATGTGGCACATGAACCCCCTTTAAAATAATATTACTTATGATTGGTATGTTTGAATAAAATACTTCTAAGGTGTCGCACGGTCAAGGTAGGGCTTGTGCAGCTATAGAAATCATTCTAAAATCTTGGGGCAGAGAATAGAAAACAAGGAAGGGGATCAAGAAAAGACCTGGGAAGATAGGCGGGGAAGGAAAAGAATGATTATAACAAAGAAATGAAGGGAACAAAAGAGGAAAAGCAACCCCGATTTTCTGCCTAGGGTAATTACAGAGTGGCAAATAATGTTCATGCAAATATCCAGCTTTCTAAACCCCTCTTTCAACTACAGTTTTCAAAAACAAACACCCTGTAACAAAGAATCACAACAAGCATTTGATTCTAATAAGTTTAAAGAGTTTCAAAACAGATACTCCCCTTGATTTAAGATGTTTAAATTATGAATGCCAAGATAAATAAGTTCCTTACCTCCTGTTACCCATTCATTTTTGGCTTTTTTCTCCCTTCCCAGTGCTTGGCTCAGGTCAACTGGTGTGTACTATTTCTGAGTGCCCCAGTCAGCTGTTCTGGAATCAGCTCTGACAAGCACAATAACCCTGGTAAAATGAGTTCTTCGTCTTTCTCATCCAAGATCGTTCTTCCCATCTCCAATTTAAAAAGTCAGCTTTGACTGTTATCTGTTTATGAGCTTAGAGCTTCACCCTGTCTTACTACAAAACATCAAGGTAAAGATGTCGAGAAACTTTATACAAAAGCTGCCAGGATGTCTAAGCAATATACTATTGATGAAGAAGAGGGTCTGCAGGGTACAAAACCTAAGGTCAGGAGACAAGCAGGGAAGTCCCACCATCCTTGGAAGGGAAAGGGAAGAACAGAATGGAGAAAGACACTGAGGAAAGTGGGGAAGTTAGACAGAGGATAAGGAAGGAAAGGGAGGAGGGCTGTAAAGAGAGTCTGATCCGGGACATGCCACAGTAACTTAGGCTGCTTTCCTAAGTATTTTGATGTTGTTATTCCATGTATTCCAGCCCACTATATATTTGCATTACTTTGTTTCTTCCTCTTTTTTAAAAATAAAAGTTTTACAAAGAAGAAAATCTTCTTTAAGGTTGCTGGATAAAATAACCTCATTTGAAGTGTTTTGTTCTAAGTGTTGCACCCCAAAGATGAACAAATCTTCTATAGTTAACCAAGTAATTTTACATAGATAATCTCATTTGGTCCTCACAATCTAGAAAGGTAGGCACTCAGTGAACTTAAATGACATTCTAGTAAACTGGGGAATGGGCACCTAAAATACACCTGGGGCTTTCTGCTTTATATACCATGTTCTTTCCAGTATCCACTATTTTAATATGTTATATAGAATGATTCAGTTAAGGAAGTAGCAATATATAAAACTAATTAATTTTGTATAAATTCAAATTTGTTTATCAGAGTTAGATGCAAGCCATTATACAGAAAAATAAAAACTAATATGAATCTTTACTTACTGTAAAACCTTTTCCCTTCTATATAATGAAGTATTATATCTTTATATAAGAGCTCTAGAATTCAACTGTACAAGAGAAATTATCTCCTCCTGATCTTCAAATACCATTACTTTATAACTTATATGCAGAAAAACTATTTGAAGAGATATTTAGATCCTCAGAACTTGATGAGAATAAAACTGGAAGTATATAATATGTTCTCCTCTTTGTTCATAATGAAAATTCCATCTTAATACATGTATTATAATGTAACTTCATTACATTGTTGTAAAGGAAAAATCCAATCCCTGTAATTTATCACCAATGAACATTCTTTCCACTATTTCTTTCCACTATTTTTAATATCCATTTGTACATATACCAAGTATTTTCTGATACAATTTACTAAGTTTTTACCTTTGGGAATTCCTCTGTGGTTGGGAATTCATGAAGTAGAAACTTTGAAAAGAAATAAACCTGTACTGAGCCACAATGTTCAACAATGCTCAAACTATAGCAGAATTAAAACAATTTTCAAAAATATAAATTTGTAGCTGTGCCCACTTAAGCACTTATGAGTCTACTTTGCTCAGCTTTAAAGTCCAAGAAATTTTTAAATTATATTTTCTAAGTTTTCTCTAAACTCTAAACTATAATTGATGCACATTTCCCAAGTAACTCCAATTTCCTCAAAGTAATATTTTCAAGGAGTTGAAAATATCAGTAGGTAATCCTAATAAAACAAAAAAATCATAACTTTGAACTACACTTTTCACCAGAGATGCATAAGAATTTACTACTTGAAACACACTTCTAAAGTCTTATTTTAAGTCAGCGGCAATATCTGGGGGTGGGATGGTGACATAAAACACACACTGAATATAATCATTTTAATGGCTGACTTCACACAGACCTAAAATCACTGAAGGGATTTAGCCCCCCAAATTAGGAAGTCACTTACATTGACTCTGACCTCCCATCATGAGAAGTCCAGATGCTTCTTCTTGAACTTCAAGGGCTCGGGCAGCCCAGGCATTGCCCCAACACTGCTTAGAGCAGTGGTCAGTCTGGAAGTAAAGAAGCACAGTAGTATCCCAGAGTGAGTGTTTTAACCAAGGCCTTCAAGAGGCACTAACACTGCATCCATGTTTGGCCACATGCCATTTGAGACTATAACATTATCCCACCACAGCAAGAAATGGTGATGAAAACCTAGAATGAACTGTATGTATCCAAAGAATATATCATAAAAGGGTTATAAACACATTTTTCTATATTGCCATTCATTGGAAATTAGCTTCAATGGAAAGATATTATACCTCCATATTTTAAAAAATTCTGAAACATACAGAAAGCCAATGAATTCTATGGTTGTTTACAAATAAGAACAAAGTCATAGGAATATCATAAAATAGGTAAAATAATGTAAATGAGCTTTAATTACAGAATATATTTGTTTTGTTTGTTCTACCATCTTTAAAATAATTTAATAAAAACCCCATAACTAAAACTACTCTAATACACATATATTCCATCATTTCTGAATAATGTACAATGTAATTTAAGTAACATAGGCTACATTAAACTCAGAGTGACGAACTCAAAGTGGTACTGCACTTTCTCCTGGCCTAGGAGAACTCTATGGTAAACAGCTTGACCGGTCTTGCTCAGGGACATAGGGGCTATTCCAACATCTTCACTCACTTCCCAGTGCTATACAAGACACAAATGTAGCTCATCTACCAAAGGCTCATCTACTAAAACAAGGCCTGACTTACAACAAGAGGTCTACTCCAAGTGTTCTGGGGACCACACAAACTCATTAAAAATAACACAATCTGGAGTAGCCAAAAGAAAGCTGTGTAGGAGTCTGGAAAAACCACTGGTTTAAGAGGAAACCAAGATTCTGTTTCAGTTCTGAAGATAAATAGTTCCGTGACTTCGTGAAGGTCTAGAGCAATTCTCTGTTTCCTTCCTAAATATCGGCAAAAACAAAACACACACACACACACACACACACACACACACACACACACACACCTCAGATGGGTAATTCTGACATTGATCACCAGGGGAGCTTTTGAAAAGTAGAACTATTCAGTCCCCATTCACAGAAATTCTAATTTGATGTAATTAGAGTATAAGGAAACCTAAGTATTTTTTTAGACTCCCTGAAATAAAACTTAAAAATGGCAAATCCAGAAATCCAGACAATTTCAAAGCTTCCTCCCAACCCACCATATTTTATGATTCTATAGCATAGCTCATTTTGTCACTCATGGAAACTATGAGATATACATTTAAAGAAAGGGGGGGTTCAGGGATGCCTGGGTGGCTCAGTCAGTTAAGTGTCTGACTTCAGGTCAGGTCACGATCTTGCAGTTCGTGGCTTCGAGCCCCTCATTGGGCTCTGTGTTGACAGCTCAGAGCCTGGAGCCTGCTTGGGATTCTCTCTCCCATTCTCTCTGCCCCTCCCCTGTTCGCACTCTGTCCCTCTCTCCTTCAAAAATAAATAAACATTTAAAAAATTTTAAAGGGGTTTCAAAAGGTAGAAAAGAAAGCATTATACAACTACTGAACTATAATAAATATAAGCTTGATTTTTTCTCCTTCAAATGATATGCTATTATAGGTATATGTTTCTATCTATTTTGTATTAATGTATATGTGTTAAATCTATTATTATGTGTATACATTATGTATTAATATATATATACATTATTTATATACATACACCTATATATTAGTTTGGGGTGGATAAAATATACTTATCCAACAACGTTCCAGCCAACATTTTCATTAGTCTGAAATTGCACCTACAACAAACCCAGTATTCATATTCACTTACTATGAAAATACAGCATCTTTATATTGCAATTTTTTAGCTACACTGATGACTAAAATTTTAACTTCTCACTCTTTTAGAAGTTTACATTTCTAATTTTTGAGTTGTACGAGTCTACAATTCTAACATTTTGGAACTCGAAGAGGAAACAGAAAAGTGGTAATCAATACTAAAACCTGAGAAAGCAGAAAAAAATCTTTTAAAGGACAACACAGTTATGAAATAAACCTAATCTTAAGTAAAATGTGCTTTATAGACATAGATGACTCATGGTTTTGTGCAAACAACCGGGAGAATTAGAGTGTGTATGCTTTACTGACAGGACAGGTGAAGATGCAAATCCTATAAATATTCAGAAGCATAATCCCTTGTGAAAGCAAATAGCAGCTATAAATAAAGAGTAAAATAAATGAAACAAAATGTAAATATAAAAGGCAAACAGATAAGTCATTCACTAGCAAATTCTAAGGTGACCACTAATAAAAGCTGTAACAGGCGATGTTATTAAACACTATAATCGGTAGGGTTCTATTAATATCCCCATTTTATACCCAAGAAAGATTATCAGAGAATCTGAGTAACTTCTTCAGGTGTCACATTTAGAAATGTCACAATTAGAATTTAAACCTAAGGCAAGCTTGACTCCAGCGATTCCTACCCTCTAAATGTTCTGGCAAAGTATAAGAACAGAGGAGAAGTCATGTTTAGGTAGCCCTTCGTCATGACCTACACCAGTCAAACACCAGAAGCAAAGCCAACTTCTCCCCCAGAAAAGGCTTTAGAAGAATCCGTGTAAAGTTCATGGACCTTTTCTTAAAATGTTAACTTCATTTCCATACTTTCGAAAGAATACACTGATCAGGAAATACAATATGAATTTGTTTATATATGAATGAAAAACAGAATGGAAAGTTGGCCCAGCAATAGCAATGAATGTATAAGCTCACCATCAAGTCTAGTGTATTAAACACTTCAAGAAGCCTCAAAATTGCCTCAGTGGTACCAGCATGAAAAACAGATTGAAGGAAGAGGAGGACAAAAAACAGGAGAAAGGGGAGGGGGAAGAGGAGGGAGAAGGAGACGAGGAGGAGGAGAAATCCTTTTAAAAGGAGGAGTTTCAATAGTCCTGTAGAAGGCCTTTTTTCATCTCTGATAATACTTTTCTGACATTTATGTGAAGAAATCTTGGGGCAAATGCTCAAATCTGAATGTAAAACAAGCAGCAGAACCAGCTCTTTGAAGATTTTTTGATTCTAGTTCCTGCTCCACCGATGACCCAACCTTATCCTCCCTGAACCTCACTTTCTTTCCTTACAAAAATGAGAGGGCTGAACTATATTGGTGAGTTTTTTCCCCAAATAATTTATTAAGGACAATTGCAAACATATAGCAAACCGACAGCAAAGTTGAAAGAATCATAGAGGGGGCACCCATAAATCTTCCATCTACATTTTACCACTAACATGTGACTATCCTTGCTTCACCAGATCCAACCATCAATCTACCTTATTTTTGGTGCACTTCCAAGTAAATCACAGGCATCGACACATCCCTCCCGCCCCTCGCTAAATACTTCAGCATGCTATAATTGAGTTCGGTAACTGTTTAGTTTTTTTACATAAAACACAGATATAATAAAACAGAAATCTTGAGCGTAGAGTCACTTTGTTTTAATAAATGCATATACCCAAAATCCTTTCAAGATATAAAATATTATATTTTTGAGTTTTTCAGTTTGTTTTCTAAGTAACAGAAGCCAAGATGAGGCAAAAGCAGAGAGGCTCTATTAGAAGTAAGAGTGCAGATCTTCATCCTTAGTGGTCCCTCTGCACTGCCTCAGAGTTCTTCGAGCCCAGGGCCCCTCAAAGGGGAGAAAATCTTCCCAGCACATGCTCTCTGAGACCCCTTCCAGTTCAGTACAGCCAAAGCCTCTTAGCACAGATGAAAACAGTTAAACTACTCTGACATTCTCTGCCTTTCACCATACATGAAACAAGGCCAATTTCTCAACACTTGGAAGTTTCACTGGTAAATTATAATTGGTTTAATTGTTTGTTTATTGTGCTTAAGGCGATCCTGTATTTGCGTCTCAGATATTCATCCTTTTAAAGTGATTTTGAATGGCAATTAATATTTTTCCACACGAGGGCCAACCGCTCGTCAAAAACTGAAATGCACCTTCAAACATTCTGGCCAGTTCCCAAATGCAGTACTAATTTGGGTCGGGATTAACAATGACAAGTGTTTTCTCCACATCAGGATTATAATTCCTGCTAAAATCAGTCTCTCCCTCTCCCTCTCTTTCTGTCTGTGTCTCTGTCTCTGTCTGGGTCTTATATTTTGACTTTAACATAATGTATATCTTTTGGGGAAATAAATGCCCTACAGGGACACATGAAATGTTAGTTCAACTCCTCCTTTCTTGTGTAACTTCAGTCAACTCTGCCAGACTTCCTGGGCCTCAGTTTTCTAACTGATAATATTGAAGGAGGGGTGATGAAATAATCCTCAGCATGAAGAACCTCAATCATATGAGCAGTTAATACAGAATTCACTTCAAAAGAGCCAACTTCCTGCAAACAGTTAAGTACCTGGCAAAGAAAGATAGAAACCTGTAGTTCATCAGATCACTCAATCATCTTAAACATTCAATCCTAACCACAAGATTTAACTATAGAATGAGACTTAATCTGTTCTCAATAGTTATGAAGCCCTGCCTGAAGAATTGCTCCTTACTCTCTTTCTGCTTTTTCCTTTTTATTTTTTTCTTTTCCTTCAGACCATCTTCAGTCAAAGGAAATTCCAGTTTGGGCTATTATTATTTAATAGGATTCCTAGAACCCCATAAAAGAGCAATATTGGCTGCCATAAAGTACATTTGTATGAAAGAGGGCCTGATCTATGATGAGTGGTTCCTCCTCCCCTTTGTACACCCAGTTATTTATATTTTAGCTGGACTATTAATCATCAGCATTGCCTCTGATAAAGAGGATACAGAAGGATATATTCCAAGGCACGCTCAAGTAAGGAGAATTGGTAGAAGGGTCACAAAATTCTGGTAAGAATAGTTTAAACCATGAGCATATTCATTGCTCAGGACTACTGGGAGACAACTCTCCAAGGGACTCTTGTGAGCACGTCTTGTAAGCAGAAGTATTGATGCCCTGTGTTCTAGGCCATTTTTTCAAGGATTTTTGTATAGAGAAGAGCCTGTGCAGACACAGCAGAGAGAAGATTTGTTTGCTGAGCAGTGTAACGTCTCTTGCCAGGGCAAAGTCTGGGCAGGTGTGCTTGTAGTCCATTATAAAAGGGTTCCCTAAACTCAGGGTCCCTGGTTGAGATGTGAATCCTCTGAATTAGCACCTCTGCGGCTCAATCCACAGCACTCCCGAGGAACTGGGGGCACAAGAACTCGCACAAACATGGAGTTCATACTGCTTGCTGGGCGAGACGTATTAAAGGTCTTTGTCTCTGAAACAAAAGTTTTGGCCAATGTCTGTTAAATGATACCAGGCTATCCCATTAGCCTGCAAGGATCCTGCAGAAGGGACTGTGAGATGCTCAGATAATTCCCAGTTCTTCACAAGGGCACTGGCATTGCCCAGGGTTTAGCCTGGTATATCCCTGTGTCTCACTGAGCAATCACTCAGTCTCTCTCTCTCTCTTTCTCTCTCTCTCTCTCTCTCTCAGGGAACTCTGAACTGATTTGAACATCAGACCTGCACATAACCTTCCTGAAGTCAGAGTACTTGATGAGTTTGAATGGTGCTACAAGTTGTAGTTTACAGAATCAAAAAATTAGAAATGTTTATTTACAAAAGGTAACCTAGGAAAAATAACATAAGTAGATTCAAGACTTCTCCAAATCTGCATACATATAACATTTTTAGTAAAGCCTGCTGTTCTCTGGGGTAGCAATGGAAAAAAGCCCTGACATTTTACAAATGGTAAAAAATAAAAGCTAAATACAAAATACTATTCAAATGAAGGTAAATGAACACAAAAAAATAAACATTCCTGAAAAGAGTTTAAACATCATTCCTTATTGGTGCTATTAGCAACTAAAGAAGGTGAGGAATGAGAGAGGACTGTGGAGATTTACTGCATTTACTTCTTATAGTCTTGGAACTTCCCCAGTGTATGCTGTAAATAACCATAAACTAAAATGCAAGTGTCTTACATAGTACCTCAGTTGAAATGGCTACTATGAGACAGCTGTTATTTGGCTCAACTGCAAATTAAGGGTAAGATGCAGGAGGGGAGTTTCCATAATATGGGATTCTGTTTTGGAACACAGTATTAACATATTTTCAACTACACTTTCATACTTAAGCAGGATCAGCTTTGCCCTGAATTTCTCAGGTGAATAAATTACACATTTGCTTTAAGCAGTTCTCTGTAATTAAGCCATAGTTCAAAAAGTAATCTGCATGTGCTGTCTTAGAAAAATAACATGAGGTGCTGAGCAAGAATGCTCAGCTCTGAAAAGGCTCTTCTCACACAATCAAAATAGACACTAGTCAGGAATGAGAGGACATGAACTGTGTGCTGTTTGTCTTGAGCACCTAATAACACTCTTAGCATTGAGTGGATATTTCTTAAACAGTCATAACTAAATTAACAAATAATTTTATTTTCACTATTTTAATCATAAACTCATGGTGTACCAAAAGTAATTTAAAAATCAATGATCTGGACTCGTTATTCAAATAAGAAAAGTACTCACTGGGAAACTGGCTAAAATCTCTTTATTTCAAAAACTGGAGGGGCGCCTGGGTGGCTTAGTCGGTTAAGCGTCCGACTTTCGCTTAGGTCATGATCCCGCGGCTCAGGGTTCGAGCCCTGCGTCGGGCTCTGTGCTGACTGCCAGCTCAGAGCCTGGAGCCTGTTTCAGTCTGTGACTCCCTCTCTCTCTGACCCTCCCCTGCTCACGCTGTCTCTCTCTCTCTCTCCTAGGAATAAATAAAACATAAAAAAAAATTAAAAAAATAAAAACTGGAATAAACACATAATTACTTCACAGTTTATGTGATATGATGATGATTTTTTAAAAAAATATTTGCTTGTAAACCCCAACGCATAAAGTGATCTATATTTGATTATGGGAGAAAAAAGGTCAAGGAACTCAACCACCAAATTTTTCTTTTCGTGGTATGTAAAATGAGCACATCTATAGGGAGTACAATTCTAAATTTTTTACGCAACTCTAAGGACAAATAGGCACATTCTTCTGGAGAGTAGAGTGTCTGCTCATAATAATTCTCAATAATAAAGTGTCTAATCAAGGTGCCATCACAGAGTGATAGCTTCCCACAGCAGGTGAAGAACCCAGACCACTGAGCCAGGAGAAAGTCTACATGGACACCTGCTTCAGATAAAGGTATCACAATGGGCAGAAATTCCTAGTCTGGCAATGTATGAAGCAAGATACATGCTTCACTATACATTCCCAGGTTCCAGTTGAAGAAACCTGGAAAAATTTCTCCAGATGATTCTGATACTTTGACAGGTTTGGGAGCTGTTCACATGGGTGACAGAAAGTGAGTAGGAAAGCAGAACAATCAACAACCCAAATCAAGTTCTGGAATGAGAATTAGAAAGCAGCAAAAGAGTAGGTCAACTGGAAGGGTGCCATGTCTGACAAGTAAGAGAGAAATGGACATCAGAAACTCAAACTGGCTATCTTTCTGTTAGGACCAGGAAGACAGTCGAGGAAACTGGAGGTATGGGTCCCCAGACTGTTAAAGAAGGCAATGGCACTGCCAATAGAAAGTCTATAATTTTTAAGAACATCCTTAACCCTAATTTTTCTGTAGAAAAAAAAAATACTGTCACAGTTAGCAGACCCATAAGTTATAAGATTTATGTTTCAGAAACATTAAAATCTGGGTGATGCATTTTAAGACTAAAGAATATGAAGGTGGTTTTATAATATGCGAGGCATAGGAAGGAGATGTGAGCACTTCATTTAGTTAATATAAGAAGTCAACTTGAAAAGGAATAAGGGAGTGAGAGTTCGGAAACAAGGCATCTGACAATAAACAAGCAGATTCTGGTTTTCCCACTTCATAAACTGAGATAAATCACTGCTTCCCCACATCAAGGAAGATGTGCCCCCCAAAAACACTGAGAGATGTATTTAATGATTGAGATTTCAGGCTCAGAACTCAGGCTTGGGTTTCATCACTTAGCTGTGTGATCGTAAACATGTTAGTTAACCTTGATAAGCTCTAGTAGACGATGGATAGATGATAACAACAGTAACTGTTTCCAGTGGTTATTATGGTTACAGAAAATAATGTATTATTTTACTAAGTTACTTAGTACCAATCCACATTACAAGTTCAGCATTACAATACTCCAAACATTTCAGTTACCCAATTTTCTTGAATACATTAGTCCAAAGATTCCCTTTTATATAATAGTGAGGAAAGGGTCCCACATCTTGCAATGTATGGCTTTCCATAGGATCAAAGGTACTACAGTTGGAATTGGTTTTAGGGACTCTAGTCAAACTCCCTCATTTCACATGAGAAATGCTGACTTGGAGATCAAATGGATAAGAACTATGTCTTTCTGTTGATGTTAGAAATTGCTTAATTGAACTTTTTCTTAGAGTTCTTCAGTTTTATTCTTTTCATGAAAATGAAGAAAGTAACACGTTTGTATAAACAAATCAAACAGAACTGAAGAGGAAAGTAAGTCTCCCTTAATTGCCCCTCCCAATCCAACCTGCTCCCCAGAAGTAACTCCTTGATATGTATGTCCTCTGAGACTTCTTTGATGTGTTTACAAATACCTTCCCACATGACGGCTGTGCTCTCAGCCACACACCAAGCCCCGAGAAACTGGTTTTAAGGCTTCCAGAAACTTAAGCAGCCACGACTGGTATCCAAATTTCCTGATTCTCAGTCCAGTGCTTTCTTCACCACACCATTATTCCTCATGTCCCCAAAGACGGTCACTGTTTATGTTCTAAACAGTCTTCTCTTATTTTCCTTAACGTCAATTATTTTTGTCTACTTTATTCTGATCTCTAATTGGTTCCTAACTGTAAAATGCATTTCTAGAAATTAAGCAAGATCTTTGACAGCAGAGTATTGAAAATTAACTTGACATTCATAACAAAAAAAAATGTGCTACTATAAACTGTAAAACTACAAGCAACTCACTCACTCAACTTCTCTGATTTCAGTTTCCTCATGTTAAAAATGAGAATAACTCCCTATTACTTATTTCTCATTCTGTTATTGTGACAGCCATAAACATTGCTTCATCCAATAAATAAAAGTGTTTAAACACTACAGTGTTTTATGACGGACTTTTCTTGAACTATCCTATGCCTAATATACCATTATGCCCATAGCATGGTCTAGAAAAAAAAATCTCTCCAAGTTGTTTTTAAGTAACGTTTCAACATGCCCTCACAGCTTTCCCATGCTTGGTGGCCTCATTTCAGCTTATTCTAAAGCAACTGCATCAGGTATCAAGTACCTTAGTGGTTCCTCCTCATCTTCAAGAAGATTTTGGAATGCTGGAGAACCCCGGAACCAAGCTCTTACACCTCTTCTCTTCTTTATCTGCAATCGTTTCCCCTAGGGATTCACCCAATCTCACCTCTATAAATATCACCTACATCCTGATGACTTTGAACATCATGTCCCCAACCCAGACTCTATTCTGAACTCTAAACTCATGTGTCCAGCTGCTATCTGACATCACCACTCGGATGTCTAATAGACATCTCACCTCCACACATCTGAAACTCAATTCTGACCTGCTCGTCTCTGTGTTCCCCATAATCTTATTCTTCCAATTGCTCACATTTTAAACTTTGGATCCATTTTTTACTCTTTCTCTCAAGGTCCCACATTATGTTCACCAGCATATCTAGTTGGTTCTGTCTTCAAAATGTACCCAGAATATAAACACTTCCTTCAGCTTCTTTACTCATACCCTGGTCTATGCCACAATCATATCTTGCCTGGATTACTGCAATGGTCTACTCATCTTCTCTTGCTTGCTCCTACCTCAAATCTATTCATTTCAGGAGGTCTCCAGTATAAACCCTCCCTGATTCCAAGCCTAATTTCCAACGTCCTTTACCTGAGTTCTAGGCAGAATGAGTCTAGCTTAGTGCTTTCCACTCTCCTCTTTAAAGGGTGGTACAGTGCAAAACAGAGGATTCAGAGTTGTAAGACCTGGATATAAAGAGCAATGCCACCACTTACCATTTGTGTACATGCAAGACATTTAACTTATTGTCTCAAATTATTTTTAAAATAAAAATAACAATGCTACTTGTTCTATTACATTATTGTAAAGTCAGATTAGAGACATGGAAGTGTTTGAGAAAAATCAAGTGCTATAGAAATATTTAGTATCCATTATAATCCAATCCTTTCTATCTACTTAAAACCCAGTCCACCTCTTTTTGTAAAGTGTTTCTAAGGTGAATTAGTAAAAAGGATAGCTTTGCCTTTGTAAGTCCTATGGCACTGTTGGTTGAAAACATCTGCTGTACTTCAATTCAACTTATATCAGGTAATTTAATATTGCAGTGCTGTTCAACTTATCCCAAGTTTATAAAGTGGCCTCTGTGAAACTGGCCTTACTATGCATTTTTTAATGACAATCATCTGTATATATATTCTATTGCTCTTGACCAGAGTATAATGTCTTTTGAGAACAAGACATGCTCTATGAGATACCCTTTAATTTCTCACATATTCTACAGGTGCCTAGTAAATGAAAAAGTATACATTTTTTATAGCTGATGTACCTATTTGATAAAATGCAGAGGTATTACTTTAACATCTTGTGATTAACAAAACCCATGCTTCCTATATTGAAAGAAGTATCTACTATGGCCCTAAAAGAGAAAAGGCATCATGGTGGGAGTCCAAAAATGAATACACCTATGGCATGATGGTCTTTTAATAGAAGCATAGTTGGAGTGTTGCAAGGAAACAGCCACGAGCCACGGAACACGGGAGTCTTTGGAAGCTGAAAATTCAATGAAGCGTTCTTCCCCGGAGCTTCCAGAAGGAACCAGCTCTGCCAACATCTAGATTTTAGCCCAGAGAGACTGATTTGGGACTTCTTACCTCCAGAACCAGTCTCAGAGGCAAGATGGTGGAGAAGTAGGGAACTCCGTTTATTTCAATCCCCCTGTCTCCCAAACAGAGAAGGCCAGAAGCCATAGGGACTCTGACAGATTCACAGGAGTTTGGGAGGAAAAGTAGACAAAGTCCACTGAGAAAAGAACTTTATAGGGCTACTTCAAGAAACAAGCCAAAGTACATATGGTGGAGAGTCTCAAATACCACTACGAGTAGGGAAATAAAATAACCAAAGTCTCAATAAGAGAGACCAAGAGACACCATTCAAAGAAAACTTCCTGAACGGACAGGCCCTGGACAGTCAAAGAGCCTTCTTTAATACAGCAGTATTCACAGGTGCAGAGTGCATAACAAGCTTTTAAAACTAACAAGAGACAGAAAGCTACCCAAAATGACGGAATGGAAGAACTCTCCTCTAGAGAAATTCCAGGAAGAAATGACAGCTAAAGAACTGCTCAAAACAGATATAAACAACATAAATGAACAAAAATTTAGAACAATAGTTATAAAATTAATTGCTGGGCTTGAAAAAGGCATGGAAGACATCAGAGAAACTATAGCTACAAAGACTATGGAGCTTAAAAATAGTTGCGATGAATTTAAAAAATGCTATAAATGAGGTGCATAATAAAATGGAGGCGTCCAATGCACAGATTGAAGAGCCAGAGAGGAGAGTAGGTGAATAGAAGACACAATTATAAAAAAAGAGGAAGCCAAGAAAAAGAGATAAACTGATCCAGAAACACAAAAGGAGAGTTTGAGAGTTGAGTGATACAATCAAATGGAACAATATCTGTATCGTAGAAATTCCAGAAGAGAAAGAAAGATGGAAAGGCACTGAAGGAGTTCTTGAACAAATTATAGCAGAGAACTTCCCCAATCTGGGAAAGGAAACAGACACTGAAATCCAAGAGGCACAGAGAACTCCCCTCAGATGTAACTTGAATCGATCTTCTGCACGATATATCATAGTGAAACTGGCAAAATATAAGGACAAAGAAAGAATTCTGAAACCAGCTAGGGATAAAAGGACTCTAACATACAAAGGGAAACCTATCAGAGTGGTGACAGACCTATCTACAGAAACTTGGCAGGCCAGAAAGGAATGGCAGGAAATCTTCAATGTGATGAACAGAAAAATTATGCAGCCAAGAATTCTCTATCCAGCAAGCCTGTTATTCAGAATAGAAGGAGAGACAAAAGTCTTCCCAAATAAACAAAAATTGAAAGAATTCATCATCACTAAACCAGCCCTACAAGAAATCCTGAGGGAGACTCTATGAGGGAAATGTTGCAAGGAACGCAAGGTACCAGAGGCACCACCACAAGCATGAATCCTACAAAGAACGCAATGGCTCTAAATCCATATTTTTCAATAGTAACACTGAAATGTGTATGGACTAAATGTTCCAATCAAAAGCCATAGGGTAGGGGCGCCTGGGTGGCTTAGGCGGTTAAGTGTCCGACTTTCGCTTAGGTCATGATCTTGCGGTTCGTGGGTTCGAGCTCCGTGTCAGGCTCTGTGCTGACTGCCAGCTCAGAGCCTGGAGCCTGTTTCAGAGTATGTGACTCCCTCTCTCTCTGACCCTCCCCTGCTCACTCTGTCTCTCTCTCTCTCCTAGAAATAAATAAAACATTAAAAAAAATTAAAACCAAACAAAAGACATAGGGTAGCAGAATGGATAAAAAAACAAAATTCATCTATTTTCTGTCTACAAGAAACTCATTTTAGAGCTGAGGACACCTTCAGATTGAAAGTAAGGGGATGGAGAAATATCTATCATGCTACTGGAAGTCAAAAGAAAGAGGAGTAGCCATACTTATATCAGACAAGCTGGACTTTAAAGTAAAGGCAGTAACAAGGGATGAAGGGCATTCTATAATAATTACAGGGTCTATCCATCAGGAAGAACTAACAATTGTAAATGTCTATGCACCAAATTCAGAAGCACCCAAATACTTAAAACAATCACAAACAGAAACAATCCTATGGATAAGAATGTGCTAATAGCAGGGGACTTTAATACTCCACTTACAGCAATGGATAGATCAACTAGACAGAAAATCACTAAAGAAACAATGGACTTGAATGACACATTGGACCAGATGGATTTGACAGATATATTTAGAACTCTACATCCTGAGGCCATGGAATTCACTTTCTTCTCAAGTGCTCATGGCACATTCCCCAAGATAGATCACATACTGGGTCATAAAGGAGCCCTCAATAAATATAAAAGAATTGAGATCATACCATGCACACTTTCAGATCATAATGCTTTGAAACTTGAAATCAACCACAGGAAGAAGTCTGGAAAACCTCCAAAAACATGGAGGTTAAAGAACACTCTACTAAAGAATGAATGGGTCAATCGGGCAATTAGAGAAGAAATTTTAAAATATATGGAAAAAAATGAAAACACAACAATTCAAACTCTGTGGGATGTGGCAAAGTCAGTCCTAAGAGGAAAGTACACTGCACTCAATTTCAAGAGTGCAACTATTTCAAGAAATTAGAAAAAGCACAAGTACAAAAGCTAACAGTGCACCTAAAGGAACTGGAAGGAGAGCAACATGAGCACCCCAAACCCAGTAGGAGAAGAGAAATAATAAAAAATCATGGCAGAAATAAACAATATAGAATCCAAAAAATAGTTGAACAGGTCAATGAAACCAAGAGTTGGTTTCTTAAAAAAATTAACAAACCCTAGCCAGGCTTCTCAAAAAGAAAAAAGAGTGCACCCAAATAGACACAATCATGAATGAAAATGGATTTATTACAACCAATCCCTCAGANGTCAGAAAAAAATGGACAAATTCCTAAATGCACACTCACTACCAAAATTCACATGGGCAGAGATAGAATATCTGAACAGACCCATAACTTGTGAAGAAATCGAATCAGTTATCAAAAATCTCCCAACAAATAAGAGCCCTAGGCCAGATGGCTTCCCTGGGGAATTCTACCAGACTTTTAAAAAAGAATTAATACACATTCTTCTCAAGCTATTCCAAAAAATAGAAATTAAAGGAAAACTTACAGACTTATTCTACGAAGCCAGCATCACTCTGATTCCCAAGCCAGACAGAGACCCAGCAAAAAAAGAGAACTATAGGCCAATATCCTTAGTGAATACGGATGCAAAAATCCTCATCAAGATATTTGCAAATCGAATGCAAGAGCACATAAAAAGAATTATCCACCATGATCAAGTGGGATGTATTCCTGGGTTACAGGGCTGGTTCAATATTCACAAATCAATCAATATGATACATCACATTAACAAAAGAAAAGATAAAAACCATATGATCCTGTCAATAGATGCAGAAAAAGCATTTGACAAAATACATCATCCCTACTTAATAAAGTCCCTCAAGAAAGTCGGGATAGAAGGAACTTACTTAAACATAAAAGCCATTTATGAGCAGCCCTCAGCAATCATTATCCTCAATGGGGAAAAACTGAGAGCTTTCCCCCTGAGGTCAGAAACACGACAAGGATGTCCACTCTCACCACTATTGTTTAACATAGTGCTGGAAGTCCTAGCATCAGCCATCAGACAACAAAAGGAAATAAAAGGCATCGGATCTGGCAAGGAAGAAGTCAAACTTTCACTTTTTGCAGATGACATGATGTTCTACATAGAAAACCCAACAGATACCACCAGAAGCCTACTAGAACTGATCCATGAATTCAGCATAGTTGCAGGGTACAAAATCAACATCCTGAAATTAGTTGCATTTTTATACACCAATAATGAAGCAACAGAAAGGGAAATCAAGAAACTGATCCCATTCACAACTGCACAAAAACCATAATACCTAAGAATAAAGGTAACCAAACATATAGGAGATCTGTATGATGAAAACTATAGGAAACATATGAAGGAAATTGAAGAAGACACAAAGAAATGGAAAAGTATTCCATGCTCATGGGTCGGAAGAATAAATATCATTAAAATGTCATTACTACCCAAAGCAATCTACACATTCAACGCAATCCCAATCAAAATTGCACCAGCATTCTTCTCAAAACCAGAACAAACTATTCTAAAATTTGTATGGAACCACAAAAGACCCCAAATAGCCAAAGTAATATAGAAGAAGAAAACCAAAATGGAAGGCATCACAATCCCAAGCTTTAGCCTCTACTACAAAGCTGTAATCATCAAGATAGTATGGTATTGACACAAAAACAGACACATAGACCAATGGAATGGAACAGAGAACACAGAATTGGACCCACAAATGTATGACCAACTAATCTTTGACAAAGCGGGAAAGAGTATCCAATGGAAAAAAGACAGCCTCTTTAACAGATGGTGCTGGGAGAACTGAAGAGCAACATGCAGAATTATCTAGATCATTTTCTCATACCATTCACAGAAATAAACTTAAAGTGGATAAAGGACCTGAATGTGAGACAGGAAACCATCAAAACCCTAGAGAAGAAAGCAGGAAACAACCTCCTTGACCTCCACCGCAGTAATTTCTTACTTGACACATCCCCAAAGGCAAGGGAATCAAGAGCAAAAATGAATTGTTGGCACCTCATCAAGATTAAAAGTTTCTGTATGGCAAAAGAAACAATCAATAAAACTAACAGGCAACTGACGGAATGGGAAAAGATAGTTGCAAATGACATATCAGATAAAGGGCTAGTATCCAAAATCCATAAGGAACTCACCAAACTCCACACCTGAAAAACTAATCCAGTGAAGAAATGGGCAGAAGATATGAACAGGCACTTCTCCAAAGAGGACATCCAGATGGCCAACAGACACATGAAACGATGCTTAGCGTCACTCATCATCAGGGATATACAAATCAAAACCATACTGAGATACCACCTCATGCCGGTCAGAGTGGTAAAATGAACAAATCAAGAGACTCTAGATGCTGGTGAGGATGTGGAGAAACGGGCACCCTCCTATGCTGTTGGTGGGAATGTAAACTGGTGCAGCCCCTCTGGAAAACAGTGTGGAAGTTCCTCAAAAAATTAACAATAGAACTCCCCTATGACCCAGCAATAGCATTGCTAGGAATTGACCCAAAGGATACAGGAGTGCTGATAAATAGGGGCACATGTACCCCAATGTTCATAGCAGCACTCTCAACAATAGCCAAAACACGGAAAGAGCCTAAGTGTGCATCAATTGACGAACTGATCAAGAAGATGTGGTTTATCTATACAATGGAATACTACAAAGGCAATGAGAAAGAATGAAATCTGGCCATGTGTAGCAACGTGGATAGAACTTGATGGTATTATGCTGAGCGAAATAAATCAGGCAGAGAAGGACAGATACCATATGTCTGTACATACAAGTGGATTAGGAGGAACTTAGCAGAGGACCATGGGGAAGGAAAAGGGAACAAATAGTTGGGGAGAGGGAGGGAGACAAACCATGAGAGACTCTTGATTGCTGAGAACAAACTGAAGGTTGATGGGGGTAGGAGGGGGGAAGGCAGATGATAGGCATGGAGGAGGTCACTTGTTGGGATGAGCACTGGGTGTTGTATGGAAACCAACATGACAATAAACTATTTAAGAAAAAATAAAATAAAAGCATAAGCATGACATATCTTTAAATATTAGCTCATGCTGAAGTCTGGTCATACGCATAGTTTCCATAAGAAGAAACAGTTACCAAGTTGTATGTTTATCATTTTTAAACTTTTTTGAGACCACTGTGTCAAAAATCCAAACTCAAATAATTTCAAGAAAAATAAGCAAGCTGTCAGGATCTCTTGAGTTTGTTTTGTTCTACATGTTTTAGTTACAAACAATTAGCAAAATAAATGCTTACTGATTTCTCTACTACAATGATGCAGAAAATATAAAACAGGTTTAAGGAAAAGTCAAAGTTAGGAAGCTAAAATTCTGGAAGTGATTTTGATTCCTCAGTGGAACAGTTCCAGGGATACGACATCAAATCAAATGGAAAAGAAAAGGGCAAAATAGAGAAATGGAGAAGCTGGCAAAAGGAACCTTAGTATAGAATGACTACACTGAAATACAGGCCTCATTCAGAGAGGTAATTCATTAAGGATGAAGAAAAGCAAATTTTTAAAAATTGGCTAGTCAATTAGCACCTGGGTGGCTCAGTCGGTTAAGCGTCTGACTTCGGCTCAGGTCATGATCTCACAGTCCGTTGGTTCAAGCCCCGTGTTGGGCTCTGTGCTGACAGCTCTAAGCTTGGAGCCTGCTTCAGATTCTGTGTCTTCCTCTCTCTCTCTGCCCCTCCCCTGCTTGCTCTCTGTCTCTGTCTCTCAAAACAAAATAAAGACATTTAAAAAAAATTTTTTTAATTTAAAAGAATTGGCTAGTCATGTAATTATTCTTTTGTGGATAAGCCCAAGGAACCTGCAATAATTAATCTAAAACTAATTAAATATATCTTATCTTCTTCCTTGTAGTTTAAATAATTCTCTGCTTTTCACCTAAATTGGTTGGCTGTCTACCGTAAATTAACCAGGTAGTTTGTGTGCTAGATTTTTTCCCCTTAATTCTGTATTTCTTTTATTTTTTTAAATGGAGCAGCAGTATGAGACAGTTGTTAAAAGTCTAGACTTTGGGGGCACCTGTGTGGCTTAGTCAGTTAGGTATCTGACTTCAGCTCAGGTCAAGATCTCATGGTTTGTGAGTTCAAGCCCCAGGTCGGGTTCTGTGCTGACAGCTCAGAGCCTGGAGCCTGCTTCAGATTCTGTGTCTTCCTCTCTCTCTCTCTGCCCCTCCCCTGCTTGTGCAGCACGTGCTCTCTCTCTCCCTCTCTTTCTTTCTCTCAAAAATAAATAAACACTAAAAAACTTTTTAAAATATTGCTAAAAAATGCTAACCGTCATCTAAGCTTTCATTGAGTCATAACACTAATCACAGATCATCATAACAAATATAATGATAAAAATATTTGTAATATTGTGAGACTTACCAAAATGTGACAGAGACATGAAGTAAGAATATGCTATTGGAAAAATGGCACTAACAGACAGACTTGCTCAATGAAGGGTTGCCTCAAACCTTTGATTCATAAAAAACAAAACAAAACAAAACAAAAAACCCCACACCACTTCCAAAATTCAATGAAGTAAAGTATGATAAAGTCAGGTATGTCTGTATATGGACTACACACCCAATTTCGATTGGCATTTACTTAGCAAATACTAGTACTCTGGTATGTATCCTTCCTTATTTTTTTTTATTTTTTTATCTTTCATATATAAACAATATATAGACAAATATATAACTTTTGTTTGTGCCATTTTTGAAAGCTCTCTTTTTTTTTTTTTTCATTTCTTATACCATGGATATCTCTCTAGGTCGAAAGACATGGGCTTAACTAATTCTTTCAGTATCTTCATTTTATGTCTATTCAACGATAGAACAGATCTTAACCAATTTTTTAATGAGAACATTTCCATTGTTTCCAGTATTTTCTTTTTGTTTTGGGAGTTGCTTTTCATCTTTGTTTTGTTGCCTCTTAAAGCAATGCAGCAATATTGATTGTATGCCAGATGCAATACTGATTGAATTTTAACTTGTTGGTTGCTGGATATTTTTACATTCTTATAAACATCCTTGAGTTTTGCTCTGGGAAACAGTTAAGTTATTTAGATCCTTTCTGGTCTTTTTTTTTTTTCTTCTTCTTCAAGTTTTGTTAGAAAGAACCAGCACAGTGTTTACTCTAGAGTTTTTCCCAATACTCTGGAGAAATGCTTCTCAGATTTTACTTTTTTAAATTTTTTAAACATTTATTTATTATTGAGAAACAGACAGAGACAGAGCATGAGCAGGGGACGGGCAGAGAGAGAGAGGGAGACACAGAATCAGAAGCAGGCTCCAGCCTCTGAGCTGTCAGCACAGCTGACAAAGATCACTGTCCTTGCTGCTTGATGCTCAATGTCTTGGAACTATTATTCCTTATATTTTGTCCAGTTTTTTAGCTGCTTCAGGCACAGTGATAATCTAGTCCCTTTTACCCCTGTCTGGCTAGAAGCACAAGTTCCATCATTTGAATTTATTAAGATTTTATTCAGTTGCATTTCAAGAAATATGGTCACCTAATTTGGATCAAATTTAAGTAGTGACCCTCTATATAGAAAACCTTACTAAAAAGAGCAGTTTAAAAATTATTATCATTCTACGGAAGTGTATAAGTTTATGAGACTATCAAGTACTGTCACTCAAGAGCTCAGTACAAGCTTACAGCCTCGCTAACTGCAGGGACCCAGAGTAGGAGCTGCCCAAAGGCACAGTGGTGAAGTCGGACTGGATTCTCCTCGGAGCTGTTTTCTCCACCCTCTTATTTCTGTTCCTAGTTCATTTATAAAAATCGCCTAATCTTCCACGTTAATGATTTTCACATTAATGACTTAATACTTACCCAGCAAAGAGTATCTGTGTTTTAAAAGAGGCACAGAGCGAGCAATGCTTGATTCAAAGAAATCATTAATAGCCTGTTTTCAACAAACCATACTGAATCAGTGAATGACACATGCGCTAACTCACCTCCATTCATACGTCCAAATCACCACCACCCACTTTACCTATTTGCATAATCTGTTTCAACACAGGTTAAGCATGATAATTGGGATTGGTTAGGACTTCAAAACAGCATTACAGGGCCTCTAATATGAGAAGTTTCAGCTGTAGTCTCTAAGAGTACACTCAGAGTTATATTTTTACAAATTCAGGAATAATATTTCCTTTGAGCACCTATTACTAAAAAGTAATACAGAAAATTTTGAATGAGTTCATTGTTATTTAAGGTTACTGTCATATTAGTAAAAGTTTTCATAACCATGTGAGGAGAGGTTAAGAAAATTCTGCTTATTTTAAAGGTGAAAGGAAAAAAGGAAAACCTTTGATTCAAAAAAATAATAGATCGAATAGTGGTGGATTGCTTCTGTATGTTTTTGAAATCAATAAAATAGAATGCATTACATATCAAAAAAATGCTAAAATACATTCCTGATCTACATCACAGTAAATTAAAGAAAAGCATAATCCTAGCTTTTTCTAACAAGGTTCAAGAGTAATCATATTTGCCTTAAGGCAGCAAGTCAGTGCAGGTGACTGGCAGACTGCTTCATTTAAGCACCGTCTTTCTTTCCCTTGCAAATCACAACGGCTAGTTTGAATTCATGTGGATTTTCCCCCCTAAAAGTTGAATTGAATTCTTTCATGTGAAGGTCATGAAAATGTTTAATTTACAATGAAATCTTCACACAAAATTCATGAAATTTCTGGAGCTCTTGTGCATACCTAGGGCCAAATGAATGTCAACTAAATGTCAGCTAATGAAAAGTCAGCTAAAACAAATGGTGGCTTGATCATGAAGAACCAAATTAGACATATGCTATCTTGTCATAGAAGACCTTATGGTTATATTCAACATAAAATGATAAATTCGTTATATTTTATATTTTTTGAAGGTCAAGCTCTTTTACTAGAGTTGCATATAAAAACAATCTTAAAGAAAACTATTCTATTTTTTGATGTAAATCAGTTTTAAATAAAGCCATTTAATCACCATAATTTCTAAATTCCTTTAAAAAATGCCTTGACGATGCTTGACATTATAAAGTCCTTTTTAACATTTAAAATCCTTTACAAATACTACTGTTTCTACCAACATAGCAGATGAGGTACTGGAGCTTCTTGCATAAGTAAAATTGGTAGATAAAATATTTTAAAAGTCTCCCTGAATGTATTATGGGATGAGTAAACATTTTCTGGCTGAGTGAAGGAGGAAACCCAGAGAAATAGGTAGAAGACTAAAGCCATCTCTCAAGAGAGGGCATTTGCCAAGCTTGGTATTGAATCTTGTTGTCATCCAGGGCCCAGAAGAAAGAAGACACAGTGAAAGGCCCATTAAAGCTGGAAGTATAATAGGATAACTCTCCAAAAATCTGAAACTCTCAAATCTGGGCCGTCTCAGCATAAGGAAGAATGGAAATTAAACTCCTACCACCCCAGGTAACTGGACAAAACCTGATTATCTAGAAGTCTGAAATTAAACAGAAGAGAGGAAAGCAAATATCTTCAAATGTCATATGCAAAAATCACCCCCAAAGTGGGTTTGCATTCTAAATTTATCCTACCATGGTAGCACAATAAATTCTAGCAGAGAATTTAGTTTAAGCTTGAACTGTTAGGAATGCCATACACCGCACAGAAACGAAGAAAAATTCTTTAAATTCACTGAAAGAACAAATCACTCCAATCCTCCACAAAATATGCCAGAGTATTTATGAAGCTAACACAACCTTGACACCAAAACCCATCAAGAACAGTAGAAGACAGGTCAGTTAAACTAATAAACACAGAAACAAAAGTTCTAAAATACTATCAATAAAGTGAATGGAAGGATGGAAGAAAGAATAAGGTATTATGTTAGAAATTGGGTTCAACCAATTACATATAACACTGGAACACTATCAGCATATTAGGCAAGAAAGACTAAGTTAAATTTAAGGCATAGGTGTTGTAAAGGAAGAAACAAAGCTACATCTTTTTTTTTAGTTTTTTTAACATTTATTTATTTTTGAGAGACAGAGCATGAGAAGAGGAGGAACAGAGAGAGAGGGAGACACAGAATCTGAAGCAGGCTACAGGTTCTGAGCTGTCAGCAGAGCCTGATGCAGGGCTTAACTCACAAACCACAAGACCATGACCTGAGCCGAAGTCAGAAGCTTAACCAACTGAGCCACCCAGGCACCCCATAAACAAAGCTACATCTTTACTGCAGATCATTTGGTGGCCTATGTGAAGAATATACAAATAAATAATTAGAATTAATGAGAGACTGGCAAGGATTTGCGGTAAAAAGTAAACATATCAAAAATCAAATGCATTTCTACATAAGCCCCAAGTGACTTAAGAGAAATTTTTTATATCATCAAAAAATAGAAAATATATACAAATAAACATGTTTGTCAAAACATGCAGAAAAAATCCTTATAGTTAAAAATACTAAAAATGTGGGGCGCCTGGGTGGCTTAGTCGGTTAAGCGTCCGACTTTCGCTCAGGTCATGATCTCGCGGTTTGGGGGTTCGAGCCCCACATCGGACTCTGTGCTGACTGCCAGCTCAGAGCCTGGAGCCTATTTCAGTCTGTGACTCCCTCTCTCTCTGTCCCTCCCCTGCTCACGCTGTCGCGCGCTCTCTCTCTCCTAGAAATAAATAAAACATTTAAAAAAAATACTAAAAATGTGTTTAACAGTATTAAAGAAGGCAAACAAATGCAGTTATATACCATATTCATGGACTGGAAGAGTCAATATCATAAAAATAATTCTCTCTAAATTAATCCAGAGATTCAAGGCAATTCCAAACTAAATCTAAACAGTAGGACATGACTGTTGATTTGAAAGCTAATACAGAATACAATATAACCAATATATTCCTGAAGAATAACAACAAAAAGGGACCTATGATAACAAACAGCAGGTATGTGCAACTCAAAGGGATTTCCAAGCCAAATTTATTTGCTTTACAAAAGACAAACTTGTTTTCTTTTCTTTTCTTTTCTTTTCTTTTCTTTTCTTTTCTTTGTGTGTGTGTGTGTGTGTGTGTTTCTTACCTTGATTGATCTGTATCACTGTTTCCCCAGTCACTCAAATATACAGCCATGGAGACATCATGTTTGAGTCCTTCCTTTCTTCTATCCTCTGACCTTCACTCCAAGACCGTCCAGTTGGTGACTGGTCTCATAAATCCAATCCCTCTTTTCTATAACTACTGCCATAGTACAAGTGCAAATACTTACCAACACCTGGCCACTACTTTTCCTATAGCTATAACAAGCCTCAGTGCTTCCACTTGCTCCTTATTTCCTACAGCTTCCACATGAGGCCATTTTTTACATCCTCACTTACCTTAAAAAAGTTAAGGCTGTTATCAGGCCAGTAATCTGATCTAAGTTTTTGATAAATCCCTATCCCTCTACAAAGGGGATCAAATTCACACCTGCTCTGGGCATTACAAATCCTTTTATATCACACCTTCCCAAATCATTTCTTGCCAAAGCACAAACCTTTATATACCCTCTATATTAACCACATTAGACTATTTACCACTTTCTTTTTCATAAAATTCCATGGGTCTCCATACATCACTTAAGTTTTTATCTTAGTTATTTGACTCTATA
The DNA here is from genome assembly GCF_008692635.1 of Crocuta crocuta. NCBI lineage: Eukaryota > Metazoa > Chordata > Mammalia > Carnivora > Hyaenidae > Crocuta > Crocuta crocuta. Next base: position 205,233 of record NW_027527957.1, read on the forward strand.
AAGTTTTGCACCACCTTTTGTCCAGGAAAATATTTATAAGACCAAGATCCAACTCAAATGCCACTGTCCTTAAGAAGTCTTCCCAATGCCAAACATAACTAATGCATTCTTCCCTCTTTGTTATCACAATATTTTGTTTGTTACACTTTCATAATGATAACTGAAATGTCTGTTGCTTTTTTCTGGTAGATACTGAAATCTTAATAGGAAGGGACACATCTTGTATTTGCCAATCTTCCTGAAAACACACCAAGTGTAAAACGTTGGTTGTATTAATTTACATTTGTACAGTGCACCACACTTATGCACTACAATCCTTACCTGTTTTATAGACTAGGTATCACTATCCCCATATTTTACAAATGAGAGAATTTAAGTTCAGCAGCATTAAGTAGACCAAAGTAATATAATTAAACACAGAAGACTCCACACATGCACGGAGGTCTCCTGACACAATATCCAGTGTTCTTAGATTAAACCATACTACCTAGATTCATGCTATTAATTTCTATTGGAGTTCATTCTTTACTATTATATAAGCTCAAGAATGAAAACTTCCTCTGACAATGATTTGAGAATTTGAGACTCTTCATTTAAAGAAATGTACATAAAAGAGGGGCGCCTGGGTGGCTTAGTCGGTTAAGCATCCGACTTTCGCTTAGGTCATGATCTCGCGGTTCGTGGGTTCGAGCCCCGCGTCGGGCTCTGTGCTGACTGCCAGCTCAGAGCCTGGAGCCTGTTTCAGTCTGTGTCTCCCTCTCTCTCTGACCCTCCCCTGCTCACGCTGTCTCTCTCTCTCTCTCCTAGAAATAAATAAAACATTAAAAAAATAATAATAAAAATAAAGAAATGTACATGAAAGAAATTAACTTATGATGAAAAAAGTAGTTCTTGACTAGACAATTCAGATAAATTGAAGGTTTGAGAAATTTAATGTTATAGAGATAATGAACAGTGTATACTTCTGCCAAGTAAAAGAATGTTTTCAAGGATAGATATGTGATTAATTGATATAGGAATGCATGCATCTTTTAATATATTGTATATTTCATAAAATGCTTTAAGGGAGGAAAACTTTGCTGTATGTTCTCTCCATTATGAATGTTGACATCGACTCGAAAGAACTAAATTTTCTCCATCCCTGACCATTTCCTGCTCATCTGCAGCGCAATCATCCCTTCTATGAAACAAACAGAGCAACACTTGATTCTACTAGCAACGTGAGACTCACAAGTTCTGAAAAGCATATAGGTGACGCTCACATACCTGGTCACTGTTTGGGCAGATTTTTTGCTGATGGACTGAGGTTGGAAAAGAGGAATGGGAAATTATTCACAGATGCTTTCAAAGATAATTCTGGCAAAGTCAAGTCAGGGAATTGCACAGCTCTATTGCAGCTGCAATCTGTTGGTTGCCATGATTTGGCAGGAGTCCTGAGAAAAGTTAGGCCTTAATAAAAGTGCCTGCTGGAGGGGCGCCTGGGTGGCTTAGTCGGTTAGGTGTCCGACTTTCGCTTAGGTCATGATCTCGCGGTTCGTGGGTTTGAGCCCCGCGTCAGGCTCTGTGCTGCCAGCCAGCTCAGAGCCTGGAGCCTGTTTCAGTCTGTGACTCCCTCTCTCTCTGACCCTCCCCTGCTCACGCTGTCTCTCTCTCTCTCTCCTAGAAATAAATAAAAACATTTAAAAAAATAAAATAAAATAAAAGTGCCTGCTGGAGAGGTGTAAACGTCTTCCCACAACTTTCTAGTACCACTTCAGAGGGGCTCTTACTTCTGATATCAGAGACACCAGGGTTCAGAGAGCTTTGTAGCTCAGACAGCCTTACAGATTTCTAAACCTCAGAGACTAGGTTCCAGAAAATCAAGGGACATCCCCAAGGTTACATGCAAATCCAACAGCAGAGCCACTAGTGGAAATGACATTTCTTACTACCAATCCAGTTTGTTTTCCAACTGCCATACTACTACCCACACAGAATTATTTAAAGAAAACAAATCTTATATTTGCTTCTCAAAACCACAGTACAATACTGCAAGTAAAACGACTAGACTTTTTTTTTTCATTTATCATTTCTTTTTGCTTTGCCTGGACCTGTAAGCAAAGGAAAAGTCAGCCATGTACACTGAGATGTATTCAAGGGTAAGGGTATTGCATGAAGGACATAAATGTAGTATAGCAGATAATGTGGGAAAAGTTGACAAAAAAAGTTAAAATTTCTAAATTAGGGGCGTCTGGATGGCTCCGTTGGTTAAGCGTCCGACTTAGGCTCAGGTCATGATCTCACAGTTCATGGATTTAAGCCCTGCGTTGGGCTCTGTGCTGACAGCCAGCTCAGAGCCTGGAGCCTGTTTCAGATTCTGTGTCTCCCTCTCTTTCTGACCCTCCCCTGCTCATGCTGTCTCTGTCTCCATCTCTGTCTCTCTCTCTCTCAGAAATAAATAAAACATTAAAAAAAAATTTCTAAATCAAACTGAGAAAAACAAATGGAAATCATATTACCAATACAGACTTCTTCCAAATAATTGCACAATTAATTATTAGTTACATCCCATCCCAGTCCACTGCCAAATAACAAAGCCTGTGAAGTACTTGCTTGGAAGTTTTTATGCTCTACTCTTTACACTTCATATGTCATGAGTGAAGGAAATTCCAGGAAAAAAATTATCATAATATATATCTTGATTGTCACAATTTATAATGATACCCATTTTCAAAGGCTAAATTGAAATAACTTTAGCATATAGTTACGTGATTGGTATATAAGCAATATTAATACATAAGCTATATATTATCTATTTTGAGGTATTATCTACCCAAAAGTGGTAAAGATAAGGCTACACCAGGTCAGGCATTGTGTCATATTTCATACTTCTGGAATTCCAAGGATAAACCCATGTTTCATCCACAGTAAGTGTTCAACAAAGGTTTGATGAATTCACGAATATTTGTAGCTTAGAGCCATGTGCTTACACTTAGCTCTGTGTAAACATAGGATTATGAGTATGTAAGCTCTTCAAGTTAATCCAGATGGCAAATAAAATCTGTACCAGAAATTGCTGAAAGACTATATAGCCAAGATTCTATTCACACATTAGGGAATGTGAATTGAAAATTGTCAATATATTTTGTGTTTATTAAGCATTTGAGCAAATAGCCAAGAAAATATCCCTGTTACCTTTCCAAGCCTCCCTTTTTTTTCTACCTGGGGATTTAACCTCTCAACTGCAAGATTTAGAGGACTTGAGATATGAATGCATTTTTATATATGACAAGAAAAAAGAACTTTATCTACAAATGTTTTTATAAAGATCATCTTCCCACCAATAAGTGGTTGCAATTTAAAAAAATCCCCTACCTTCTATATATATATTTATGGTATTACGAGTAAAAAGTATACAGTGTTTACTCTGTTGCAGACAGAGTGATTTTTACTTTACATTCATTTAATTCTGATAATAACCCCATGAGGATCATAACATCATCTCCACTTTATAGATCAGAAAACTGAAGCGTAAAAGGAACTGCCATAAAGTCACACACAGTTACTATATGGTGGGGCTGGTATTAGAAACCGTGTCCGGGGCACCTGGGTGGCTCAGTCGGTTAAGCATCTGACGTCATGATCTCATGGTTTCTGAGTTCGAGCTCCACATCAGGCTCTGAGGACAGCTCAGAGCCTAGAGCCTGCTCCGGAGTCTGTGTCTCCCTCTCTCTCTGCCCCTTCCCCACTTGTGCTTTGTCTCCCTCTGTCTCTCAAAAATAAATAAATGTAAAAAAAAATTTTTTTTAAGAAAGAAGCCATGTCCATCTTATTCTGGAGCCCCAATTTTTAATAGATGCACTATTCTGTCTCCCTAAAGTCTTAAAAAAAAGAACAACAACAATTTTTGAAGCCAATCCCAATTTGAAGCCAATCCCAAATATACACCTATCTGAGAAGGAGAGAGAGAGAGGAAGAAGGAGAAGGAGGAGGAAGAAGGAGGAAAGAGGAAGAAGGAAGAAAAAAAGAAAGAAGCATCATGACAACACATGGAATCCAGAGTTCTGGATTCAAATTCTGATTCTATTACTGGTTGACATATGGTAAGTTATCTTAAAACACTAAGCTACAGGTACTATGCAATACAGAGGTAAGATATGTTATAGGATACTGTTTATGATTCATACAGTTTTGTACATGAAGCTGCATTCTTCCATTACACACACTAGAAATCTGGTCTTACTGTAAACTTTTTAATCTTGCACACAATGGGAGTGTATCCTATAGTCAATATCTTTTTTTCTGTTTTTAACTCTTGGACACTAGTTCACCCAGCAAATCTCATAAATATCTTTCCCCACAGAAGCATAAGGCAACACAAACCCCTGATTTAGGTACTCATTTCAGATGGCAAAACCTAATTATTATTCCTCCCCTGGTCACTGCTGCAGGCCACCCTTCCCAGGGCCACATAAATACTATTCTTCCCCTGGGACTAAAAATTATATGAAAAAGAAAAACTTCGGCTTGGTTCTTAGGTTTAGAAAAGAAGGAAACAGAAAAGGGAAGCCTGTTTCACCAGATTTTGTTCTTACCCATTTGTTTGAGAAAAAAATACAAGCAGGAACTCTTCCTTCTAGAACACATGATAATTTGCTAAAAGTAGCATGTTTTCTTCAAAGAAATTGTAATTTAGTAAATATTACATAAAGTATATACTTTGAACATGCCAGACTTCCTAGTGTTAGGAAACCACACTGAAGTTCCAAGAAGTTTAGTTAACCCTATGATCCCCCAAAGCTTTCAAGCTTTTGACCTTAAGGTTTTTAGACAAGTTAGGATTGAAAAGATAAAGTTATTTAAGAACCTTCTCACAGCATATTTGTTTTCTCAAAGGCATTTACACATCATTTACATACATACTGTACACAATAAACCACTTTCCTGAGTCGCCTGCATTTGAAAGGATGTTCTTCACACTCTTTATGGGCTCATAATCATGCATTCAATGAATACTCAGAGAGCAAATCCAAAGTGTGAAACAATTTAACACGTTACCACACAAAATGTCAGAGCCTGTGCCAAGAACGGACACTAATGACAACCAATTCTGCTCAAATCCAATTTAGCCTCTGGCTTAACTAACATGAAAAGCCTGCTGTCACAATTAAATACGTGGGACAATGGTCAGCAGTGTCTCCCTGACACTATTTAGCGCTCAAATATTTCTCTATTAAAATTAATCACATGCATTTTTTTATCCGTCCCATACCTAATTGGACATTTCCTTTACAACTCTCCACACTCAGAGAACACTCTTGAAAGGGACTAGGGTCTCCCCTGTATTCCATGCAATTGAAAGTATTGGCCTTCCTCTGACAATACGGTATATGGGTTATAAAAGGGAAGAATGTTAAAGACAGATGCATTCTCACTAAAGAAAACCATTTGCCAAAATGGATAGATGCCCATAGCACAAATACCATCACTTCAGTTGCCAGTCTTAATACATTTCTACTGGCTGAAAAGGTACTACAGGGGATTAAAAAAAAAAAAAAAAAAGGCAACTGAAATAGAGAACCCAGGTTCAAATTCTCACCACTCAGTAACTATCATGACAGCCCCACCACTGAACCTTCCTAAGTCTCTTTCCTCATGTGTCCAAAGGAGATAACAATAATATTAATTGATGAACATATAGTGAAGATAGGAGACTGTAAAATGTTTAATGTGAAAATATGAACTGTGTTATTTTGACATGACTCATGAAGGCAATTGCTAGATATGTGAGGTCCAAGAATTCATTCTCTAGAAAGGTCTCCATGTGCCTGTTTTCCAGTTATACATGATGTTCTTCCCTGGAGTGTTTTAAAGGTTTAACTTTCAGACTGTGAGGTATATGTTAAAACACAATAATCTGGGTACAAAACACCAAGTATCGTAAACCCTCATCTACTAGGTATTTGCGATCAGAGAGCTCAGCCCAGAGGAATAGAGCTCCATCCTTTCAGTATGGCTAGTCTGCTGAAATGGTGCTAAGGGGGTTCCCAATGCTGCCCAAGAACAGAGATAATCCTAATAAACACTTCAAATCTGCTCATGGCCAAAGAAGCGAGCTCAACAATGCTGAGATCAGCTCCTAGGCCCAGGGCCATTCAAGGACTCCCTGTGGAACAATCCACGTGCTAACAGTGTAACACAGATGAGAAATGTAAAGAATGAAGAAACTATTCTACCCTCCTACACATCCACCTCTGCCTCCCCCAACACACAAATTGAATGTCATCAATAGGAAGTTCAACACAGGGAAGATACCAAATGTCAATAGTAAATACATGCTTTGTGACTCCATCCCCAAGTAACTCCCCTGATTTGTAAAATGGTGTAGTGTGTTAAAAACTTTTGAAATATTTTTTTTAAAACATTAAGGTAAATGCTTTGAGTAGCAACACTGGATTTTGTTTAGGAAAAAGAATATATTTGGAAGCACTTCTGACCTTCTGATGTATGGTTTCAGCATTGAGGAACTATTTATCATTCAAGAAAGTTTTTTTTCCTAAAATGGCCTATAGCAAATAATTTAGCTCAAACTATAAATGTAAATTGCAAGAGAAGAGCAGAGTAAGATAAATGCTTCCTTGGTTCACTTTCTGGATTTCAATTAACACCTAATTTACAATACTTCTTAATACAAATATATAGTTGAGCTCTTTAAAACAGCTTGACAGGATTAGCACACATTTTGTAAAGAGCTGATAAAACAAGCATTCCTTTAGCCAACCCACAATGTCTCAAAACCTAATAGTCAATATCCCATTTTCAGGGTGGACAATGGCAAGAACTAAATAAATAAGCAACGGATTCCCTCCCTCCTGTGCTCCGGGAAAGAATGCATTCTATGCAATTCATTCTATAACTTTAAGGCTATAAATCGTTTTTAATGCTCCTCCCCAAGCATCAGTATTCAATAGATAACTAAAGGAAATAAGCCACTAAAGCCATATTGCTAAATCATTCTACTATATCCAGGGTTGGGGAGAGGCCTCTTAACTCCTTCATTTAGGAAGGATAAGTCCAGGATTAATTCCAGATCTTGGAATATGAAAGAACTGTAAGAGGCCTCAAAATTCCCTCACTTGAGGATATCCTACATCCCTGGAAACCTTGCCAGGCACCTGAACCTCAGCCTGGCCCAGGCCTAGCTATTGGCTCAAGATGCTGCAGGGGGCTTTCCTACAGTTCAGGGGAGCAGCACGGCCCCCTTCCCCCACCTCCCCAGACACCAGATGGTCCCAGCAGGATGTGCAAGGCCTCATTTTAAATGGATTATTCGCCTCTATCTTTTCCAAGCATTCTTAGAAAAGCTTAGGGAGGTCCTAGTTTTAAATATCTTAAGTAGATGGGTCTAAGGTACTATTAAGCACAATAGATAATATTCTAAAAAGAAAAAGTAATAATGATGGTAAATCACTAGCACTTGATATTATCCACCTGAGTTGTAGAAAAATTGAAAGGCTAACCTCTGTCTTGTACACTCACTGATGAAAAGGCCAAAGGCATCATTAATATGACTAATGTTCTTAAGGTTTACAAAGAATATAATGGTAACTACAGGCAAGTGAATATAAATTTCAAATAAGGTAAAGTTGCTAAGATGTACAAAAATAGGATTCTTACATACATAATGGGGGAAGACAATATGGTGTCTGTAGAAGAAACTATGTATGGCATATATCAGGCTCTTGTAGAAAAGTGAGCCGTCATGATGCAAGAGGAAAAGTAGGGAATTAGGTGCTAACTTTCTCAAAAAGCCTTTGCTAGGCTCTTAGACACTTCTATCTGTTCCACCATAGACTCAGGAGGCCTAAACAGAGAAGGGAGGACTCACACAGCACCTGCTGAATTAGAAATCATAAAGACTCCATTAATTATTACTTGAACTGCCTCAGAGAAGGGGTTCTAGTTAGATTTTGAACCTGCAAATGATACCACCCTCTTCAGAGATCAAAATATGGAAGATATCAGAAGACTATGTGGAAACAAACAAAAAGGAGCTTCAGAGCTAGCTTCCTCTATGAGGTATACAGTTAAGAAAGAAATAGTCCATCTAATTCATACCTAGTGATAGTAACTGCCAGTTACGGGCCAAAAATGGATGCGGAGCCTCACGACAGGGGCTAAAGAATTCCTATTGGCAAATGGTGAACAGAATTCAAGTGTATAGAATATAATAATGTCTAGCCATCCCTTTTGCAAAAACCGTACTTTGGCCACTTCTGAGTTGGCACCAGGAGCAGAAGGAAAACAACAACAACAAAACAAGCTCTGAGGAATGAAAACGAAAAGAGAAGACTCTGGTTAAGAGAAGTCGCTCTACGAAATGCATTTTTAAATGAGGTTTTGGCAGCCTAGAGAGGTACTGACCAAGAAATATATGCCTCAAGATTTAATATTATGACAGAATAAACACAGGGTTGAACATCAAATTCTAAAACCTCATACCTAAGAGGCTGGCTACGAAGCTAGAAAATACAGCACTGAGGACCAAAAGAATAAGATCTTTACCAAGAAATTATGAATTTATGAAAATTAGCCCAAAAATCAGTAGACGAGGACAATGGGACATTGATTACAAAGAAAAGCAGACAGAAGAATCCTTTAGGATGCCAAAAGCCCATTTCTATGTAAACAGGCTTGTATATGCCACTCTAAAGGCAAATTTAACCTTGCAAGTCACTGACCTTTAATCTTGTTTGGATTTTTTCCAAGGAAAGGAGTCATTTACTCAGAAGATTCAAAGCAGAAAGTCTTTTTTTCAGGGTGTTCACACTTGTCCGAGAGGAAAGGACAAAGCTTCTAGACAAGCACTTTACGTCATCGGTCTCCTCAGCCTCTACCCATCATTCACAAGAGAAATTCTTCAGTCCCCTCACTACCTCTTATATTTCGATTGCCTGAGCTTTCTGGATACCCCCTTAAATACAAAAAGAGAAAGAAAGCAAGAAAGAAGGGAAGGAGTCAGGGAACACAGAGCTGCTTTATCAGGTTTCTGTTTTTCCAGGGAATCTCTAGACAAATCTGAGAGATTAACTTGCACACTGAATTTGCCCAGGCTCTTCACAGATTAACACCTATTGGAACAGTACAACAGTGAAACAGGACACCTCCATCTCTGTTCTGGAATGACTTCCTGCCGCATCAGCTTCCTGGTGTCCCTCAGGAACCTTCTGAACTAGACAGAGTAAGATTGCAAACTCAGAGGACTACATACTGTGAGGAAGAAAGACATGAAGAAAGATATTCCTTCGAATTATCTGCATCTTTGTGTTCATCTATATATAGTGAGAGATTAATTACCTATATTCTGCCCTAACAGATTTGGCTATATAAATATATATGAAGCTGTGCTGTACTCACTTATCTACTTTTGCTTATACCCAAATGTCTAAGGGAAAGTTCAATTACATTAACACAAGGCTTCCTTTCTACCCCATGAACTTGAGATTAGAGTTCTCATGGATATACAAAGTATACTGTTTCACAAATGTATTAAGAATGGCACAATTTTAAGAAGTTATATTCATATTTCTTCTTGGGTCACAATATTGGTTAAAATGCAGTTTGTAGATGAGGGATGAATATTTATAGTCTCTAGATACTGAGATGGAATTGAGAACTTCAGCTACATACCAACAGTGGTAACCTATCTCCCTGTGATAAACATTAAAAATCAGCTATAACCTATGTCCTCAAAAACTTTATATTCTAATGGGGTTTGGAAAAGATGAAACTATGTTCTTAGTCATTTCATGCTTATCAGATATGAAAGTACCTGCACTGCTATTAGTCTAGACTCCAAGTAAACATGGACAAATTTCTATTGTTTGCATTTCAAGGAAGGCCTCCAAAAGGCCAGCTAAGAATGCAGTGTTATTGTCTGTCTGTCTGTCTATCTGCATGCCAGGTTTTGCAGCAAGGAGACTTCGAATCAAGTTCTGGATAATCTTAACAAGCATTTGACCTCATGGAGCATCTGTTTTCCCATCTATGCAATGGGAAGATTCACAAATTCCACCCAATTAGGCTGTTGTGTTGAGCTGAAAATTTATGATTTCATTAGTCATTATGACATCAAGCCACTGTATAGTCTGAGAAAAATTACGACCTTTGTTAGAGAAGTTCAAAAAGGAGACTTTATTTCATGGCCCATGTCCTCCACTCTGCTCTTGGAAAGGCAGATCAAAGGTACCCCAGAATCTGGAGAGCACCCTCTCTTGCCTTTGTGTGGCCTTCTTTCATATTGTCTGTCCTCATCTTTCACATTTTCGTGACCTTTTTCTTTTTACTCTTGTTTGGGATTTCAATGTATTACTTTTTTCCTTTTATTACAACTTTTACTTGTCTTATATAGTGCCAAAAGGGAGGCCAAGGAAAAAAAAAGGATTTTGTCACTCTTTAGCCAAGATGATAAATTAAAGCCTTCACATTACTGAATTTTGAAAAGTAGGGTTGATCATTTAAAAACATGGTGGGCAGTGGTGCCTGTGTACCTTAGTTGGTTAAGCATCCCATTTCAGCTCAGGTCATGATCTCACAGTTCGTGGGTTTGAGTCCTATGTCAGGTTCTGTGCTGACAGCTCAGAGCCTGGAGCCTGCTTGGGATTCTGTGTCTCCCTCTGTCTCTACCCCTTCCCCATTGCTCACTTGCATGTGTGTGCATGCACGCGCTTTCTCTCTCTCTTTCTCTCTTTCATACATAAATAAACATTAAAAAAACTTTTTAAAAAGTGATATCAGATTTTGGACATACTTCTCAGCCTTCCACTCGGGCCGTCTTATTTCTCTTTCATGATATATACACAACATACATGTACACACAGGTATGCCTCTTGTATTCAAAGATAGGGAAGAAATAAGATTAGAGTAATAATCCATTCAAAGTTGTTTTATCTTCAACAGTTATGCTCAACAATAACCCAATACTGAAGGAAAAAACAAAACTAAATGTTCTTAGAAATTTTCTTCCTTGCTCTAGACGCTTATTTGCTGAGGATAATAAGTATTTATCCTGGAGTCATATTTCAATACACATGGTGCAACCATTTAAATTTCAAAATTGAAAAAAGTCTTAAATAGAAGAAAAAACAGTTATGTTTGTGGAATCTTATTCTGGACAATTTCTGACATCAGACAAGCCGAAACAATATAATTTCTGAAAAGAGTATTAACTAATTGTTGACACTTCTTACATTCATATTTGAAGTTAATGAATTTTTAAAGGTATAAACTTTTACTTGAATTTCCTGAAATCAAGCCCATGATGCACATGCCCTATTTTTCTTTTCATATTAATATCTGGTTGAATCTTTCACACAAGAGAGCATCAGAATAGACACAGTATTCCTAGACCATCTTTAGAAACAACACTTCATTTCTACTTTATCTAAAACAAGAAAGTACACAATTTTCACCCAGTTGTAAACACGATTCAAAACAAATTTCTCAATAAAAAGTATGTTTGGGAAGTTGTTACAGTACTAAATTCTGGCTGTCCAGCTACTAGTCACCCAGCCTAGCAGAATGAGGTCTTGTTTTCCAAACCATCATCAGGGAAGGCCCGAGAAACTTCTGGCGGGACAGATTTAGCATTAAAGGTGTCAGGAGGAAACTTACACACAAAACGGAGTTAAATGAGAATTCTGAGTTCCAGACTGACAAGTTTCTACTAAGCTACTTCAAGTTTTGAGTAACTATCATCCGTAGGAGCGAGCGCAGCAAGGAAGATCTGATAAGGCGCACACCGCGAACTTACTCTCCTCGTCGGAGCAATGTGTCATCAACGGTACAAGGGAATTTCCAGCATTTTCTTTCACTGTACATTTCTCCTTTCTTCAGGACCACGAAAGGGTGAATAAGGTTTAGCTCGCTATGAAAGGGAAGAAGTCGCCGCCACATACCGACCAAGCCCGCACAGAGTCCGGAGCGGCAGTCACACTTTTGGTACTTTGCCCACTCCCTTCCTCCCTGCCTCGCCAAAGCCCACACCTCTGGAGATGGGACAGAACGTGCCTTCCTCTTACAAACAACTCTACCGACTCGCCCCCAACAGCCCCTGTAACCTTCCTTCCGAAGTTGGTCGTGAGTCCACGCTGACTTCGGGTCACGCCAACCTCCATGCGCCGGGGCCGGGCGCCCGCGGAGCCCCGGGACGCTGCGCTCACGTGGTCGGCGGCCGCGG
>NW_027527957.1:217546-218741 GCF_008692635.1 Crocuta crocuta
GGGACCGGGGAGGGGCCCGGGGCGCCTGGGGACCCGCGAGGGCAAGCTGAGCTGCAGGCAGTGCCGGTCAAACCGCGGTACCCGGGGGGTGTGCACTGGAAGGAAGGCGCAAGTGTGAATGGGGTAACCACTTGGACATTTTTTTTAAGGTTTACTTTAAATGAGCAAATGCATGTGAATTCCGTCTAGAGAGAGCTTCCAAGGTCGTCACGATCCCCTTCTCGCCGGGATCCCACACTCGAAACCCCTGGCAAAAGAGGTCGCAAAGGTGTCCCGGGGTAGCAATTCCATTCCCACCCATCTTGGGGAAACTAACCAACTGGGTCTCGGGCGAGCCCCGGGGAACCGCACCCCGGAACAAAGAGGAGGTGCAGGCCCCCCCCCCAGATGCCTATAGCCCGCCGAGTCTTGGGATTTAAACCCCGCGGCAAAGCCAGCTGTGTTTACGGNGGAAGGGAACCCGAACTCTGGACGTTTTTCCCAAACTGGGAGCTGGGCGTTCGATCCCACTGGCACAGAACTCCAGTCAACTCGGCCCACGGCGGCTGCCCCTTGGGGGTGGGGAGGGGCAGGAAAGAGGGGCAGGAGAGGGAGGGACGGCGGAGGGGCTGGCGAGAGCGGGGAGGAAACAGGTGAGCTCANCAGCTGAGCTCCCCCGCCGCCCCTCGGGAGTCCAGCGCGACGGGCCCCGCACGCCACCGTCCCGACCTGGAGAGGCACTTACCGGCTTTACAGGGGTCCTTGTAGTCGATCGTGTCCGCTTTATCTTCTTCGTTCCCATCCAACGTGTAATCGTAGTCGAGGCCCGCGCAGACCCACAGCTCCCCGTACAAAACAATCCCCGAGGCCGCCAGCCACACGAGCATCCTCGGGGGAAGCGTTTCCAACCCCATCCTCCTCCCCTGGAGGAAAAGGAAGGGACGGGACCGGGAGGTGAGGCGTCCGCGGTCCGCGCCGAGGTGCGGCGCGAGGGGACCCGGTGCTCCTCTCCCTGCCGGGAGGCTCCGCGGCGACCCTGGGGCGTTCAGGTGTCCGAGGACATGCGGATGCCGTCGGGACAGCAGGCAGGGCGAGAACTGCCTGTTACCCCCAGCTGCAGGGAGAAGTTGGCCAGGGGCCCGCGGGTGGGCGGAGGGCAGGTGAGGAGCTGGGCTCCCGGAGGCGGGGAGGGGCGGCTGCGGGCGCCCTCGGCTCC
>NW_027527957.1:218874-268286 GCF_008692635.1 Crocuta crocuta
GAATCCGGTCTGCACATCAGCACATCTGAACTGAAAGGGGAGACCGAGGAAGGGGGTGGGGGGCAGGCATGTCTACGCCGCGAGACCTTAAAAGCCTGCAGAAGCCAGCAAAGCAACTGACCGAAAAGAGCAAAAGTGTGAGGATGTGGGGATGCACCGTTTGCCTTCCCCCTCACCCCCAAGCTGTCTTTTTACCCTCTTCCTAACTTGAAAAAAAAAAAAAAATCTTCGCAGCATCTAACCCAATCACTTGCATCCTGCTTACTTATTCATACAATCAGGGTCAGGATCCGGGCCACAGCCTCCTCTCTGACTTCTTTTGATAGCCTTATACAAACAAACAGACACGAGCGCGCTGACAATTCCATTTATATTTTAGTAAAGATAAAAATGAATATATTATGTATCTGCGTCCGCGAATAGCAATTAATAGATGATGTACGTGTCAGCCGAGAGTGCCAGACCGGGGGTGGCGCGAGGGATCGTGATAACTTAGCTGCAAACCTCTACTTCCCCTCCCCCCCAAATAAACAGCGGGTGTGTTTCTTTCCTTTGCTGCGGTTTAACCTTAGTGCAGCCCGGGAATGGAGGAAAAGCGTCTGAGCCTTCGCGACTTGGGTTAGGAAATAGACTGCTTTAAAAGTCCTCCAACCAACAAAGTTTTGCTAAGAACTACGATTCCCTAGAACTGCAATTTAAAAAAAAAAAGAAAAAAATCCAAAATCAAGTTACAGATTGCAGCAGCAGGAAACGCTAAGACCTTGCTGATGGGCTGGCGCTCCGGCTCACGTGGGCGCAGGAAGGGAAGTTGGAAGGGAGACTCGAGAAGCAAATTTTCTGTGACAGTTCTGGCGCCCATGCCCGGAGTTGCTCGGTATCCTTAGGCTTCAGTTGTTTTACTTCTGAGGAGAGTGTGTAAAACCTGGCAGCGGGATCAGCGAGGTAAACCACATGTCAGCCTAGCAGACGCAAGACAAACACAGGTTGTGGGAAATAGGGGAGGGAAAAAAAATCAGAGGAAATCTCTGCAAAACCCCTGTTGTGAGCAATTCAGTGGTTTCCCCACATCTGCAAGCAGTTTCCAAAATAGGTGAGAGGACTTCTCCTCCCCCAGACTGGTGATTGGGAGCCTTGCCTTTTCCAACTCAATCTTGAACTGTCACTTTAGCAGGGGCTTGTAAGAAATCTTCTGTGGCCTTTACGTCTTTATTTAACATCTAAACCACCCCCCCCCCTTTTCCAAGTTACCATCAATATACAGTGTTATCTAGAGGAAAATATGAAAGGAACCATCCTCCTTCTGGCACATATGCTTTTGACAGGTAGACCCAGTTAGGTTAGTGGATTTTGCCATGCTTTATGTTTGTTAAAGAAAAGTGGGAGGCTAAACTCCAAGAAGTATCATCTGTCTCCAACTTACACTAAGACGAAAAGGATGAGAGGACTAGGTAGAACTGATTTGATATTCCTGGCCAAACTGCGGCTTTCTCAGAGGCTGATGCAGTAACAGAGCCTCTCTTCGGTAGATCTCAAACTTTTAACCCCAGGTCACAAAACAGAGAGCAGATTTGAAAAGAACATGTTCAATAAGTAGGTAGAGGTATTTGGTTTTGAAATCTCTTGCTGAGTCATTCTCAAATTCATTTACCCATCCAAAAAAAAAAAAAAAAGGTTTGCATAATTAATAATGGCGTTTCTCTAGTGCAGGGCTAAACAGGAATGTATTCTGCTTAGTCCATCTGAAAGCCTAGAAAATACAACTTTCCTTTAGAGGATCCTTGCTCTTGAGCTGCTGGGATTGTCCCTACTTGTAATCCCCAAACTTTTAAAATGTCCCTTGTTAATGTAAATGACAGCAAACATCTCCTAGACTTTTTATCATAGGTAAATTCGCAAGAGTTTGTAGCTGGCGTCTAGTTAAACATCACCTTTGCAGGAATAAGTATATTCATTCATTTTCCCTGAAAAAAAAAAACACCAAGGTAATACATAGGGACATCTGCCTCATCACATAATGATGCCTACTGTGGTGTCCATACAAAATTTATCATTGCTTAGTTTCAGAGTTTTATAAATTTATACCCTAGATTTAGGATGATTGACATAGTAGAACCTCAAATCGAAATATAGAAATGTTTCTTTTCTATATACCTGTAGAGAATAGTTATTTACACCACAATATCCTAGGCCTCAACCCTGATTTACTTATAAATATTATTTTAAAATATTTACTAAATCTAACGCTAGGATAATAAAATACCTACCATTAAATTTTATTTCAATAGGTGCTATGATCACAAACTAAAAGTAGATTTTTTTCTTCCCTGTGCATTAAAAAAACCTGAATTAGCAAGAATTTGAAGAAAACAAAAAACAAGAATATGCATGTTGGGAAGGAGTTGAATGTTCAGTCAAAATGTAGCCACAAACATTTACAGTATATAAATCCAATCTTAGTTAGATAAAAAGAGGAGACTGATTCCTTTAGTAAGACATGTGTTGAAGTAACCTTGGCTTCTAGCTGGCACCTGCCCCTGACCCCCTTCACCACCTGCAGCAGGACTCCATCAGCCCCCAGCAATCTAGGGAATAAAGCCACCCAAGGAAGCTGAAGCAAGAGATACACTCTGTTCCAACTGGTATATGTGTTTGCTGTCACAGTAATTGAAATAAACTTGCCTTGTGGATAATCTGAATTGGAAATGTCTATTTTCTTATCTAGTCATTTTGTGAAAAGCTAAGTGTGATTGTTTTGTTAGGAAACCAAGTAATACCTGAATATACCCTGCTCATGTCCCTGGTTAAAAAAAAAAAAAAAAGACACAGTAAAACCTTGCTTTGTGAGCATAATTCATTCTGGAAACATGCTTGTAATCCAAAGCACTTACATATCCATGCGAATTTCAAAAACCATTGGCTCAGTTGTGATCATGTTATGTTCGCATCACATACTACTCACATCGCAAGATATCACTTCTTTGTCATATCAAATTTTATTAGAAATGTTGGCTCGTCTTGCAGAACACTCGCAGAACAAGTTCCTCACAATCCAAGGTTTTACTGTAATTTAGATGTGAATGGAATCAAATGTGCTTCCCTCTCTCCCTTAGCCTCACTCCCCTTGTCTGAAGTACACACTATTAACCTGTTAAGCAAATAGTATGTATATTGACTGGCTTCTGTGAAATTGTCTTATCCAAAGGTTAAAAACAGAAAATATTGGCAAGTTGATATGGTTCAACCTATTATTGCAAGGCCTTTTTTTAAAAAAATCCTGTTTTGAATTAATGCTGCTATTCTTCACAATTAAATATTATGTGTCTCGGGTAAATATATTTCAGTGAGGAGATGAGTCTCTGGGCCTAAATGGCCTCTGACTTCCACATTTTTTAAATCTAATATTCTATGAGTTTTTTATGTCACATTATTTCATATATTACTATTACTGGATGCTCCCAACTCTTGATAATTAGGATGACACTACATTCAATCAAAATCTGTATTGCTGTTTCCTAAATAACAAATATAGTGTCAGTGACAGAATGAAAAAGTGAACAGAAGGCAATATTAGCTTTACAAAAAAAGTGTTACAGAAGGTGTTTGTTTCTTTATGAAGAAAAAGATATACACCAACCCCCAGGATATGAAAGAGAGAGAGAGAGAGAGAGGGAGGGAGGGAAGGAGGAAGGAAGGAAGGAAGGAAGAAAGGAAGGAAGGAAGGAAGGAAGGAAGGAAGGAAGGAAGGAAGGAAGGAAGGAAGGAACTGTCTTTGTTCAATGGCTTCTGGTCTGAGTAGGGGCTACTGACTTATGAGTCTGTGGTTATTGGGATGCCTGGGTGGCTCAGGTGGTTAAGCATCTAACTTTCGCTCAGGTCATGATCTTAAGTTTCTTGAATTCTAGGCCCACATCAGGTATCCACTGTCAGTGCGGAGCCTGCTTAGGTTCTTCTTTCTCCCTCTCTCTGCTCCTCCCTTTGCTCTCTCTGTCTCTCTCTTTCTCTCAAAAATAAATAAATACTTTTTTAAAAGTCTAGTTATTCCCTGGTGCTTACTGATCTGCTGTACTACTCTCTTCTCTGTCATATCCTCACTGTGGGGAACAGATATCCCCTTTGTATTTATGGCTTTTACTTCTCTAGACCTTTTCACGCTCACTTTCACCCCATTCTAATGTGATCCTCTACAGCACACATATACTGTGTCTTACCTTCTTTCTCTGAGGCTCTCTCTCGCAGCCCTAAGCAAGTCTACATAGCATCTTCTAATTCTACTTCAGTGTCCCCAGGTGTGGTATTTAAACTACCTATGCCAGATGAGATCATTTTAAGTAACATAGTGATAAGCTTCTAAAAAAAAAATGAAAAGTTACATATATATGTATATCACATATACTATAAAAAATTAACAAATTTGCAATTGCATATTTCTCATGCTACTTAGATTAAGAAACAAGTTAGTTGCTTTATGAAATTTGGTCAATAATAAAGGTAGTGTATGAAGGTTAACTGATACTTGGTGAACATGATCTAACTCAATTCCTAAGTCCCCTTAAAGCCACTTGCTGTCGTGGATCACAACCTTTTTGCTGCTTTCACACACCAAACCTCAGTCTATTCCTTCTCTTACTTACTTACCACTCATTGTCATTTCCAGTAGTGCAGTGTAGAAAAGCCATGTTTGTACACAGAGCTGCATGTATTTACTGTTAGCGCTTTTGGTTGGGTCGTTTGTTTAAGCATCACTTAGTATTTAAGTTTCAAGAAGAGCTGTTGACTTGCTTGTTCAGAAACCATGTTTTATCGCCTAATGACATCCAGAAATGATTGTATTCTCCATTCAGGCATCAGCTTGCCAAAGGGAGATGGAGGGAATGGAATGGAATAAGAAGAAAGTCATCTCATCTCTCACCTGATGGAACTCCTAACTCCAGTCCACCAGTAGGCCTCGAGGCCTACACTGAATCCTCACTGTTTTCCCCTGAACACCTAGCAAGGGAGGCACAAAAGTATGGAGCTTGGAAATGACCTCCCAATCAAAATTCCAGTGCTCTGATTCCTAGTTTAGTGATAGTATCTTTGAACCTATTTTTTTAACCTCATCTATCCTCACTTCCTTCATCTATAAAACAGGGATAATCTTAGGGGTGGTAATATTTCACAGAGTTGTTACAAGGATTAAGTTAGTTAATGTGTGTGATACCCTTTACAAGTCCTATATAGTGCACTTTTTGCATCCGTTTGCTATTATTATCATCATAAGTGAGTTCTGAAAAGCAGAACCATTTCCAGCCCCTCTAAATATATTATTTGAAGAGAGCCTTCTCCTTCACCAAATGGGACTAAATGGTATAACTCCAAGGTAGGGTAACTCGTTTAAATTTATGCTGGAAAGAGGCAACGGACAGACTGGTTAAGAGCATGAGTTTCACTAGCAAAAAACAGAGTTTTAAGTCTGACCTTGTCATATAGTAATGGTTTTGCATCAGGAAAATTACTTCTCTAGTTTCACCTTCTTGGTTTTTGAAACAAGAATAAAATAACTAAAAGGTTTGAAATAAGAATTAACCAAGATAATGCATGCAATGTACTGTTTGGTGGGTATGAACATATTTTAAAGGGTAGCTATTATTATTAATTGGCATTTTCTTAGTGATTTGTGTGAAAATCCTGTACACTGTGAGCTTTTCTACTGTCAGGCAAGAAATTCACACACACACACACACACATTTTATTTGTAAATCCCACTAATACAAAATGTATCAATTTGAAATGAAAATGTAGGTGACATTAGTGGTGTTGCTTAAAATTCCCCAATAATATACATCTGTAACTGACATCTAGAATGTAAGTCTCCCAATTTTGCTATGCAATTTCCCTATCAAATAAAATGTATACCTCATTTCACTCTACCTTCCCCAAGGTTTAAAAAAATAGGCACTGAAGGCTTCAATAAAATATACTATATACTTCCAATGCAATGAGGATAACTTAATTTTAAAAATAAAATAACTCAGTAGTACCAGCTTCTTGTGAGATAGAAACGCCCAAACTACGTAAGGGCCACTATCCAAGGCAATCACTTCCTAACATTTGCCTGATCCTATCCTATTATAAAGATAAGGGTTAAGATGAATAGATAATTAATAGGGGCACCCGGATGGTTCAGTCAGTTGAATGTCAGACTCTTGATTTGGCTCCGGTCATGATCTCACGGTTCCATGAATTTGCCAAGGGAACCTGCTTGGGATTCTCCCCTGTTCCCTTTCCCTCTCTCTCTCTCTCTCTCTGCCCCTCTCTTCCTCACATTCTCTCTGTCTCTCTCAAAATAAGTAAATAAACTTTTTTTTAAAATTATAAATAAATAAATGAATAAATAAAAATAAGGGATAAGAAAACAAGTGTGTCATTCATGAACACATTGTCACCTCATAACCTCTAACCCTCCACTGGCTCCCTTAGGTGTCTGCTCTTTGAGGGCTTGAAGTTCTGCGACTCCTGCTTACTAGTGATAGGCAGGAAGAAATACATATGTGACAGTGGCCAAGAACCTCTGGCCCTAGCTAAAGCCCAGTCATTCTTCAAGCCTCTGGTGAATACTCACTTTGCATTGTATCCGTCCTGACTCCTCAGGTTATATTCTAGAAATCGTTTTTCTAGAATTTTCTAGAAATTCTAGAAAGTGCCCCTACGCTGCCTTGCATTCAAGTCCTGAGAAGTAGAGGCCATGTCTTTTCCTTGCATATCTTTTTCATGACAAAAGCCCCGTAGTTTCTGTGCATGAATTCCACAAGATACATATTTCTGAGTGACAAAACTAGAATTGGGTTTATTTCAACAAGCTAAGTAGTATTCTAATATTCCATCACTGGAACCATTTCACATTAGAATAAGACTGAAAATTAATTTTAAAATCTGCATACTTAATATAAATGCAGTGTTTGGAATCAGAAAGTGTCTTTGAATCCTTGTCCTTGGACATGATGTCTTTGGACACTTACTCTTTTTCAGCTCAATTTTTCTCACCTTCAAGATAAAATGCTCACTTCATATGGTTATCTTGCAATTCAAACACTTCAGGTACATAAATCACTTAACATGGAGTCTGGCATTTGACAGCAGCTCAGGGGCTAGGAAGTCCTGGCCTTTTCTCCCACTCACAAATTACAAATACCATGAGAGCATTAACAATCAGATCAGAGACTCAGAAAGGAAACTCGTAATAAGCATTTCCAGAGGAGTAGGGGAAAACAAGATTTTCCATCACAGGTAAAAAGAGGAATCTGAAGGGAGACTGGGGGAGGAGAATTCCTTTTCTCATAACGGGACTCATTTCCCTCAAGATTTCATCTCTCCATTCCCTAGGAACTAGGGACTAAATGTCCAAGTGGCAGTAACAGCCCATAACTAACTTTATTAATTCACCTTCTGAAAATTAACTTTCTGACAACCTGGACTTATCAAAGCAAGCCTCTTTCAGTAATTAGCAAATAAAAACACGATATGCCAAACTGAGTTAACTGGGAAAAGCTGACATTGTATACCAGCCTCTAGAATAAGTTGTTGGGTAATTGGTTGGTATATATTTACAATGTGTATGACTTCAGCTTTTATGGTGCATTGTAAAATCACCAGGTTATTTTATAACTTAGTTAACTCTACTCATCATATGCAGCTGCACTTGCACACTGGGTTTTCTGTACTTCTAAACTCTCCATTATGCTCTGGGTCTGGTTTGGGGGCCAAATTCACTTGGTAAGCTGCACTGAGCTTTCAGGTGGCAATAATTAATGACCTTGGCCTTCATCTTCAGGCATTATAACTCACTTTGGGTCACTTTTGCAACCCCTAAAGCAGTAATTTTGCACCATAAAACCAACTTCCGATCAATATGAAGCATCTGAGGTGTGTTTATTTATATATGTATTGCTTTTCATCTGCACAGCATTTTAACAGCATTAACTAATGGTCCCTAAAATAGGTGAACGTGGTGTGTTCAAGGTTAGCAACACCAACTCTAAAATCCCGAGACGCTGAGATGGCTACAACTCGAGGGGACAATTTCCTTTATGTTATTTCTCTTCCTTACTTCCTGGGGAAAGTTTTCATTCAGATTTACTCTATGTCTGACACCCAAAAGAAAAAAAAAATCTGTCAACAGAATGGAGCACAACTGAGCCAGGGGTATCAACTGTCTGAACAGTGGATTCCGATTGTCTCACAGGTCAGGAGAGCACTAGAATATCCACACTGCTTTTGCCAGGGTACACAGGAGAGCTGGGTTATCAAAAGCTAATTACCCAGACAAGGTTTTGAAAGCACCCCTCATCTTCAATTATCTAGCTATTTCAGAGGACAATGGGTGTGGTGCTTTAATTTTTTGCTAGAGGGAAAGTGCTGACATTTCCGGATAATTTCCTCCGTTTTCTACTTTAGTTAGCATGTATTTGATAGAAGATTATACCCAGTGCTTTCCAAATTATTACCACTCCTCTAAAAACACCACCATCTGTGAGTTGAGGTCACAGTTCATTTGTAAGGCTGTGCTTAGTATTGCACTCCTCACTATTAAGTATTCTGGTTGTAACAGAGATGGACTGGATTGCTGTCCCTTTTTCTCTCTGTTCTTCAGAAAGATTTTTAAAAGTCTGCTCATTCATATGGGTTCCAACATTAACATAAAAAGTAATTAAATTATATTGCTAGAGCAATTTCTAAGCACAGGCTGCCTTTTAAAATAAAATGCTTTAGTAATTTCAAAAAAGAATAACAAGATTTAAACATTTCTAGATAACCTGCAAAAATGAGTCTGGTTCTCCTTTGCTTTCTTGCTCTATAACAATTGCTACAAGAAATGGAAATTGTCATGTGTTTGGCTTTAAAATCAGTGCAAAGTTTATGGCTTACTCTTTTGAAACCATCAGACCACATGCAAAGAACCTAAAGCCGTTTGCTCTTAATTACTAGTAAAACAGGAAAGCAATTAGTAGAGCAATTAATTCAATATGTTGTAGGACCTTTTATTAGCCATTTTTATTATAATAACCCAGCATATAAATGCCTCAGTTCTCAGGACATGATCCCAAAGAATGAATAGTTATCATAAACAGGTAGCTCTTCATAAAACAGAGTAAGTGCCAATAAGTGATCTTAACTATACAAAAAACATAATATCAGGATAGATTAGTGACTAACTTGTGTTCTCCTTACCTCTCAAAACTAACTAGCTCCTCACTAAGTCAATATTTACTGCTTTGATCACAGTTATCTGAATTATTTTTAATAATTTCCCCAAATAAGAATCTTCAAAGGGAACAATGGGATGATAAATTTTAATTTAGCTCAATAGTACTTATTTCATTGCAGAATTAGTTGTTTCTTCCCTCACACATCAAATACTATAGGCTGAAGTGATGACAACTTTTCTGATCTGTAAGATTCCCTGTGGCTTTTGAATTGCCCTCAAAGACAAAATCTGTTTTTCCCCAATTGTCACATTTTTCCATAAGACTAATCCTTTAACTATGCCAGCTCATTTCAGGGTAAGTTTTCAGAAGAGTTGTTCCATTTTAAAGTTCTCCTGAGGATTTATAATTGGTACTTTTGCACCACAATCGCAAGAGATTTTTGTATATATTTTAAGCATTATTTTGTGTTGATGATATTCTAGTTACTATGATGGACCGAAAAAATCAAAAGTATGAGATCCATATCAGAGTTTGAATATTGAAAGGGCAGTTGCAATCAAACCTGAAAATTGAAATTACCAGAGGAATATTTGCATGTGAAACTTAGCAGAGAGAGTGTGTTAAGAACAAGGCAGGACAGTGTTACCTCCTTTTCTAGCAATATGATTAACTAAAATATTTAAAGAAATAAAGAGTTTGTAAGAATTGAACTTATAATACTCATTGGGATACCATTTAAATATGTCTACCACTTCACAAAAGAGAAAATAGACTACTAACCCGGGCCATCAGGTAACCTTAACTGTGTTGAAGCATTTACCCTGGAGAATGTTATACCAATCCTTCAGATCCTATGCTTCTGCTAGGTCTTTAAAGGCCAGGCAGCACTGAAGCTCTTAGTTTCAAAGGCAGAATCGGTGCAGGAGGTGGGCACTAATTAGCCTTCATGGGTTTTAGAGTCCGGTGTTCTAATTGGCTCACTGTCTGAGCCATTGCCCAGACCATACAAAGAGGATGCTTTGTGCAGACTACCTTTGGCAACTGTGTTCTTGTTTGCTGGTCAGTTTTTTGACATCCTGCGACCTCTAGTGAGAACCAGAAGTTGTCAGCCAACATAAATTTCCTTGCTGGGTCTGAATCCCTATAGGAACTGCAGAGATAGAAAAGAACTTCAGGAAGCCTCACAGAATTTTTTTTTCAGGTCACAGCACTAATTCAGCTTTGAGAGAGTAAAAAAACCTAAAATGATGTACGTTTAGAAATTTTTCTTCAAGTTTTCTAGAAATTACATTGCACTCATTAACTATCTTCAAATACTACACTGTAAAAAATTTTAAATGCATGCAAACGAAAGGGAAAATGGTGAAATGTCCAATAACAACATAAGCTGAGTGTTAAAGGAAAAAATAAAATAATTTAAAGTGGTCAGTTATTTGTTTTCCAACAAATTTTTGCAAATTATTATGTATAGAGAGTATATAATTATACAGTATTTTAATTAACCCTATAAAGCTTAGTATTAGTCTGTGCAATGAAGATAATTAATTACAGTGCATTTCAATGCAAAACAGAATTGCATAAATAAGTGAATGAGACATGAGTGAGAATATCATGGCCTTAATTTTCAAAGCACAAAGTGTACCACTTGGCATGATGCCCATTCTAAAAACCTTAGTTGTGATAGCTAATAACTTTTATAATGATGAGTAGTTATTTGAGGCCAAGTGTATTTATTAACAGTATGATATAGGCAGAGAAGGACAAATGACACCTGATTGTCACTCTGACTGAATGTACCACGCAAGAGGATGAACAACAGGTATAACTTGATAGAATGTGTTAAGTACCTTGATGAACACATGAAAAATTACAGATGTTCCATGAAAAATGACCATTCTCACTTTAGAAAATAAGAGAATAATTTTTATAGGGTTGTTGAACTTTAACAGGGAATACGAGGGAGAATGAAAGAGGAACAAACAAGCACCTTTCAGCTTCTTTTGATGCCATATAAATTCCGTTCATTTTCTTTGACCTTATGTTAGCCTTTACTTAATCTCTTACACAAAGATGGAAAAATATTATTTCTTTGATCTTACCTTGGGTCATACTCTTATAGTTCTTCATATATTCTATAATGTTCTATATTTTAATCTTTCTGATGTTAATAACAGTAAACATATGAATACATTTGTTTACATCAGGACATTTGGTATAACTAATATAGTTAAAATGAGTTTTACAATTAAACACTTATATATGGTTTTTCAGTGTTTCAGAGCCACAGTTGCTATGGGAATTATAAAATGTATCCACACTTTAAAATCTGGAACTCTCCATACCTCTTTACTGCTATAACATGTAAAAATATTCCAAGAAGCAAGTTCAATCTATAATTCTTCCTGGAAAAAGGTACGGTGTTTGTTGTTGTTGTTAACTCTAGACTTTTCTAGAAATGGAACAAATTAGTAGAAACTCTTTTTACATGGACTTTTTTCACTTACCATAATTAGGGGGTCATCTTTGTTGTTGATAATCTTGAACTTATTTGACCATCTCTTAAAACTTCTGTTCCAGGGTCATTTTTTTTAGAAATATGCCTATAAATACTTAGCACAGCAATATTTTATGCTCACATACACATACAATATATATAATGTTAAACTGATTACAGAACTCTAAATTACATATGTATATGTACGTAGTTATTACTGTAAATGTAATTTTTCTTAGATTTGAGTGTGAGAATGATTCTCATTATGTCCTAAGATTCCATCAGATCAGACGTGTCTAGACGGCTGAGGAGGTTAAGCATCTGACTTTAGTTCAAGTCATGAGTTTGAGACGAGCACTGGGCTCTGTGCTGACAGTGAGGAGCCTGGAGCCTACTTCAGATTCTGTCTCCCTCTCTCTGCACCTCTCCCACTCGTGCCCTGTCTCTCTCTTTCAAAAATAAATAAACATTAAAAAAAGATTCCATCAGATTAAATCTACCCATGTAATGACAAAATATTTTCTTATATAGTCAATTAATAGGGCATGCAATTAATTGATTAGATTTGGCCATATTATAACTTGTATGTTCTCTGATTATTTTTCTTTCTCTCTTTCTTTCTTCCAGGTAAGAAATTTAGTCTACATAGTCCTGGAACTATTTTTATAGATTTAGTTTCCCAAAATTTTTATGAATTGTTTTTTAATAGAAGAATAATTGGCTTACAATGATATATTAGTTTCAGGTGTGTAACAGTGATTTAACGATCATGTGTCTTACAAATTGGTTTTTAAACTAAAGAATATTATAAGAAAAAATAGGGATTTACATTATTTTTTTCCATTATATTTGTTTAAATTGTTTAAAATTTTTTATTAATAATTTTGAAAATGTATTTCAATTAATCAACAGATTTAATTCAACTAAACAGATAAGTGGAATGAGGTGGCATATAGTCAAAAATTTATATTGATTTTTAAAACATCAGCTACTTCAATCTTTGAATGATACTTTGTGAGTATGGATCATAAGAGTCATAGCAATTGAAACAATCACAGATGATGTTCATTTCTAGCATAACTGAACATTTTATTACCTTGAAGTTCCACTTGAGTGGCAAGAGCCAACAAGAATCTTAGCTGTAGTCATTTTCTTTGGGTTTACTCTGAATTTTCTCTTTAAGTTTCTGATTGAGGACCTGAGCTGAATGACTGTATCTTTAGTTGTCACAAGTTCTTTATAAGTTATGTGTGTGTTAACACTTTAGGAAGGACTTGACATACATTGCAGCCAGCCTTTGGGATTGACATTTGTCTCCATATACAAAAGGATATGGATAAAGGCATTTCTTCTACATAATGAGTGGAGGGGAACTGGCCAACCAGATTGCTCTCCTGGTCTTTACTTGGCCATCATCTTACACCCACCATAAACAGACTTCATAACTTGGAAGCTCTCTAATTACTCAGAGAGAAACTAGTAACAAGTTTAATGATATTCAAAGATTATATGGTAAAATTTGTCTAAGTATTGGTGTTTTATTGCTCTCAGAGGAACCTGACACACAAAGTAAATCAACAAAGGAAATAAATTCAAGGTTATTTTATTTCCAATTCACTCATCATTCTGTTATATACTCTAGCGAATCAAAGGCAAAAGACATCATTTCTTACCTGAAGCAAAGTATGCTTTTACTATGTGAAAATAGTGACCCAAGAGCTGATTATTTGGCTGCCATGGAAATTCAAAGTGGATACAGCATCATAAAATGATGACTAAAGAAATAACTGTAAGTCTTGTGAACATCATACAATATTTTCTATTTCTGTTTTATTCATCCTTTCACAAACATGGTGCTGGGTAGAATAGGCTCTGAATGACTTCTTTAGTAATTAAAAAACTATGAGTAAACCTTAATTTATAATTCATCAATTACATGCTACATACCTGTCTCTCTTCTTGAGTAATTTTATCATTTCTTTGTTGGTTAGCTGACTTGAAAGGTGCACTCAATTTGACAACACCAGGAAGTTGGAGAATTTGCTTTTTTAATTTTCTTTTAATGTTCATTTATTTTGAGAGAGAGAGAGAGGGAGGGAGAGAGACTGCATGCACAAGAAAGGGGAAGAGGTAGAAAGGGTGAGAACGAGAGAGAGAGGGAGAGAGAGAGAGAGAGAGAGTCCTAAGCAGGCTCCATACTGTCAGCACAGAGCCTGATGTGGGGCTCACTCCCATGAACCAAACCATGAGATCATGACCTGAACTGAAACCAAGAGTTGGAGGCTTAACTGACTGAGCCCCCCAGGAACCCTTGATTTTGCTTCTTTTAAACTGCTGAAAGAGTGACTTTTCCATAGTGGAAGTTCCTTCATAAGAAGATAATATTCTGTCTTCTCAGATGCTTGATTCTTTCATGAATATTGAAGTTTTTACTTTATTTTGAATCAAATTTGATCATTTCATTTTTTTTAGAAAATTGTAGTCTCCATTTTGTTTGTTTAGTCAAGATTTTCAACACTACAATGTCAAACATTGATGTAAATACAGTGTTGTATTAAAATTTTTAGTTTTGTTACTGAATAACTCATGCTCTTTTCATTTCCAATTGTATGCATTTCCAATTTCGCTTTCATTTATTTATTAGACTAGTCAAAAATATTTTCTTTTTTTAACTAATTATCTTTTTCTGTATTAGTTATTCTTCATTTTATGTGCATTTTATTAAAGTTGTTTTTTGTTAATTACTTTTAAATCCTCAGCATATTTTTATTCTTTTAAACAAGATCTGTGATGATATCCTACAACAAACACTTGGAATTCAGTTGCAGGAACAGAAACCATTCTTTTTCAAACAGAAAGAAATTTAACGGAATTGTGTGCTCAGAGAGATATTAGAAGGCCTGAAAAAGCAGGCTTGATTCTGACCCACCAGGAATGACCCCAGAAAAAGACCACAGAACTAGCCTCCCAAGGGAGCTCCCACATTTGATGCAATCAGAAAGGAAGGAATCAGAATGCGTTTGCTGGAGATGTTGACTTCAAGAACACATCCCTTAGCTTTGATCCAGATATTAAAAAGTCATTGTCATGACCACACCTATTTCCGATGCAACACTGAAACTCTACTGTAGAAAACCTAACTTGTCTACTGCAGTGTCTACTAAACGAGACTGTCTCCACAGCAGGAAAGGACTCCTCCCTTGTCATCTTTTAGAATACTGCTACGCACCATGTTAGCCGCTAGCCAAATATGGCTCCTAAGCATTCGACATAGTCCAAATGGAAATGTATTCTAAGCTTCATAGGCACACCAGGTTTCAAAGGCTAAAGGGGAAATTGGAATGTAAAATATCCCAATATTTAAATATCGATTACATGTTATAATGATAATATTTTGAATATATTGGGTAAAGTAAAATGCATTAATAAAAATAATTTCATTGTTTTCTTTTTACCTTTTGTAATGGAGTTGCTAGAAGATTAAATATTTTATATGTGGCTCACATTAAATTTCTATTGGAAAATGGTATGCTAGAACTCATGAGAGTGCATCTTTTAGAATGGCCAGTTTCACATCCCAAAATTCAGTCGTGAATAAGTCAAGTAAAAGTGGGGTTTAGCTTTCTAGTTCCTGTCATTCAGAAAGCCCTCCTACTTGAAAGCTAACATGAACACTGAGCAGGCTAAGTTGCTATATCTTCCACATGATGTATTTTTTTAGTAAGAAGCTCAGACACTATCTCCTAAGGTTTATTTTTCACTTAGTAATGACTTTGGAAGTATATGGTTATATCCTAATTTTATTATATTTCACTCATGAATTATTTAGATTTATTTTTTAATTTCAAAGTAACAGTTTTTGTTTTCTCTTTTTATCAACTTAATACTAATTTCCATTTCCTCTCTTTTTTTTCATTGTTCTCAAAGAAGGTGATGTTGCATATTTTTTGCTGTTTGAAATGTATTAAGATTTTTTGTGGCCAAAATATAGCCAGCTTTGCTAAAGCTCCCATAGACATGGAAAGGAATAGGTTTTCTCTGCTGTAACATAAGAAACTTAGTTGGTATGTATTAATGTCTTTATTTATATTAGTCTTACTGTCACTACCTTTGCTTTTTTGTTTTGTTTTGTTTTTTGTTGTTGTTGCACTGTGTTTTGTTTTGGGTAAGACAGATCTGCCAAAATAGGGATGTTTAGAAGTCTGTAACTTGCTACAACTAACTTAAAATTAGGAGCTGAAGTAAGACTTTTAACAAGCTAACAAAATATAGGCTCATATGGGATAACTGTAATCTAAAACATAAACATGGGGTTATCTGGCTGGCTCAGTTACTAGAGAGTGAGACTCTTGATCTCAGTGTTGTGAGTGAGCTCCACACTGGCTGTAGAGATTACTTTAAAATAAAAAGGGTAAACATGAAAACCATGAAAAGTTCAGTGTGAAGAACCATTTTGTCTGTGAGGACTAGAAGAAAACACCATATAGAATAACACATTTCATGTGATCTTAAAATATGAATAATATTTGGGGTTATAGAAGAGGGAAAGAGTTTATAGCCTATGGTAACAAATAATCAATGTGGTTCTTGGGGCAACACAAATAGTTGCTAAAGGTAATGATACAGATTTCCTGGAATGTGAGTTACATATTGAGAAGAAGAGTTACATTTCGGGGAGCCATTCATGATTTTGAGAAAGGGAGAAATATAATAGAGTTGATGGTTTTCGAAGATTAATCTGGTATCATTTCCAGGAATTATTCAAAAGCAGAAGGTGTGGAGGAATATATTGCCACAGTTCATGTCACAGTCATGACAGCGAAATTGTCAGTTCGGTGAATGGAGTAGTAAGTACTCCATTAAATAAATGAATTGCTATGAAGAAGTAATTCATAGAATTTGACAAACTCGATTAACTTTTGTTTTCCAGTGAAAAGGGATAGCAAGGGAAAAGAATGGTCAACAACTACACAGCATTCTAACCTGAACAACCAGAGATACCAAAACAGCAATCAAAAGGTCAGAAAAATAGGTTAACCCCCAAATTTATATCTCCTCTGTGCTTAAGTCTCATATGTTCACTTGCCAATCTCTATCTGGATATTTCTTACGTATCTCAAAGTTAGCACGTTCAATCTAAGTTCTTAAATTCAACCTGACTCTACCCCATATTGTAGCCATATTGCTTATCTCAATAAATTTTCTGCATGCACATTAAAATTTCTTTGAAAATATTTTCTTAATAGCTACATAATATTCTACCTTATAGGAGCAGCAGAGTCGCCTTCACCATTTCTCAAATGTGAAACTTTTCGACTTATTTCCAATTTTGTATGCTTCAATGAATAGTCTTATATATACTTAGATCTTAAACTACTTTCATTATTTACTTAGAATATATTTTTTCAGGATAATTCAACAGGATAAAAATAAGCATATAGTGGGGGCTCCTGGGTGACTCAGTCGGTTAAGCGTCCGACTTCGGCTCAGGACATGATTTAATGGTTCGTGGGTTCGAGCCCCGCATCAGGTTCTATGCCGACAGCTAGCTCAGAGCCTGGAGCCTGTTTCAGATTCTGTGTCTCCTGCTCTCTCTGACCCTCCCCTGCTCATGCTCTCTCTCTCTCTCTCTCTCTCTCTCTCTCTCAGAAATAAACAAAAAAAAATTGAAAAAAAAAGCATGTAGTGAAATTAGTGTCAAAAATATGATCTATATTTAAGCCCATATTATATATTACCTTTCAGAAGGTTTTACTATATTAATGTCCTATCAGCAATATATGAGAATGTGTATTCTCACCATATTCCTACCCAAAAATGAATATAATCTACTTTAACTCTTTGACAATTTTAAAGTACAAAAAGTATTATCGCATTAACTAGAATTTATTTGATTAAATACTAGTGGTGTTGAACAGTTTATTCTTATGTTTATTAATCATTTTTATTAGTTTTCAGGTAATAACCTTTTATAATCCTTTCCTAGTTTTCAATTAGACTTATTTAAAAAAATTTTCCTCACATGTTTTTTTTTGTAATCACTGTAAAATTTTCCCCTAGTTTGTTATTTTTTTTCTGTATTTATGTGACATATTAGTGACACAGAAATTGCCACTTATTACGGTCTTAATTCAATCCCTCTTTACTTTGGGGTTTAATTTTACTTTATGATCTCTCTATTTATATCTAAAGTTTAGATAATAAATTCAATTTACCATCTTTTTATTTATATTTCCACTAACTTAATAAGCTGGGAAATCAATTTTTCTTAGCAGTATTTTATTGACTAATTCTTCCTTTTGCAATAATTTGTGATACCAGAATCTATTTATAAACTCTGGACTTTGTCCTTTCCAGGTTTCCATCTAAATAATGCTGGATCTACATTGTTCTAATTATTTGGATTTATATTGTATGCACGTACTATGGTATATAATATATATTATGGAATGCACATTTTACTAGCCACATAGTTATTTGTTAATACTATTCTTTTATTAATCTTCTTGTTCAAATATTTGTTTAATACAGGATATGGTTTTTGTCTTCCTTTAGCTAATGCTCCTTGAGGGTAATGAGTTTCACTTATATAAAAAATGTTCTTTGGTTCAAGTTCACATCATGGTTTAATTTTGGGAGAATAGTTCTTCTAAATCATGGGAATTGAAGAGCGAATAAAGAAAATACTGGACAAAAGCAGTCTGTGTTTCTCTCTGGCCTCCAGTAATATATTTGGGAACTCACTATCTTAGCTCTCTCAAAAAGAGAAAGATAGCTCTCCTACCTCACTAGAAATATTACACAAATACAGGAGGAAAAAGAATAAACCTGTTTGTTATTGTCAGCATGTTTCACATATGCCATCAGTTAACATCAACAGATGAATCCACAGCAGTGAGGCTGGTAAGATCGGTTCCACCCTTGACTAGTAAAATAACCAAATCATATTGATTTGCCACTCACATAATACTGTTGCAACAGTGAAGTTTATTGAAAGGACAATAAAAGAGCCATTTTGTTAAAAATTAAATATCCTTTCTAAATGAAGCACATCAAATTTAAGCTGTCTTTTTTTTTTTTGTATATCAAGATAGGTGGAATTTAAAGTATTAATATCAATCAATAAAGTATATACCAATTAAAGTTGGATATTTGCATACATTCTCTATAGGTGTCAGCATTGCTTTGTAATAGTTCTGTGTACAGGACTATTCCTCATGTCATAGGATGTAACTTTTATGTTTAATTCAGACTTTAAAATCGGAAGAGCCAATTTAAGACTTTAAGACATCTCTTGGACTATTTATTTTTTAACATAGCAAGTTGTAACCAAATGATTAAATCTCAGTTGGTTAAAAAAAACATATATTTATGTTTCTGCTTCAGGCATGAATAAGTACTTCTAAGGTTTTGTGTAGCATTCTCTGGGTTGAAAAATAAGATGCTTTGAAATATATGCTATAACAATCTTAGAACTTAATTCTATTTAGCATATGTTAGAAGTGATATTCCATTATTTGTAGTTGAGAGAACAGTTAACAGCGTTCTATGGTTTGATTCAAATTTCAGATACCACTGCATCACCATGTGCATTCCATTGTTCTTAAGGTTCTCAGAAAACAGGAAAAAAGACCTAGATTAAGCCTCTGTGCAAGATGTATGCCACAGTGAAACCATGTAACCAGTTTTACAATTAGTATCATAAAAATAGCTACAACTAAAAAAATCCCTAAATAAATAAATAACATAAAATTGCATAGCAGAAAATAGTTTGAACAAATTATGATCTGATTTTTGTTTTTACTGGATTGAGTTCTTAGAGAGCACTTATTTAAAAAGCAGAGATGGGCATAAATTTTATGTTCATACCAAGCGGATATCTATTCTCATTCCCTGAGGTTTTAATAAATAAAAGAGATTTTATTAATACTTACTATGTTCAAGGCTCTGAAGATCCAGTGGTTACTAAGACCCTGAAGTTGTGGAATCTAACTGAATAAATGCTTTATGCATCAGACCTTGCACCCACAGGCAGACCTCTACCAGTAGGTACTGATTTAGCGCTGATACAGCTCTTATTTCCACAGCACTGTGGATAATAGGAGCATGTTCAAATTATTATGGACATGATAACTTACAAGAGATCCAAATCACTTGAATTATGTTCAATTTTTTCATTACAAAATCAAGATCACAAGTGTTTATGGTTATAAATGACTATACACTAGAAACTGTAAATGACTATTATAATTGTAAATGTCACTGAGAAAATCGGAGTCTTAGAAAGTGTATAACCAGGTGTAACTATTCAGTGTGGAAGTCACTCCAGGCAAGATAAAGAGACTTAAAATTCTTTTTGTTCAATATGTTGCTTTAAATGGTACTCTAGTAACTAGCTAAGTTATCAGCTTCCTTCTTTTATATGTGATGGTGTGATAATATGTTAGTAAATACTATCCATTTTCTTCTTCAGTAAATGATGCCAAAATAATTTTAT
The DNA here is from genome assembly GCF_008692635.1 of Crocuta crocuta. Classification (NCBI taxonomy): domain Eukaryota; kingdom Metazoa; phylum Chordata; class Mammalia; order Carnivora; family Hyaenidae; genus Crocuta; species Crocuta crocuta. The sequence goes on from NW_027527957.1 coordinate 239,051, forward strand.
AATCTATTTTGCAACTCCTTTTTAGGTAGACATTCTTTGGAACATCTGAAATTCGGTAGTTCAGGTGTGAAAAAAAACAAGCACAGTTTCTCTTTAAATACCACACAACATATGGAATCTCACTTGTAGCTGGGAGCGATGTGGGAGGGGGGAAAAATCAGAAATTTCCTCCGTATCTCGCCAAAAATTGAATCCTTATGAACCAACTTTGATTATTTTCTTATGTAAAAGTCGAATAAAAATGCAGCTGAAACACACTACTTAGAGAATGTCACTCTGCAACTGATTGCCAACATAAAAATATTTAGACGGAAACTGCTAGAAAGGTACACACCTTACAGGTCAAATTCTTTTTTTTTTTCTTTCTTTCTTTTTTTTTTTTTTTTGAGGTGTGGCCGGAGAGATGAGTCCCTTTTAATTGCTCTGAGGAATTAACTTTGGAAATAACCTTCCCCCTCCCTGCCCTTCCTCTCCACCGCCCACGCTCCTCCTCCAAGGCATGTCCCATCCAGTTTGGGCAGGAAGCTGCTTTCCCTGAAACAGTTCACAATGGGATGGTGTGGAGAGCCCCTCCCTGAGGGCGGGAGGACCAGAGTGCCCGCAGTTAGGACCCGAGAGGACAGAGCCTCCGAGGTGGAGGTCGATGATGCTCTTGGCCTGCTAGCCCCAGCAGTGGAGGGGGTTGGGGAGAGGGGAGACCTTTTAAAACAAAAATTCTCCTACCCTGGTTCTTTTAAATACAATTAATTTTTGACACATTTCAATAAAAGCCATTCTCTGACACATAAATTCTTACAATGCCTAGGGGACAATCTTCTAAAGATTAATGGCCAAAGGAGCACAAAATGTTTTCGGTGGTTTGAATTACCTGGACAGAAGTATCCAATGTCAGAGATGGAAAGGAACCATTGTACAATTTAATTCAGTCCTTTCATTTTTACATGTTAAGAAAACTGAAGTCTGGAGAGGCTTAACCATGAACCTGCAATTGCTAAGGACTAGTTTCACCAAGTTAGGTCTCCTCCATATGATTTCAGTATTCTTTTCATTCATCCGTGAAACCAATAGATGGATTTTGGATTTGGAATATCTAAATAGCCTCAGATCGTGCCACTAGGTACAACAGGTTCAGTTTTTTAAGTTCACTTATTCAATTAAACCTCAAAATAAATGGGTGTATTTATTAGTTGTCCCAAATAAGGTTAACTTTGGGAAAATTTCACATTTTAGTAAAATACAACATTTTTACATAAAAGCAGTCTTAAAAATTAAGTTGGACAATTGGAGGGAATTGCTAAATTGGCCCAATCTTTTATGTTTATGTATATTGTAATACTATTTCCAACACAGATTTATTTTTTCTTAAAGAATTTCTCAGTATTACTATTAGCTGTAACTACTTGAGTCTTTGGGCAAGATGTTAATTATAAACATCCTTCCACAAAATAGAAACATAATGGAATTTCTGTGTGAGGATCCATATGTTTTATAGGAATTTCCATACTGTTCTGCTGTACTTAAAACAGAAACCACATCTTAGGAATATTTCACTGATAGACCTATGTTTAGACCAAGGTTTAGATCATATTTACAATGCATACACAAGACTTCACGCTGATACTTATTAAGCCATATTGTCATTGTCTATTGAACATAATTTTTAAAGTGTCGTAATTAAAACTTGGATAACTACCAGTCATTTTTTCCTCCTGACAACAAATCTCAGTTGAACTGGTTTATTTTTAGATTGTCTCAAATAATTAGAAGCTACTAATGAGGTTCTATAGGGTATACGCTAATGTATATCCTGTGATAATAAAATCTTTTCTCCACCACAAGTTTGTTCTTATGGTGACCATGCACCCTAGCTTCCTCCCCTCAGTCCCAGTTTATTCCTATTGCTCCAGAATAGCACTGTCCTAGTCACTCTCAACAATATCTGTTTACATGATAATTGATAGGATTACTATAGTGATATCGCAAACAAAAATATAGTATTTATAGTCCTCCTACTATACAAAAAAAAGAAAAAATATGGGTGAAACTCTGTGTAGAGTTTACTATGTGAGTCTGGTGTTGCTGCTGTCATTTAAGACGGAGTCCCTGGTCATCTCTACCTTCCCGCTCAATTGTTTGTAGTTGCCATGAGGTTGTTTTGAGGGTCTACATGTTATTTGTTTCACAAAAGCTTCAATTTAGCCTTTGGAATAGTTGCATAGAACTGCAAGGTCAATGTTGCTAATAACCTTTATCTTTTCTCTCTAAAATGTTCTGACTCTTCCAAAAATCTATATGCTATGGTTTCTGACCTTCCTTCATTAACACAGAACACAAAGCTGTTCTGCTTTCTCCTTTCTTTCTTATCATAAAAGAACATCTGAGGGAGTTCTGAGTTGAAAGAGCTTTCTTCAAACATCGGCCAGAACCTTCAGACCATTGGCAGAACAGTAAAAAATAACTCGTTTACATCAGCTTCTATGTCAGGAATATCTAAAAATTAGCAACATATTAACTTTTATATATCATATTACTTGAGTTTATAATCTTGAATTATTTAACTTGTGGTTTGGAGATTATCAAAGTTGGTAGTAAAGAATAATTCACAGAGCCATATGCAATGACACACTGCTCTACTGGCAATATAAGACAGAAAATGATACATCTATTGTTGTGAGATATTATATGACTGCTGATAATATTTATAGTACTAATTTGTTAACTGAGCTCTGGCAAAGGAGCATTTTGTTCTTCCTATATGACCATGGTGCACATCTCAGCAGTCACAGAAATCCTGGCACAGTAGTTCATTACTGAAAAATGCACTTTTCTATGGGTGGTCCAAAGACACTTACATCTAGAATTCCCCTGGATTGCTACAGGTTAATAGTGTTTCCTCAATGCATGTGTATGTGATGTGTGGAGTGTGGGGAGTATACGTGTGTGCACACAATATGTGATGTTTGTGTCTGCTGTGCATGGCTGTGTGCCTGTGGGAAAGAGAGAGAAAGACAAACCAGCTCTTGAACACATTCATATCTGGAACGGCTCTTATCAACTTCACCAACATGGCGGCTCACATGATTGAAGAGGAAAAAAAATTTTTTTTCTTTGAACTAAAAGATAAAAGTTTATGATACCAAAAATTAATCAAGTTTGAAGGCGAAAGTAAAATTTAATGATATTCTTGGTATAATGTATCTTTAGATAAGAAAAAATATATGTGTATTTTCATAATTAGGAAAATATAAGATTAAAACATTTCATTTGAGTGGCTCCATATTAATCCAACATAAAAGGCTCAGTTAGAGGCCTACATGATTTTCAGAGTTCAATTGGAAACATAAAGAAATTAAATTCTTTAGAGCTAATACTATACTATAAACAGAATATCAACTCTTTTGTCAAGTCATGTCAAACATTAGAGGCCATATGAGTAAACGAAAATTAGAGATGATGGAAATGTGGACCTTTACAGCTTAAAGGAATAGAGAAATTGAAATAATGAATTGAAATAATGAAATTCAGCCTGCCTAAATTCAAAGACAGTAGGTAAATAAGAAGGATAAAAATGAACAAACAAAAGTATGCCACTGAAAGGCCTGTGACATTACCTTCATTTTTTAGTTCAAAAAACAAGGCATAAGACAAATGACCTGTCATCTCAAAAGTGTAGCATTTTTTAAGATTGTTGGCCAGGCTTGGTCTGTACTACTTTCAGTGTTAACTGTCAGTTCTTTAAACTCTAAACTGAATTATGAAAATGAACACTAATATTAAAGAGCAGACCCTAATCTCACTAAGTGTCCAGATCAGGTAAGACACAAAAACAACAATAACAACAACAACAAGAAGATTATTATCACAACATCTAAGAGATTCTTGAGTGGGAGCTATATAGTTAAATTATCTTGATAATTTCATTAATATGATCATCATTATTATTTTAAAATATTTAAAACATATATACACAGTTGGCCTTCCCTTGTAACTCCATACAGTCTTCTTGGGAACCAGAAAGTATTGACACACTTGGCTATGACCACCATTGGCCTTCATCTTCAGTTCTTGAGGCCCACACAGGTGTAGTTTCCTCCAGAATTTATCCTTCTGATCTGGGAGCTATACTTCCCCCATCATTGGACCCCAAGGTCCCATCAAGCCACAGAAAGAAGGCCTGGCTTCATTTTTTCCTTCCTGGGGGTTTTCAGAAACTTCCAGTGGCTCCTGATTATGCAGAGCTCTTGAGGACAAGTCATCGGTTAGCTTAGGAGAGATAGATGCTATGAACTCAGAGCAAACAAGGTGACTGTTTTCAGAATTCTCCCCAAGCAAGGCACTTTAAGCCTAAATTTTCTAGACAATTAGAAAAATCATTTGTTGTATATATTCCATATGTCTATTGGCATCATACAAATCTGCTGCAATATAATGACTAATACTGTGCTAGTAAGAAGGGATTGGAAAACTCCTCTGACATTTTGAGGAAGTAGGAATTTTTCTTATTGTATAAACCATATTTATGTCAATATGCATACCAACATTTATTTATTTTGTTTAATTTTAATGTTTTATTTGTTATTTTTGAGAGATAGATAGAGACAGTGTGAGCAGGGGAGGATCAGAGAGAGAGGGAATCACAGAATCCAAAGACAGGCCCCAGGCTTTAAGCCAGAGGTCAGCACAGAGCTGGACATGGGGCTTGAACCCACCAACCGTGAAATCATGGCCTGAGCCGAAGTCAGATGCTTAACCAACTGAGCCACCCAGGCGCCCCTACACATACCAACAATTATAATATTAATTGTATTACACATTATATTAATATGTATTTCAATACAGTATCTTTGTGTATTTATATATTTTAAAAGTAATGTCTTAAAGTTTGTTGCAACTTAATAGTCTGATATAAAAGAATTTTTGTTTTAATTTAATAAACATAGAAAAATATACTCTTTTCTATGTAAGGAGAAACAATTCTTTGCATGAGAATTCTCAGCAAAGTAAGTTACTGATTTCTCTCTGTTTTTTTTTTTAATTTTTTTTTAATGTTTTATTTATTTCTAGGAGAGAGAGAGAGACAGCGCGAGCAGGGGAGGGTCAGAGAGAGAGGGAGTCACAGACTGAAACAGGCTCTAGGCTCTGAGCTGGCAGTCAGCACAGAGCCCAATGCGGGGCTCGAACCCACGAACCCCGAGATCATGACCTAAGCGAAAGTCGGACGCTCAACCGACTAAGCCACCCAGGCGCCCCGATTTCTCTCTGGTTTTAAGATTCATTTGGAGCACTGGGTATTATGTGGAAACCAATTTGACGATAAACTATAATAAAAAATAAAAAGGATAATGCTGGAAATTTTGGAAGAAAATGTTTGTAGAAACTGTATTTTTATAAGAATTCAGAGGGGTTTGGGAATAGGCCTCAGGAGACATGTTTTCATAAGGTTGATGATGGCTGAATTCTCTAACCTTTGAATGCTTGGTATACATTTGATCCTTGAACAACACAGCTTTGAGTTGTACAGGTCCACTCAAATGTGGATTTTTTTGAGATAAATAAAGTACAGTACAGCACTAAATGTATTTTCTCTTTCTTATGATATTCCTAACAAGTTTCCTTTCTCCACCTTACTTTTTTGTAAGAAGAAAGTATTTAATACACGGAAAAACAATAAGATTCATTTAGTCCATTTTGAAAAGCTGGGGCCTCTTCAAATTACTGTACTCAATCTCCACATAAGTTCTCACTAAGAAAAAGCTTTCTATATAATTAATATGACTAATGGCAAATTCCAATTCATCTTCGCAATTTATGAAACTTTTAGATTATGCTAGAAACACATTGTTTTTCTGGTAATGAAAACTGACTAATTATCTTTTGGAAGAGTTGTTACTAATGATTGCTACAAAATTGGCAAATTTGAAGCCAGAAGCTTCAAACCTTGTTAAAAACAATGACTAGTTCATTGTAAATAGGTGTGTGTGCGTGCATGTGTGTGTGTGTGGAGAGAGAGAGAGAGAGACAAAAACACAGAGAAAGTTTTGGTGTAATAGAAACACATTTTCAAAACTTACTTTTTTAATTGTATATGAAAAAATAGAGATTTATAAATTGATAAAAAATACATTTGGGATTTTTTTTTTAAAGTGCAACAGATTTTATTTCTGAATTAATTGAAAATTTTCTGGCAATGGTTTCCTTTAGGGGCATCACTAATTAAGATTTTTTTGAGTGAATATTATTTTGTTTGTTTTTTGTAATTGTTTACTAAACCTTTAAGTGTCATCTTTAGGAACTACAGGCTGAAGAAAAAGAATTTGTAATAATGCCACATATTTGGTAGGCATGCCATAAATACTGACTGATGATCATGAATCCTCACCATATGATTCAAGGCTCTGGCTTCTCACAAACTAAATTTGGATAAACTGTTGAAAGAAGAATGCCAAGTATACCTTTTTCTTAATTCATTCTGTTGTCTAACTTATATAATTTTCAGGCCTTTTAAAGAATAATAGCAAACCTAACTTTTCTTTCCTTCTAAAAAAAACCAGACTTTTTTCATGATCTATAGAACACAGAACAGATTTACATGGCTAATCATCCCTATAGATTTGAAAGTATATGTTCTCATATGTGCTCGTGTGTGTGTGTTTGTGTGTGTTGCAAAAAGACTGGTCAGGAAGAGTTGTAAGGTTGACATAGAGAAGACAGCAGTTATTCTTCAGGCTATTTTCACTAACTTCCCTATACTCCCTCAAGTTTTCAAGAGGGTATTTTTGTTCCGAGATCAATGGTTACATTTTGGTCTAGGAAGATCTCTTAACAGAACAGTTTACAAACAAATATGGATTCTTTTTTTTTTTTTTTGAAAATGCTCTGCAAAGCATATTGGATTCATTTATTTTTTTCCCTCGAGTAGTCAAAACCCACAAATGATTTAAGCCAGCAGTTAAACTCCTAGAGGATATTTGGCCCCAGAAATAAAATCCTCATGTATATTTGGCCCTGGATAACTTGTAAACACTGAATTTATCCTGTGGACACAGCCAGGGATAACAAACCGTTCATGAAGCAGACCCAGGTCAGGCATGAGAAGTGAATGAGAGCTGTCACAGACTTTGACACTTGAAAAGTCTTTTGTACCAGGTATGTCCACTCTTCCTACCTCCAATCACAAAAGGTTTTTTTGTTTTAATTGGACTTTATCTAATATGGTTTAGGACTGTTTACTACTGCAACAGGAAACTTTGAGGTGTTGTTGTTGTTGTTGTTTTTTAACAAATGTGTTAGGAAGCCCAAAGCCCAAATGGAGGTAACACCACAGAGTAAGATTTCCTCACTCTATTGGAAAGAAAAGCACTTAATTTAAAAGTACTTTTAAATCTTAGTATCAATGGCAAAATGTCAAGTGTTAGCAAATACTAAGTGCCATTTCTTTTAGTCTTTGGTCTTTAACTGTTACTGTTTGATTAAAGGTTTTCAGTATGACTTAGATTAATGGTATGAATGATTTGACAAGTACCTCTATGTCTCATTACTTAAGAAAAATATACATAGCTTAAAATCTCTTCTATTGGAATAAAAATGTTACATAGTAGTGGCAGTAATTCATGAGCAGATATTTTATTGATCAATACTTTTTTAAGTGCAAGCCGTTATCTTTCAGATTGAAAGTCTTGACCTTTTATTTATTTATTTTTGACAAAACCTAGTGCTTCATTTCAGTTTTATTTTTCATTGCTTTTTGTAAATGACTATCCCTGAGTTAGTAGTCTGTATATCAATAGGCTATTTAGATTTTATACGTATATAGGATCTGTGATTTCTCAGAGATAGTGAAATGAAGTTATTATTGGAGATAGAATTTGGAATTCCTAGTAGTCCCCGAATTTGAATACAATTTTAATGTACCTCTTCTCTTGATTGTATTTATGTTTTAGAAATCTGGCTGACAGGTAAAAACAAAAACAAAAACAAAAAAAAACAAAAAAAAAACAAGAAAGAAAGAAGTATATTAGTAGAAAATTCTGTTGCTTGGGACTTCTAAATAAATAATTTTGGGGGCGCCTGTGTGCTCAGTCAGTTAAGCATCTGACTTCAGCTCAAGCATGATCTCGTGGTTCATAAGATCAAGCCCCGTGTCCAGCTCTGTGCTGAAAGCTTAGATCCTGGAGCCTGCTTCGGATTCTGTGCCTCACTCTCTTTCTGTCCCTTTCTCTCTCACTTACTCTTTCTCTCTCAAAAATAAATAAAACATTAATAAAATAATAATTGTTGTTATACTTCTAGAATGCTTAAATACTGAAATCTAAGATTGCCAGTCAGGTCCTTCTCTTTTCATCCTACTGCATGTTCTTAAAATAGAACAAGTTATTTTTATCATTTTATCATCAAGTGATATATTTTTGCTACTCCAAAACCTCAGATTAGACACTCCAGAAACAGAAGTATTTTTGTGTACAGGCTCAGAATAAATAAGGAAGACTAGGTCTCAGACCTTTCCCTTCAAGAGAAAGAAATTTCCAAAGCATTTAGTTCCCTCTGATCGTGTTTGAGTGCTCCCTAAAGAAGAGAAATCAATAAAATGGTGTACATCAGAGGTCTCCGTATATATTTTAATATTTTTACCTGTTGGTGTATTGTTTCCATTTCAAAGCTTGGTACACAGGCTATATTGAACTCTTACAAACCACAATCTTCTGTGCCATTCTGTCTGCAAACATGTCACCTAACTTCAGTGTCTTTGGCAGCTTTTAGAGCTGCAAGTTTGCTTGTTTGTCCATGTTGCTACAGAAACATCATTCCATAAGGTTACATAAGATGTTTTCTCCCAAGGCCCTGTAGTATCTTTGGGTTCTATTTCAAAATAATGAATCTACAAAAGGTCTGCATTTATTTATAATATTCCCAATATCTATTTTTGTTAAAAGAGAAAATGTTTCACCCTATAAAATAAAATTTAAATATTTTTATGCTTAGACAGAACATAGTCTTTTTCAAACTTAAAAAAATAAGAGAATCCCAGGCTATGGGGTCTGTCAGAGACATATTGAGCTGTGCTCCCATCTACTGTAAAGTCTGGATAGAATTTCCCTTAGCTGCTATAAATATTTCAGAGCTTCTGGGAGCTAAAATATCTCCAAGGCAGAGGAGGCTGCTGATCAATTTTAACCAAGTTAAAACAGATCACAGAGTCTTTACTTTCACTGTGGAGAAAAATTTGATAATTTAAATGACAGTAATAGCTACCATTTAGACACTATACTAGATCTCACTTATTTATTTATATTTTTTAAAGTTTATTTGTTTATTGAGAGAGACATAAAACATGAGCAGGGGAAGGGCAGAGAGAGAGGGAGAGAGAATCCCAAGCAGGCTCCGCACTGTCAGCGTGGAGCCGGATACGGGGCTTGAACTCATGAACCCTGAGATCATGACCTAAGTCGAAACCAAGAGCCTAACGTTTAACCAACTGAGCCAACCAGACACCCTACTAGATCTCATTTAATCTGTACAACACTATCAGGTGGGTCCTAAAGTTTTCCCATTGTCTAGATAAGAAAATTGAGATTAACAGAGGTTGATTAGTAGTGTCAGTCTTATACCTGTAAGTGATTTAGCCATGATCCGATCTTGTCGATTCCAGAGACCATACTCTTTACCAACACAGTATGCTGTCCATGTTCCCCATTGTACATGGTTTTAAAGTAACTTACAGTCCAAACTTGTTTCTTTTTAAATATCTGGGAAAGTGAGAGAAGATATACTGAGAGTTGTCAGTATCTCCTGTGATGGGTCACGGAAGCTCAGGACAAAGGAAGCAAGTTTTTATGCCTAAATATAATTTAAAGTGGAAGTTTTGGAGAGGAAGAGAGAAGAAATTTCCATTTGTGGTGAAGCTGCTCCGGAAGAACCCCCTTAAGCCTCCATTGCTGATGAGGTGAGTGAGTGCGTGTGTGCATGTGTGTTTAGGCTACTCTGGGAGCAACCAACCTCAGAAATTTGGCTCTGATCCATCTTGCGCTGCCAATAGAGACCTGGCCGGAAAATGAACTCCATTAATTAGACAGCAGAGTCAAACATAGTTTTATTCAGAGGGCCAGACACAAGTCAGAAAACATGCATGATGATATCTTTCACATGAAATAAAAAGGATGCACAGAAGCTAAAATCTGACATTTAGACAATAGTTTAAATTTTACTGAGAAATGTTCCAAACTGTCTCAGCCTGAAGGAAAATATAACTCAAGCAATATTTATATAATACAAATAAATTAGTATCTAATACACTTAAATTCTTCTATTTTAATTAGCTATAATACAGTGTTAATCCAAAAAAAAAAAAGGGAGAGGGGGAGGTGAGGGTAATAATGAGAGGCCAGAAGGTACATAGGAAGGGAATCCAATGGACCAAACACAAAGGGATGGTACATTCTCAGTAGGTTGGACCTTGAGGTTAAAGTAACAATATAAGTGCTTCTTTGACATTCAAGGGCAGGTGAAAGGAGAGATAAAGACCTAGAAATGCTAAATATTAACACTAAGCCAAACAAATTATAAGTATATTCATCAAATTTTTAAGTTACCTAAAGAAGAACATTTTTATTTTTTTATTTTATTGTATTGGGGGGACGGGGATAGCAAGTGCCAAATCAAAAAAAAAAAAAGGCACCCATGCTTTGCTTTTGCTCCTTCCATAGCACTGTCTGCTTTTTGCAAAGTCCAGAACAATGCAGCTACAGGTTAGGGAGCTCTGAGGATACAGAATGTCCTGGAGGATAGCATGCTCACTATTAATGTCACAGACATCATGTTACCTAGAAAAGTTTGCCCATAATAGAGATGTTGCTTCTGTGAGACAAAAATGAGATGGTCTGTGAATTGTTTGATTCTAACTGAGAAGGCTTTTAGTCCTGGTTCACAGTAAGGCAGATGGGATATGGGATATGGAGAATGTGTATTTGTATATCTAAGTAGTTCTGAGAATATTGGATAAATTGAACCATAATCCAATTATGGGTTCCTTCTACATATCTTTTCAATAATAACTTCCATTCTTTTTTTTAATATTCATTTATTTTTGAGCGACAGAGACTGAGCAGGAGAGGGACAGAGAGAGAAGGAGACACAGAATTTGAATGAGGCTCCAGGCTCCAAAATGTCAGCCCAGAGCCTGACACAGGGCTCAAACTCACAGATTGCAAGATCATGACCTGAACTAAAGTCGAACTCTCAACCAACTGAGCCACCTAGGTACCCCACTTCCATTCTTAATATAATAATGTCTTTTGTGATTCTTGTTTCCCAATGTGGTTAGTTAAAATGAAGTTTAATGAATCTTTAAAATAATTTAAAAAATTCAATTCACTCATAAGTCACACTCGAAAAAAATAACATAAAATGTGTTAATTTAATAGTATTTTCAGTATGAAAATTGCTACCATAATTTATTTTTAATTTTCAACTTGTATTTAAGTAAAAAGATTTGAGTGTTACAGGGAAACTTGATCCAATGGACAGCCATAGTTTTGAGTTTAGTTGCTCTTAAAATAGTAACTAACCAGAACCTCTAATCATCAGTAAAACATCTAGCATGACAGGGTCTACTGTAGTGAGAAATTCAATACCCGCTTTCTTTTTTTTTTTTTTTTTAATTTCTGAGAGAGAGAGAGACAATGTGAGCAGGGGAGGGACAGAGAGAGAAGGAGACACAGAATCTGAAGCAGGCTCCAGGCTCTGAGCTGTCAGCACAGAGCCCAATGCATGGCTCGAACCCAGGAACCTGAGATCATGACCTGAGCTGAAGTCAGACACATAACTGACTGAGCCACCCAGGCGCCCCTACCCACTTTCTGTCTTAAAGATAATTGAATTTAGAATAAACACACTTCAAGACAGCTCAAATGTCACCCTCCAGGATTATTTTTTTTTCAAACAGTAATGGGAGAGTATTCGGAGATCTAGGGTTTCCTTATGAGACATTAGCCTTATTGATGATCCATTTAATTCATCTCAGTTGAATTAATAGTAAGAAATAAAATAAATCTTAGGGAAATATTAGCAGAGTTAGCTCCTCTTTTTCCTGTTGTTGTTCTTTTGAGGAGTATAGATAGGAATCAAAATTTTGTGAAATGTTTGTTTGTATTTATGTATGTATGTATGTATCTATGTATGTGTCATTTATTTTTGAAATGTCTATGTGAAAGGGAAACTACATAAATAGGACTAAAATCTATTTTAGTGCTTCATGATCAAAATTTGACAAAGAATGAACAATAAGCCAATATAGGTCTATATATTTAGAATTTTTTTTTTGAAAGGGAGGTAAGAAAGAGCATTGGGATTATAATATACTTTGTCTTTTTACTTGTATTTCTTTTTTGCTCCCCCTCTAGTTGCTTACTCTAATTAGATGTATTAATCTGGGAACAAGGTGTCTCATTCATAAAGAAGACTGCGTCAATGTCTAATGATTTCAGACTTGTCCATAGAAATAATCTAAGGATTTATTCAGCACCAAGTTAATTGCATATCAGGCAGCGATTTTTCTAGCATTAGGAAAAAAGTAAATTATTCTAAATATTATATTTCTCTAACCCAAATTTAATAGATAACTCAATTTCCTGTCCTTTGAATTATTTTTTTTCTCCCTGAGGAGCAAAAAACAAAGATCAGTACTTAGATGAGACAGCCAAGAGGAAAAGGAATTTACACTTGGGCACATCCTATGTATACCAGGCATTGTGTTAGATGCTCCCTATATCTATTTTGATTTAATCCTCAAAAAAGAAGGAGGTTATAATCTCCATTTTATAGATAAATAAATTAAGGTTTATAGAAAGTTATTTCTTTATAAGAAAGTACAGGATTACATTGTTTTAAATTTTAAAAGCTTCTATTAGAATTCATTCTTTAATTTTTTTTTAATTTTTTTTTAATGTTTACTTTTTTTTGAGAGAGAGAGAGAATGCATGCGTGCATGAGCATGAACAAGGAAAGGGTCAGAGAGAGAGAGACACACACAGAATCAGAAGCAGGCTCCATGCTCCCAGACGTCAGCACAGAGCCCGACATAGGTAGGGCTCGAACCCAGAGACCATGAGATCATGACCTGAGCTGAAGTTGGATGCTTAACTGACTGAGCCACCCAGACGCCCCTATTAGAATCCCTTCTAATAAATTTCAAAAGTTGTCTCTCTCATATTGTACAAACCCATAAAAACCACTGTTTGCTATTCACAGGCCCCTGTGAAGTGAGATGCTATAGTTCTGACTCAGCAAAATGAGCATTTAAGTATGTGAATAATAGTTTCTGCTTTCTAATCCTAGATGTGAGCTACATTTGTGACTTAAAATGATTGTCTTTTTGGCTAACTGAGAATTTAAAGAACGTTGATTTGATGACAATGTTATAAAATTGTTCTATGAATAAACAGAACTGAGATGTCTCTGATATACTATTTTTTACATCCTTGCTTATTTCTGGCACTGATTCCGTCACATAAATTAAAAATTAGATGCCTCTAAGGTTCTGTTTTGCTTCTACTATTTTTTTTTTCTCCTTTTTTAATGCAGTGTAATTACACATGCTTTTAATACTATATTGTTATGCCAGTTCCTTCTGGCCTCAAAGGGCCTATCATGTCTTACTTAAATGACCCATTAAACGTTTTGTAATGCAGATATACACTAACAGATGAAACAGATTTCTCACTGAGTAAGTGTTACAAATTATTTAATTTCTCCCCCCCTTTCTTTTTTTCCCATCTCTTCCTCCTCTCCTTCCCCCTCCCCGCTTCCTCCTTCTTTTTCTTTTCCTCCTCTTCCCTGTCCACCCCTCCTTTTCTCTCTCTCTGTCTCCTCCTCCTCTATTTCTATCTCTCTATCTCTCTTCCTTCTTGCCTTTCTTTCCTCCTTCCTCCAGTGAGATAAGTTTTTACAGCCCTGCCTCTTCCAGACTAACACCTAACCACAGGGCCAGGCATTGTTCTCGGTGCTAAGCACACAAACTACTGACCCAGTCAAGGCTTCCCTCTTTCTCATCCCAGTAAACTTCCCCTCTTCTTGAACCCTAAGCCAAAAGGCTTCTGTGAGGGTTTCCCCAATTTCCTCCAGAAAGACAAAATCACTCTGTGTTTCTGCAGAAGTAGTATAATGGCAATATTTAGTTACAATGAAATAATGTCAGTATAAATAAGTGGGAGGTGGCACCATGTAAGCTCCACCATGAAGAAAACTAGCAGAAGATTACATTTTTGTGGCAAAAAATTTACAAATAAGATACGTTAAATGTGGATAAACAAAAGTTGACTATAAATCAAATACATAGCTACTCAGACTTTTTACCACCTACCATGATGAGCATTATTTAAGCGTGTGGTACATGGGAAAGATGTTAGTCAGAAAATCCAGAGGTCAGGGGTGCCTGGGTGGCTCAGTCAGTTAAGGATCTGACTTTGGCTCAGGTCACTATCTCACGGTTTGTGAGTTTGAGCCCCAGGCGAGGCTCTGTGCTGACAGCTCAGAGCCTGCAGCCTGCTTCTGATTCTGTGTCTCCTTCTCTCTCTTCCCCTATCCCGCTCACACTATCTCTCTCTGTTTCAAAAATAAATATTTTAAAAATTAAAAAAAGAAAAAAGAAAACCTAGAGGTCCTCATCCACAACTTGAGTCTATTCCTAACTATCTAGTAACTAACACTGGGCAATGGATTTATTCTCTTTGATTCTGAATTTCTGTACATTTGTATTCTGAATATCTATAAAATCAATACATTGTCTATAAATCAGACAACTCCTAATGTCCTTCTTACTTAGAAATTCTATGATTTGAGAAAATTTAAATGCCCTCAAGGAACTAAATCTTAGCAGTTTATCAACTGCCATATTATAAACAACCTTATATCCAAATATCACAAATGTTTAAGTACACCTAATTTTGTGCAGTTATTTTCTCTTAGACTCATCAGCTGTTTAGCTGAGGTGGTAAGTAAGGTTTTGTTTTGCTTGGGTTTGGGTCCTGATACCTCATACTGTGCCTTGAAAACAATACAATAGTTTCAATGAAGTGAGATGAGAATAAATATTGTCCTCACAGCAATGGTAGCCAAAGTTCAGCAAGTAGAGAGTAGGATAATGGCCCATTTCCTCTTTTGTGTAAGCATGGGTGGTAGCCAAAGGTACTCTGTTGAATTTTGCTTCCTGTATACACTGTGTATCATTGTGTGTGCTACTCAGGCTGAATTTTGGAAAGTATGCCAAGTGGAATTTCACACCAGGTTTGGAGGAAGGGAAAGACAACAGAGTGAATGTACTTCCTCTCTCTTCACCCTTTTCCCACCTTTTACCAAAGAGCAGAGAAGACTTATATATAACAAAAATTTCCAATGGAAGAAAAGTCTGGTTTACCAAAAAGATGAACCAGATATCAAGTTATTCTTCTGGCCATGTGTTCCAGCAAGAAGTCAAAGCAGTGACAGTCAACAGGAATCCACACGACAGAGGGTGCATGCTTTCCTGCCCTCTACTGACAGAAACTCAAGGACGAATTTCCCAGCGCCTGGGTATCATCATGCCATGTAAGAGCACACCTGTACCTAGGGCCTTAGGTACTCCCAGATTCACTGCTGACTCCCAGATAATGCTTAGGGATTTACGACATGAAAAAGAACTCGCAATTTAAATGGAAAAGTGATTGGGAAGGAACTTAGCCTGACTACAGAATCATGTCAGGAAAAGCCGGTGCAGGAAAAAGATAGAGGGGAGCCAGCAAAGGAAAAGGGGCTCCGGACAGCTGCAGAGGTTAAGGGTCATTGTTTAAAAGAGAGCTTTGGCATAAGTCGAGCCAATGAATAGGTGAACTGGAGAGTCACCGAAAATGTAAGGTGGATTAATTATGCTGCGTGCCTCAACTTCCCCATCTTTAAAAATAGTACCCACATGAGATGGTTGCTGGTAAAACTGAGTGAAGTGATACAAAGCATTTAGCATTATACCTATTAAGTATTCCAGAGATATAAATTATTGCTATTACTGTGATAATAATAAAGGATAATTATTTTGTGAGCAATTTAAGAAAAAAATCTAGTTATTAGGGGCTAAAACGGGGCAGAATGTGTAAATTAAGAGATATAATATTTTAAACTACAGAGGAGAGTAAGAGGATGATTCCTAGGTTGATACTGGAATATTAAAGAACTCCGCAAATACAGTGAAGTATAATGTGTTTAATTTTGATATAGAGAAGTGAAAAATGGGAATTAGAAGTAAACATAACAACCTAATATTTTTAACAGGATTCAAAAATAAGCTTAAAAAGAAACCTAAGCAGGTGTCAGAGGAACTAAAGAAAAATAAATATGGAGGTAAATGCCAAACAAAGAGAACAGGGAAATCCTGGAAACTTCTATTAGCCTGCGTAACTTCCTTCCCAATTATAGTCATGGAAGATATATTAGTAGGACAATTTGTAAACAGCTTGATATATTCCAAATCTGACCAATCATTAATAGCATTTTTTTAAGCAGGGTCATCATTGTCCTCACCAGGGATACTACTATCTCTATGTGAGAAATTTCCAATGACTGTGGAAATAGAATTCTCTGGCACAATCAGTTGGCTGCCTTCCATGATAGTATATCCTCTCCACAGTGAGTAAAGGAATTGTCTCATTTAAATGAACTGAAAGTGGCTTTCATTATAAGATGAATTCTAGTGTGCAGTAAAGAGTAAGTTCTTCAATCAGCTTTTGTCTTTCATGAAAGTTTTAGACATCTATTGAAAAAAGTGAGCAAGATACACACACATAAAACATTGAGTAGAAGCACTTTAGAGAATACTGTGTGTGTGTCTGTGTGTGTGTGCATGTGATCGCACACATATGTGTCTACATATCTAAATATTAGACAATTTTGCTGAACTGGAAAAGAAAAATGAAAAGTTGGAGAGGAGGTTAGGAATAAATTGCGGTAATTAAAACGTTAAGAATATGTGCTCTCCTGCATTTATAGAGATAAATAATCATGAGAAATGAACTGATAAGGGAGCTCAGTTACCCTGTTCTGCTCAGAAGGCAGCTACCAGATGAGGCTGAATAAGAAACTGACCTACTGTCTGCATCTTAATAAGCTCACTATGAGCTGAAAGGTCATTAGTGCCATCCGGAACGGTATCTTTACATAACATTTCAACATAAGATAATGTTATTTTAAATACTTCCTGCTTTCTAGATGGATTTAGTTACTGAATTGATAGACATTGATGGCTGACTCGATTCCAGGTTCTCTGATAACTGGGATTTTTCAAATTGTTGTTTTCCTCTGTGGAAATTGTCTTTTATTCTTGATATAAAATCCTGTCATTTCTGTCTTTTAAAATTCCATTCATGTGTAATAAGTAACAGTTTCTCACAGGCTGTCCATGCAATTAATTCTTTTTTTTAATTTTTTAAAAGCTTGTATTTATTTTTCAGAGAGACAGAGTGCGAGAGGGGAGGGGCAGAGAGAGGGAGACACAGAATCAGAAATCAGGCTCCAGGCTCTGAGCTGTCAGCACAGAGCCCAATGCGGGGTTTGAATTCACAGACAGAGAGATCACGACCTGAGCCAAAGTCAAGACCCTTAACTGACTGGCTCACCCAGGAGCCCCTAGTTAATTCTTATAGGGAAAAGGAATCATGATATTAGAAAAGAAATCCTTTTCATTTAGGGAATGACAGGAAAATGTCACTTATGTATATGTAAATTTTACTTGAGGAGATAAACAACATTAACATATGAAATACTGCCTTATCAATCTTGAAAGTGTGTGAAAGGCATAGTAAAATCTTGCATTTATTAATATGAGCTGGTTACTATTCTCTATATTTATACAAGAAAAGAAGGAGGTGCAACTAGAAACCTCAGCCAAGCTATGTACGGGTCTTGGTTATACTTCCAGAGACATTAAACCAGTTCAGTGGATCAGACAGATTAAAGAAAGATATTTGCGACTATAAGGTTTCCCCCCTCTCCTTTACCCTTTATACATTCTGCTCTTTCCCACACGTGAATGAGCAGAATGAAAAGTCATCAGTTTATATACTCTTAAAATACTTTGAAAAAATACCACTCACAATCACTTTAAATAATATTCTACAGGAGCATAAGTCTTTTGCTCTGCTGTTATAGACACAAAGTATTTCCT
Source organism: Crocuta crocuta (assembly GCF_008692635.1). Taxonomy (NCBI): domain Eukaryota; kingdom Metazoa; phylum Chordata; class Mammalia; order Carnivora; family Hyaenidae; genus Crocuta; species Crocuta crocuta. Next base: position 257,232 of record NW_027527957.1, read on the forward strand.
AAGGGTATTTGTTACTTTTTCCCCACATTTAGAATAGGTGTCCCGTCCCGGCACCTGGGTGGCTCAGTGGGTTAAGCATCTGGCTTTGGCTCAGTCATGATCTCATAGTCCATGAGTTCGAACCATGTGTCAGGCTTTGTGCTGACAGCTCAGAGCCTGGAGCCTGCTTTGGATCCTGCATCTGTCTTTCTCTGCCCCTCTACCGCTCACACTCTGTCTCTGTCTCTGTCTCTCTCTCTCTCTCTCCTAGAAATAAATAAAACATTAATAAATAAATGAATGAATGAATGAATGAATAAATAAATAAATGTTAAAAAAAAAAACCTTTAGAATAGTTTTCTACCATGGATAGACTTCAAATAAATGGTCACAAATTACCAAACTGTTGGCCTGGAGGCAGGCAAATATAAAGTAACTAAAATTTAGTTATTTGAAATGGAGCTTAATGAAAAGACAAAGAGACTTGAAGAAAAAAAAAAAAGAAAGAAAGCAAATTGTATAGCCAGTGATGGGATAAAACCAGAGCGAAGGACTTTGGGGTCCGTAATGAAACATGAAAGTGTTATTATGTGTTGCCAGAGGGATCAGAATTGACTGATTTTATTTAAATCTAGTCAAAAAGATAGGCAGCATATTAATCAAATTCACAAATAATACTGAATTAAGAGGTATTGAAAACCCCAAAGGTTTACAGCTTGATTTTCCCTCCAAATAACCTTTCAGACAGATTAAAAGGACTCTTTTAATAATTCATATCTGACTAATCAGATTTATAAAAACTGAGAAATATTCCATTCCCATAGAAATTCTCAGTGCTGTAGATTTCTTCTCCTATATCTCTAACAGATATTTATCCTAAATTAGGGAGAAATAGCTAAACCCAGAGACTCAGGTAAGTTCCTTACAAAACCAGACACAAATGTAAGACAATGAAAGTTAGAAAAATTTATCTAAATCTAAACCAAATATAAATAGAAATGTTGACTCATTCAAATTAAACATGAATGTAGGCTATAAACTAAATTACGTGTAAATATCTATACAGTAAAGGAACTTTTACCAATTGCTTATAGCCTAAGCTTAAATTCACACAAGACATTAATGAGCTATTCAACATCAAATATTATACAAAACATTCAGTTAATGCAAATTCCATTGAAGATCTCTCAGGCAACTTATGTATCCAGATAGGCACAGTTGAATATTTATTCCTATTTTTAACTGTATCATCCCCAAATGCCAAAAGAAACTACATGCCATCAGAGACTTGAAATCATCACTTCACAAGGAAATTTCCATTAGAAACTCAATTTTTCCCAAACCTAAGGAATCCATTATGACATATAGCAGCAAGGTAAAGCCAATATGAGTTCAGTAAGAATGGTCCCCAATAAAGTTTAAATATCCTACATATTTGTGTCTGATTGGCCCAAATCTAGTGATGCCGATTCTACTAAATCAATATATTTAGCAGAGGATTTGAATCTCAAACATTTTTGAAAAAAACATTTGTTTTGAAACAAAGAGACTTCATTATTTTCCCAATGCTCACAACAAATACAGCGGCTTTATTGTTCTTTTCACTTCCTGAAGGCAAGCTTTACCATATAAAAAATGAAAAGTAGGGTTAAAGTTCAATAGTCTAAACATTTCTACATTTTTAACTTGTTATCCATCATCTAAGTCATTTCCAAGCTTAAGGAATAATAGTTTTTCTTCAACCCATCTTTGGGCTTGTGGGTATCTTCATTCAGTCATTATATAACTTAATCAACCACCCAAACTTACAAGCTTTAGTATAAAACGCTTTCACGAGGGGCGCCTGCGTGGCTCAGTCGGTTGGACCTCTGACTTTGGCTCAGGTCATGACCTCATGGTTCATGAGTTCCTGCCCCATGTCAGGCTCTGTGCTAATGCCTAGAGCCTACTTCATATTCTGTGTCTCCCTCTCTCTCTACCCCTCCCCTGCTTGCACTCTCACTCTCTCTCTCTCTCTTTCTCAAAAATAAAATAAAACATTTTTAAAAATTCAAAAGATTTTCACCAAGAAGTATTGGAGAAAGGCATTTTGTAAATTGTGCATAGATCTAGCCACTGGTGACTCTGAGAAACAGTTGGCTCTGTGTCCGTCTCCAGGCAGCTTCACCCTCTTAGAGTTCCATTCATTCATTCCTAGAAACTTTCAGTCTCCAGAAACTTCTCTGATCATTTGACTTTCTTCAAAATTAACCAAACTGGTCCCCCATTTCTCTAGGGACCTCCTCTACACATTTCCAGGAGATGACTCGTTAATTCAATAAGCAAGTCTGTATTTAATAGATACATTTGCGTGTAAACAATAGCTCTGATAGACAACGTTTTAACCCAAAGAAAGCATGGTACCTGCAGCCAGGATTCTTGTGATTGCAAACGGATCTTGTCAGTATTTTTCAAATTTGAACAGGTAGTGTATCTTATAAGGGTCAATACTCTTTGAAAAGAGTTCCAGCAACATATCCTAGAGCAAAATACCATTGAAATATAATAGTGGTAAGTTTCATTCTTATTACCTGCACCAATAGAATCACTACTGGATACTCAGATGGGTGTTACAATGATAGACATTTATACAGGGAGTTGTCTCACTTAAGAAAAAAACTTCCTTGTTAAAAAATCAAATGATTATTACTTTTGTAACATGTGACAGATTTACTCTCTCTCTCTCTCTGCCAGCCTTGGCACCCTGGCTCTTTTCATGCTGTTTTACATAATTGGTCTCTGAGTAGATGAAGCTGCCACCTGTTCACAAATATAACAAATCACTGTCCTTTGAGAGTATGACTTAACTGAATCATGATGGGATAATGAGCCTAGATAGCAGTTTCACATCTGTATAAACATATATTCATGTCATAAACTGTCTGATAATTTAGAATAAGGGTTATATTTAAGTGATAACAATGCAATTATTATCTTGATATTATTTTGATTTTAAGTAATTCTTCCACTTTACCCTTTCTACTTTTCTATTCTGCCTTTTTTACCTCACTTTCACAGAGAATATGCTGGATCCAGATTCTCCAACTGAAAGTAAACACAGATATCCGAAAAGACATCCTTCCATCAAACAATCTGGATACCACATTTCTGGACTTTAGCTGCATATCTTCTCTTGCTCAAAGAATACAGAATATGTTTATTCATTTTTCATATACTGGGGTTTTCTAAAGGTTTTTAAACAAAAGGGATAATCAGCACTAGTACATAGCTGGAAATAGGCTGTGTCTTTTTATTTTAAAATGCTTTAAAGGATTTAAAAGGATTAACTATCATTATATTATATAACATTTAACTGGTGAAAGAAAATCTCATAACTGCAGGGCTATTTCTAGCCATGTTCAAGGGTTCATGGTAGACAGTCCTCTGTAAACGAGTGTCTGAAGAAAATTTACAGAGTTTCCTCAGATTACAGACTACATGGCATACGTGATTTCTACTTAAAATAAGTAATGTAAGAACAAATTCAACCAGATCCCATTATACCAAGAATAGCACCATATTTTCTACTGGAAACATTCCCAGTGTTACTTATAAAATACATATTAGTAAAGGGGAATTTTAATATAATGATGAAGTTGTTATGTAGAAAGATTACATACATATGACAAAAAGAATATATAATATACAAATCCCCATGTCTTCTAATATCATCCGAATTTTTGATTCCTAAAAGGAGAAAGGACAATATTTTCCTCCAAAATCTAAAAAAGATGGAGGATAGGGGTGCCTGGGTGGCTCAGTAGGTTGATGCCTGACTTTCATTCAGATCATGATCTCAGGGTTCATGAGTTCGAGCCCTGCACTGGGCTCTCTGCTGTCAGCTCAGATCCTACCTTGGATCCTGTCCCTCTCTCTCCCTGCTCTTTACCTACTCTACTTGCTTCAGCGTGTACGTGCTCTCTGTCTTTCCCTCTCTAGCTCCCAAAAATAAATAAACATTAAAAAATAAATAAATAGAAACTAAATTAAAAAATGGAGGTTAAATCTGGTAAGTTCTTCGACTACCATACTTAATTATCAAGTGACAATTCATTTTCTACCCTCCAAAATTCAATTATTTATGACTGTCATATTTTTGTGACATACTATGAAGAAAACATGTGTGTGTATTTTATTTATATATACACATATATAATGCATATAAGTTAGCTCATGTCTTTTTAATAAAGATATTCTTACAAAGCATGTTTTGCTTAAGAATATTCATAATTTTAAAATTAGGAGAAGCCTTTGAGATAATATAATCTAAGTCTTCAGTTTTACAGATAAAGAAATTGAAATCCCATAAAATCCATAAGTCCAGAGAGTGATGGTCTATGGAAGCATAAACCAAGGCTGTTTTGTCAATTCTTCTACCTATAGTGCTTCACAAAGTGTCAGACAGGCATTCCATAAATATTTGTTAGGATGATGTGTGAATAAAGATCAAGACAAGAAAGCCAGGACTGAATAAGCAACATCTATTTGATCTTTAGCAAATTCAGTTCAATAATTACCAAGTACTTTCTGTCTATAAGGGAGTATGCAAGATCATGTGGAGAAAATAATTTGTCAAGATGAATGACATAACTCCTGCTTAATGAAATTGGTTATTATGGTTTAATATCATTGAAAATAAGGTAATTGTTAAAAAAAATAGTTGCAGGGGCGCCTGGTGGTTCAGATGGTTAAGCGTCCAATTCTTGATTTCAGCTCAGGTCATGATCTTACAGTTGTGCACTCACACCCCAGGTCCAGCCCTGCATTTCGCATGGAGCCTTTGTCAGAGTCTCACTCTCCCTCTCTCTGTGTGCCTCCCCAGCTCATGTGTGCTCTCTCACTCTCTCAAAATAAATTAGCATTAAAAAAGTGTTTTAAATAAGAAAATAATAAACAGTTACAAAATACTGAGAAAGGAGAAGTTATTTCTCACTGGTGGTATCTGGACAATCATGAATGAAGTGGTATTTGGCCTACACCTTGAAAAATTGTTACAAAATCAATTAACAGAACTGTTAGAAAGGTCCCAAGAATGTTCTAGGAAGAACAAATTTGAACAAAAACACAAAGGCAGGAAAAGGCATGACTTGTTACGGTAATGATGCGTGGTTGGCAAGAGTGTAGTGTATGCAGTTAGTAACAAGCCTGGAAGAGATGGGGGAAGCCTGATTGTGAAGGGCTTTGAATGTCCACACTTGTAGTCAATGAGGAAGGAAGGCTTTGACCAAAGAGGAACATACTATGGAGCTCTCAAGGTTGTTTTGGCTACAGTGTCCAGAAGAAAGGAAAGATCAAAATTTTCCTTTAGAGTCCTTATGTAGGGCACTGAATTATGTGTTGGATTGTACAGACAAGAAATACTTCCTTTAAAAGATTCAATGTGATTTTCTGGACATAATCCTATTATTCGTTTTGAAATGACTACTAGTGGCATGGAGGCGAGAGAGAGACGTACATGAGTGGAGTGAGCAGGGAAAGGAGAGGAAATAGAGAAGCAGCTTTTGTATTTTGAGGGCATTATTTTGAGAAAAAAAAAGTTTTATTTTCTATAAATGCTTTCAGGATTGAAGATGATTGGACTGGTGCAGCTGCTCTGGAAAACAGTGTGGAATTTCCTCAAAAAAACTAACAATAGAACTCCCCTATGACCCAGCAATAGCACTGCTGGGAATTTACCCAAGGGATACAGGAGTGCTGATGCATAGGGGCACAGGGACCCCCATGTTCATAGCAGTACTCTCAACAATAGCCAAATCATGGAAAGAACCTAAGTGTCCATCAACTGATGAATAGATCAAGAAGAGGTGGTTTATCTACACAATGGAATACTACATGGCAATGAGAAGGAATGAAATCTGGCCATTTGTAGCAATGTGGATGGAACTGGAGGGTATTATGCTAAGTGAAATAAATCAGGCAGAGAAAGATAGATACCATATGTTTTCACTCGTAAGTGGAACAGGAGAGACTTAACAGAAGACTATGGGGAGGGGAAGGGGAAAAAAGTAGTTACAGAGAGGGAGGGAGGAAAACCATAAGAGACTCTTAAATGCTGAGAACAAACTGAGGGTTGATGGGTGGTAGAGGGCGGGGGAAATGGGTGATGGGCATTGAGGAGGACACTTGTTGGTATGAGCACTGGGTATTGTATGGAAACCAATTTGACAATAAACTATATTTTTAAAAAAAGAAGATAATTGAAGACATAAATGCTGAGACCAGGAAACATAAAGAGTCTCAGAGACATAGCAAATTAAAACAGACATAATGCAGACACCTTTATATATAGAGAGAGATGTACGAGCCCTCTCCTCTTGAGTATTACGACAAGCACTGCAAGTTACCTGCGCCGACATTACAATCTAGTCTAAGCACCGATGTCAAAATTTGTCAGGTTATTTCCAAACATACAAACATACATTTAAGAGTAAGGTTTTTTTGTTTCGTGTTAATACCTAAAGCAACCTCAACCTACCTGTGTACTTTTCACTTATTGCCATACATTAGAAACAAATACAAGATTTCACCTGATGGCATTTTTAAATACTTTAAAATTTTATCATCCAACTCGAATTTAGACAACATTGGAATCCAAAAGCATTAATGGTCAGACAGAATAAACAGTACAAGAATAATTGTGGATACCTTTTTTTTTTTTTTGATGTGTATAGTATGCCCCAAGTATTGTGAGCTAAGATTGAAACACATGAGGTAAGCTAACATGGGTCTCAGTTTTTTTATTAATATTAGTTTGTTTAAAATTAGTATCTGGGTGGGATGTTATCCTTTTTATAAACAATTGTATGCAAGAATCATTATTGCTTAGGCACAAAGAAAGCAGAATTTACAAATTACCTTTCCCTTTGCCCTGGCATTCTATAGCAATCTCCCATTGAGATTTAAACTCAGGACCTCCAGAGAACAGATGGTGGAGACCTTATCTTCCTGCTGATCACAGCACGGAGAAGTGTAACTGGGTCTGATAATGCAGCCATTTGAAATATAATGCTTCTGTTAGTCTTCCATGTGCTTCTGTTTTTCAGATAAATGCTTTATTTTTATCAGCAATAAATATTTCATTTCTATTTGGCCTGCCCCCACAAACCGACCTGTAGCAAATAAAACCAACAGAAACAATCCCCTTTGTTAGATTTAGGTTTGCATGGTAGTATATAATCAGTAACCCAAATTTCTCCCTTCCGGTAATTTTCATCAAGCAGATTGATTTCAAGTTGCATGTATGGGTTTTGCTAAGGACTACGTAAACTGAATAAATTTTTGAGAAAAGGAAGATGGAAAAGGGCCAGATAGATGCCATGATCTAAATAATTCCTCATTTTCAACAGAAAAATAGTGACCCCAATAAGACACTGTAATGGATTTTTTCCCTCTCATTTTTTATCTCAGACTTACAAAGATGTCTCACTGATCTAGATCAGAGAACAAGTTTTTAAATGGTACTGGTATTCTCTTCATTTCTTTCTCAGACACATACATCTACATTCATAGACACAGGTACATATTTTAAACTTTGTGACAGAGCCTACTTATAAAACGCAGATTTGAGAACACAATAGAAACAAAGAACTATAATAATAGTATTACTTTATTATCAACAGTTTTACTTTATTTTATTATTAATATTTGGCCCAATTTTTCACCTATTCATATTATGCTTGAAAGGAAGCCTTAAGATATAAAAAGATGAGAAAGAAAAAAAAATCAAAGGAAGTGTTTGAAGCATACCACTTGATTTATACTCTTTAAAGGACACTGAACATAGCATGTGAAAAAAAATTAATCATACCAGAAGTCACATGATTTTCACTTGTGGCCTAATGAATAACATGTTGTGAATGATCTGTCATAGACAGATAAGAAACAAACATGAAAATGAGCATTTAACCAATATCCCTCATTAAACCTACTCAAAGTCTTGAAGAATCAGAAAGCATTTTCAAATATGTCAGAGCATGCTCAAGAATGTGGCACCTGGTTAGAATGCTATTCGGAGGCATACTATTCACAGTCAAGTTCAAGGGAACAGCTCAATTGACATACAAAGAGAAAATGAAGAATAGAGAGCAACAAATGGTATAGATAATAGAACATTACTTTAGGTTTATTTACTCTTACAACATTTGACGAGAACACTGTTTCTATTAGTTTTTTCTAAAGGAAGCAATTTTGGCAAAATCTTGCTACTTCGAGAAAGGAAAATGTGTTTTGAATTTGCCTTTATTGGGGCGCCTGGGTGGCTCAGTAAGCTGAGCATCTGGCTTCTGCTCAGGTAATGATCTGCTCAGATCATGATCTCACCATTCGTGGGTTCCAGCCCTGCGTGAGGCTCTGGGCTGACGGCTCGGAGCCTGGAGCCTGCTTCTGATTCTGTGTCTCCAACTCTCTTTCTCTGCCTCTTCCCCACTGGTGCTCTATCTCTGTCTTTCAAAAATGAATAAGTGTTAAAAAATGTTTTTAAATAAATAAATTTGCCTTTATTGTACACTACTTGTGTCCTTTGTGACATGTTTCACTTTCATTCATGATATCGGAAACAACTTACAGACTTACATCCAGAGAAAATGATTACTATAGGATAGCTATAGTTCTGTTTTCTTCTTTTTCACTCACACTTTTGGTATTAAGAGAATCAAATCTGCGTTTTAGACACTTTTCCGAAAGAATTATTTGACCAAAAAAAAAAAATCAGAAACTTTCCTAAATTAATAAAGACCTCTTTATAGATGCCATCATGTAGTAGGGATACTGTATTTCACAGTAAGTCACTTTTATCAGACATAATAATTCTTAAACCTTTTTAAGTGTCAAATTTGCATCATGCTTACTTTTATGAGTTTAAAATTAACTCACGATTGAATTAGTATTTTAATACCTTAAAAATAACTATAGAAGCTTGGGAAAGCTTCTATTTCTATTTTATCCACAGAAGAATTGAATTCTCCTATTCATAAAATCTGGCCTCATAAAACCTTTGACTTTGCCTTACAATTCACATACCACATCAAAATGTTGCAAATAAAAATTGTGGTTTCAAAAATAGTATATTAAAACTTCACTAGAGCTTTGACTTAAGAAAAAGCTATAAATATTGATGACATAGGAATAGGAAGCAACTGTAAAGTAGATAATTTTATTTAAGAAGTAACACGGGTCAAAATGATTTATACAGATAATATATAACAGATAACACCGAGCATAACTTCTGTATAAAACAAATGCTTACTGTTGTCACAGCTGGGAAAATGACCTTTTCAACTTTTTAAGGCTCCACCTTCGTGAGTTATTGGCAATTTCCTCACTATTGGGAAGGCATCCCTTTCCTCAGCACCATGTTCTTTCTACCTCTTTCTATATCTGTGTACACAGTAACTAAATAAAAACAAGACTATTGCCAAGTTGAATGTTTTTGCTGTGCAAACTAGTTTTTCTGGGAACTCCTTTTTAACCAAAATCTAGAATCTTTGAATGACAGCTGTAATATTAGAGAACCTTCTGGGAAGCGCCCTGGCAATGTTCTCCTCACATCCTGCTTGTTCAAGAAGCATCTTGGGTGAGCATGAGAAAGGAATCGAGAAGAAAGGACATGAAAATGTAACTATTCTGTTTGTAGAGTAAATAGTAACTGTTACTTTGTTCTTACCACTTTTGGAAATTAACTCTTAAACCTTATTGGCTTAACACTCCCAGTTTGCCAGGAAGCGCACTTGAACAACAAGGATGATTCGAACCACTTCAGGGCACTGATGAGGGGCTGCTGCCCTGGGTGAGTGTCCAAAGTTACCCTGACGTTATTTGAACTCCTCAGGTAGCTGCATTGTTTTAACTAGTCACAAGGCCAATAAAATCAAGGGGGGAAAATAATTGTCTCAAGGGACCCTGTTGACATTCCTTAGAAGTTCGGTGCTATTTTATATGTCGGAGGCACTTTTTTTCTTTCAAAAGCTCTTTTAATATATTCTTTTGTTTGCTTCTTGTAACAAGTCTCTGTTACAAATGGAGAAATCCAAGTAAACTAATTTCAACTTTCCCATGTGAGACTATGCCCAAAAAGACCTAGAGGGGGTCAAATCACTGCTTCTTAGCCTACTGTTTGCCATTAGACAGTTCTACATCCTTCGGGCTCACAGCTGGTTTTGGGGTATTTTTGTTTCCAATGGGAAGGAAACTTCAGAAATATAATAAAGGCTCCCATAGGACTAGATTTATCGAGGGCCTCTCTAAGTCCTAATGAATCGCCAACTACTTACCAGGTTAAATTCTCTGAGTCAGGGTTTTCAGAAATAATGTCTGTTATTTGCCAACTGCTAGATTCCTTATAACTGTGTCAATGTGTTCATCAGAACCACATTTGAGGAGGTCACTTCTTTCAAGTGATCAATATTTTTATTGTGAGAAAAACTTAGTGGGGACCTCCAATTCTAACAATACAGAGAATTGGAGTTCCTGAAAACCTTGTCACCAAAAGACAAAATTGATAGTTAAAATCTTTTAAAATTATTAACAATAAAATGGTTCATTTACTTATTAAACATTATACGTCCTGTATAAATAAAAGTAAAAATAGGAAGGAAGTGGGCAAGGAATATCAATCAGTACAAATAACTCTGTTCATTTCCTGTTTCAGCATAGATCTTTGCATCTACAAAAAGTATAAGACATCATAAGGAAACAGAAACAAAAATGTGTCAGCTTTTAAAAATGGCATATATGAGGGGCTGTCTGGGTGGCTCAGTCAGTAGAGCATCTCACTCTTGATTTCAGGGGCATGAGTCAAATCCCATGTTGGGTGTAGAGATTACTTAAAAATTTTTATTAAATAAAATTTTAAAACAAGTTTTTTTTGGTGGATTAGAGTGGCGAAAATGAACTTAAATTGAGATTTGAACAAAAGAGTAATCCTTGTAACTAGAGGTCAAAGAGATATGGAGTGAGTCAGGGAAGAGGGGTAGTAAAAGGAACGTTATGATTAAATAATGAATATAGTATAGTGGTTTAAAATTTCCATGGGACTTGTTT